>NC_044066.1:4003500-4328500 GCF_902167405.1 Gadus morhua | reverse complement strand
ATGTATATATATATCCCTATATACGTTATATGACGTATGTATACATGTTTTACATCTGCTAAGCTAGAAAAAAAACGTCTATCCGCAATGTTTACAACTTCTCGGTGTGAATAATAAGTAGTATTTCTAACATACAGGCATGTAACCCTATTCCAGTAGTACCCCCAAATGCAGGGCGATGTTGTGCATAAAGAGAGAGACGGCAGGAAGCGGAATGGGAAAAGACTGAAGCATACAGCAAGAGTACGAAAGTGAAACAAACTTAAACCAAAAAAAACTTAAATCATGAACCAGTGGGAGGACCACCATCTATGGAAGACATTCCTCAGTCATGGTAGATCGAGCAAAAGCAACTAAAAACTGCAGGTAAAGAAGATGCGATAGACCCCAGACCTCTGAATGAGGAGGTGAATCCGAAGGGCCATCCAAATCAATCCAGCAGGAACACCTTTGGCTCATCATTCATGAGCCCTGCAGAACATAAACGACTTCATTAGAGGAAACTATGAACCTTTGAGGTGTAGGATAGAAGAAAAGTACATTTTTTTTATGTATAATGAGACACAACAAAATCGTAACAGTGAGGTTTCATTATACCATTATTAGTTTTCCTCTAAGGCGATTTTTTTGCAAATGTACAAAGACTTTACATAAGCATCCTTGTGTATACACAGCAAAGACGGTTTATGACAGGATTGTTAATAGATCCTTCAAACAGGCCTTACAGGGATCCCTCCTATCACAGCTTTGTCACCTGGTGCTACTTGGGACAGAATGTCCCAAGTAGCAGAATGTGTTGTGCTCCGGACCTGCCAGGAGTTTCCTGATCCAGCTGTAATGTTGGCCCCTTGACTGAATCAAGGGACATGGTGCAATAACCTCCTCCTTTGGGGGTTCCTCATACTTGGATGACAAGTCGGCGGGGATGGGGATCGTCTTCAACAAAGGGTGATGGGTCCTAAAACACCACATCAAAGACCAGGCATCCACATAGTCTGTATAAAATTGCATTCTATTAGTCACTTGTGTCACTTTCTTCCACATGTACATGGAGTCCTTCCATGTACATACATAACTTGTGGTAGTAATTGTATCAATTATGTTATATTAAGTTTTCTGTTGGTAATAAAATCAAAACGGTTTTTGACAACTTCCTGTATGTGGCTTCTGCACTTCCACACTTCCACACTTCCCACTTAAAAGTCTGAAGTCAGATTGCAGTAAATGCTGACTGCAAATGAGGTGTTTCCGGCACTGATGAGGGGTGTTTTTGGTGAGGGTTAGGGTACGATATATTCCTAACTAGGGCAAAGGAAAAAAGCATAATAAGACCCCCTTAAGATTCGCCAGCTTATGTCTTCACAACCAGTGAAGACAACCAAGAAGATATCCAGGTTAGCACCATGCGTCAGTCAGGTGACAGCAATCTATTCATGTTGCCACAAACTCTCATTGTATTTGACTACATTAAGAAAGATGCTGTCCTTTCAGAGCCTGAGCCAGCGAGCCCACACTACTCTGAGTTAGGCTGCCAAAGTTAAGACACGCCTGGGTTGAAAGAAAGTTCTTTAGTGGACGTCCCATGTGGGCCACCTCCAAGCAGTCATTTCAAACATCCACACGCTAAACGATGACCCTTAAGGACCTTTGAGCTCTCTTAGGGATCAATACCTTAATATAATATGATCCTCACTGATAATCACTCGGTTTTATGTTTGGATTTAAGACTTCCTCTTTGTGGGATTCGTTTTTCCTGCTATGTATTCTTTTACTTAATTCGTCAAAAACGAACGGTTCAAAAACATCATTAAAAGACGCATAATGATTCCGATCAAAAACATTTGATAGTTTAAAAATAAGATTTCACATTTTCAAGTTTTCTTTGAACTCACATGCTTTATTTTATATTATTTTTTGGAATTTTTGAATTATTTTTTGTGTCTGCATATACAACAATGTTGAGAACATCTGCCATATGCCATGCCATTTTGTCCCTGTTGCTAAAATAAGAAATTTAGAGGAAACAGGAGTACAATCCTATGTGTTTGCCACTCCCTGCCAACCCGTGTCTGAACAACCCTATAGTATTTTAAGTAGGCCTATGAGTTCTGATGTGTTTTGTTTTGTGTAGTTGAGGTCATGAGGGCTGGGGAGGAGAGAGCCACAGGCATCACCAAGAGCCAACCGGAGAAAAGAGTCCAGCCAAGGGACCAATCGGAAAAGAAAACTCTGAGCATTGACAACCAACCACAGAGCATCAAGAACACCAAGTCGGCCATCAATGAGTGAGCTCACTATTCTAAGATATTCAAATATTGTAATTACTTGGGAGGCGATGTTTGGGGCGGCAGTAGCTCAGGTGGTAGAGCGGGTTGGCTGGTAACCTGAAGGTTGTTGGTTCGATCCCCGGCTTCACCAAGTAGAGTGTCGAGGTGTCACTCTGATGTCGCGATGTGATGTCGAATCCAGACATCCTGCTGATGCTGGAACAGAGACTTCCAACTCTCCAGCAGAAGCGCCCCAAGGCCATGAAATGCGCCGAGCGGGAAAAAATGATGATGATGATGAGAGAAATACCTGTTGCATTTCCTATTTAACCCTCTTATCTGGCAGTTTCGTCACTTTGCTAACTATCTGCTAAAAAAAACCTAGATAATTCAATTGAAAGTTAATGCTTATGTGTGTGTGAGAAAAATTGATAAATTGCATCTGCTAATGCAATATTTATCGCTCATACACATATTATACATACAAATATTCAGAATGAGGAGCTGATTGCTCATATGAAATATAAGGAAAAAGGTTCAATCAACATCCATTTTAAGAAATTCAACTTTAACGTTTTTTCAATTTTGTGTACATTTACTTTTACATTTAGGGAATTTAGCTTTACTCCAAAACTTTAATCCAAAGCGATTTACAGTCAGCACATTTATCAGAAGAAGTTGAAGCAATATATAGCTGTCGGTACAGTAAGGATGTCCATAGAGCCAAGCAAAGCACTAACAATCGCTAGGTTAACCCATTCCCCGTACACAACAAAGCTCGCTAGGATAAGATGCTGCACAACTAAGTACTATAACTAAGTACTATAACTAGGTACCACATACAATCAGCGCATACATTAAGTACCAGGGCATACATACAATAAATAGGAGGGGTCGGAAGGGGTGGATATGCAGAGTCTAGGTGAACTATCAGTAGTATTACCAGTGGTGTTCACCAGTTGTGTGTGTGTGTGTGTGTGTGTGTGTGTGTGTGTGTGTGTGTGTGTGTGTGTGTGTGTGTGTGTGTGTGTGTGTGTGTGTGTGTGTGTGTGTGTGTGTGTGTGTGTGTGTGTGTGTGTGTCATATGTAGCCTCTTTAAGGAAATGCAGGACCGGGTGTCCCAGGGGAAGGGGAACACGGGCAGGGTCATAGACTTCAGGAAGTTCCTGAAACGGCCCGACAGACCTCCTCCCCCCCCCCCTGCTGCGCCTCGTCGCAAGGCGTCCCCGCCCCCGCCCCGGCTGGTGAAGAGGAAGGTGGAGGTGGACCTGCTGAAGCTCTGCTGGGGGGAGTCGTGGAAGACCCTCAAGCCGACCAAGAGGGGGCGCTGTCACCAAACCTCCTCGCTGAGGAGCACCATCAGCCCGGGCAGGAGGTCCCGGGCAGGAGCCGCCAGGGGCGGGGAGGAGGAGGCCAGCCCGGGATGGACAGACTCCTGGAAACTGGTTAGCATACAGCCAGTGATCCAGCTAAACCGGCATCAAGCGCTTTCGTGCTCTTGCTCACGCAAATGTATCTACTGCATCGTGTCCCAGAGCGCGAATGATCCGACAATGAAATGTAAACCCATGCATTGGGAAAAGTTTACTCCGACTTTTTCGTGCTAGGCAGAACGGCATTTAAACCTATGCACTTCCATGTGGATGGGAGGTGCCTCCTAGTTATTGATACGTCATAACAGCGATCTGATCTTTCAGATTTTTGCAGCAGACCTCCACAAAAACTGAAAAAACTTCACTTAAACCCAGTCTCACACCCGAATGTAGTCTAACTACGTGGTCCACCGCGTAAAATATACTAGTTTAACAACAGTGGCTCTAAAAATGTGACTAATCTTTTCAAGGGGCCCGCGTTTTGGTAAAAGTAGTAGTTAGAAACGTGACTTTTATTGTCATTAGCTTCATTCAGGGATGACATTTAGCTGGTCACCTGCTCGTGGCGTTTTTCATGCTTATTTGGGGGTTTAATCTCTATTAAGTCTTTACATGGTACACTTAGCCTTTAGCATCTGCAGCAATGTACTAGCATGGAAGGCTATGGTTATTTTCTACACTGCGGTCCTATTTTCCGGTTACACATACGTTCTCCATCTATGATTAATAAAATACCCATTACTTTATCTTGTCCTATCTCTTCTAAGGTGAAGCCCAGCCCAGCGCCTCCCGGCCCCACCGGCGTGGGGGAGGGCCAGGCGTGGGAGGTGGTGACAGAGAGCCGGTCCCTGGGCAGGTATCAGCCGCGGGTGGGGGGCTACTGCCTCCCCGTGTGGGCCACGACCTGGAAGACCATGATCTTTGTGTTCAGGCAGCAGAAGCCATGGTGGGACAGGGAGTGGCCCAGCCGGCCCCCCCCTGAACCACAGGACAAGACCCCCCAGCTGCTGGCCTTGGAGACACAGGTCGACTCCACTCTATAAAGCACTTTCATTACTTTAGACCAGTGGTTCTCAGAGTTCTTATACCGCTTACCACCTGAGGAAATATTTGTCTCCCCAAGTACCAACATTATGACAATGATAAAATATAGCGGAAAATTCCTCTGCATACCACGAAATAGTGCATCCTACAGTACCACCGTTTGAGAACCAATGCTTTAGAACAGGGTTTCCCAAACTTTTTTCCTAGGGACCAACCTTTTCAAATTACCAACCAAGACCCAAATCGCCTATCTATAAATTATGAAAAGAACGAATTTGTGCATAAATGAACATTCCTGACCATTTTTACTGCCATTTCTGCATCACCTTGTATATGATCTTAAACTAGCCATTTCGAAGAGATAAATCACAATACGTATAAAATACTTCATAAATGTGACCAAATAAATGCATTTAGCAGGCTATCTCATTTTTTTAGTGTCCTCTCATCAGTAAAACAAACACAGGTACGCTAGCCTTTCATACCAGATTCAATATTATAAATAAAATTATCAGATCAAGACGAACATTAGTACTATCAAAAACATGCTTCTAGTTGAAAGTTTTTTTAAATGATCATGCCAAACAGGTAGGCTTATATTTAAGTGCAGCTTTGGTTATCAAACAGTCAATCAACCACATCAGATAAAATAAGATCAACTTTATTAATCCCCAGTGGGAGAAATTCCCTTCCCTTCCTATCTTACTCTGCATTAAAAAAAACTTAAAAAAATAAATAACAATATGAACAGTAGACAGTTAGACAGTATGGTGGATCTGGAGAGGGGCGTTGTCTTCAGGGCTGACCGAATAGCAGCAGCCTCATGTTAAAGCAGGGGTGGTGATGTATGCATTTATCAGTTTACTCTGCTCTCCAGAGGCCAGCAGAGTGAACAGCTAAGGATTTTTTATTATTATGAGTATTATGAATAATATAAATAATATGATTTTTATTTTATGTGAGATTAACGTCATTATTTTAATAATTGTAATTTCATATCAATAAGGAACCATATTTGAATCGCTATAGACTAATATAAATATCAATCATATTCTGGTTCTTTAGTGTGAGCGTCCCGACTGGCAGCAGGCCTGGAGAATGTCTGTAACTGCTCCGCCGGCCGACACAGAACCCCCAGCTGGGACAACCAAGATGGCCGACGTCTTTCTCCCAGGTTGGAACTCTGCCTGGCGACTGGCAGGAGCTCACCCTACTTCAGACGAGGGTGCAGAGCCAAGGAACTGGAACGACCTGTCCTGGAAGCTCCGCCCACAGAGCAGGTATTATACTCTCTATCTATCTATCTATCTATCTATCTATCTATCTATCTATCTATCTATCTATCTATCTATCTATCTATCTATCTATCTATCTATCTATCTATCTATCTATCTATCTATCTATCTATCTATCTATCTATCTATCTATCTATCTATCTATCTATCTATCTATCTATCTATCTATCTATCTATCTATCTATCTATCTATCTATCTATCGATCACTCTATCCATCGATCACCCTATCTATCAGTCCCTCTTTCTGACTGTCTGTCTGTCTGTCTGTTTGTCTGCCTGCCTGTCTGTCTGTCTATTTGTTGGTCTGTATTTCTAGATGGTGTATGCCATCACTAACTTCCCAGCATCACCATGCCAACGCTTTAGAGAAGAGCCGATTGGCTGCCAGCTTCCTTCTGACTCAGTCCCTCAAGGTACAGTATTTATATATACAACTAATATATACAACTAAATTACTAATATATACTACTCATATACAGTACTGATATATACTATTCATATATGCTAGTCAGTAGTCATACACAGTACTAATACACAGGTGCATGTCAATAAATTTGAATATTGTGGAAAAAGCAGTGTGTATTCTTCTATACTCATGGTCAAAAATGTTCTCTACTTCCAAAAGAAAAAGATTGGACGGAGCCACTGCCGTTAGACAAAGGGGTTATCCAGCATACAATGAGGACATTTAATGAGAACAAAAAAACATTAAAAAAATACAAAACAGAAAACAGCTAACTGCAGACAGAAGACTACAAATATTTGTATGGTATTTTCCCCGAAACAACGTCACAATGTTATAAAGTACTTATACACAGTACTGATATGTACCACTAATATATACTACTTGTTTATAGTACGTATAGATACCACAAATATATACCACAAATATATGCTACTAATATTCCAACAGATATTCATGTTGTTTTGATATCATAAACATTTCTATTTTGTGAACAGACAGAGGGGGAGGACGAGGAAGAGGGCGAGGAAGAGGAGATGGAAGAGGAGACAGAAGAGGAGACAGAAGAGGAGGAGACAGAAGAGGAGGAGGAGACTGAAGAGGAGGAGGAGGAGGAGACTGAAGAGGAGGAGGAGAGGCAGGAGGGCTCCATGAAGGTTCTTCGTCTGCGGTTCCGTGAGTTTGGTGCGGCGTGGAGGAGCAGTTCCTGGCGGGCGTTCCACCGCCCGGAGGAGAAGGAGGAGGTGGACTCCGGCTGGAGGAGCGCCTGGAGGCTCCACAGGGAGGTGCAGGCTAACAGCGTGCAGGAGGAAGTGCTGCTCCTCAGGGGGCGGGGCCTCTGGGCCGATGATGGCCTTCCAGACCTCAAAGAGTGGAAGAAGAGCTGGAGATACGCAGCAAAGGAGGAGGAAGAGGAGGAGGAGGAGGAGGAGGAGGAGGAGGAGGAGGAGGAGGAGGAGGAGGAGGGAGACGAGAAGGTCGAGGAGGAAAATAAAATAGAAGAAGTGAAGCCATGGTGGAGGAGCTCAAGATACGCAGAAGAAAAGCAGGTACAGGAGGAGGAAGAGGAGGAGGAGGAAGAAACAGAGCAGGAGGAGGAGGAAGACGAGAAGGTGGAGGAGGAGGAAAATAAAATAGAAGAAGTGAAGCCATGGTGGAGGAGCTCGAGATACACAGAAGAGAAGCAGGTAAAGGAGGAGGAAGAGGAGGAGGAGGAAGAAACAGAGCAGGAGGAGGAGGAAGACGAGAAGGTGGAGGAGGAGGAAAATAAAATAGAAGAAGTGAAGCCATGGTGGAGGAGCTCGAGGTATGCAGGAGAGAAGGAGCAGTTGAAGGAAAAGGAGGAGGAGAAAGAAGAAGAGGACGAGGAGGTGGAAGAGGAGAAGGTGGAGGAAGTGAAAGAGTGGAGGAGGAACTGGAGACAGGCGAGAGAGAAGGATGAGGAAACTGTGGAGGAGGAGAAGGAGGAGGAGACAGAAAAGGAGGAAGAGGAGAAGGATGAGGAGACAGACCAGGAGGAGGAGGAAGAGGTGGAAGAGGAGGAGGAGGCAAATGAAATAGAAGAAGTGAAGCCATGGTGGAGGAGCTCGAGATATGCAGGAGAAAAAGAGGAAGAGGAGACAGAGAAAGAGGAGAAGGAGGAGGAAGAGACAGAGCAGGATGAGGAGGAAGAGGAGGAGGAGGATGGGGAAGAGGAGAAGGTGGAGGAGGTGAAAGATTGTAGGAGGAATTGGAGAAAGGCAGGAGAGAAGGATAAGGAGATTGAGGAGCAGGGGCAGGAGGAGGAGACAGAGAAGGAGGAGGAGGAAGATAAAGAGGTGGGGGAGGAAGATAAACTAGAAGAAGTGGTGCCGTGGTGGAGGAGCTCGAGATACCAAAGAGAGAAGGAGGAGGTGAAGGAAAAGGAGGAGGAGAAAGAAGAGGAGGAGGTGGAACTGGAGGATGAGAAAGAAAGGGAGGATGGGGAAGAGGAGGTGAAGGAGAGGGAGGAAAATGATGAAGAGGGAGCAACAGAGGAGAAGGGGAAGGGGGAGGATCAATTAGAGGAGAAGATGAAGGATTGGAGGAGGAGCTGGAGATCCCAAGGAGAGGAGGAGGGAGAGGAGAAGGAGGAGGAAGAGGAGGAGGAAGAGGAGGAGGAGGAGACAGAGGAGGAGGAGAAGGAGGAAGAGGAGGAGACAGAGCAGGATGGGGAGGACGAGGAAGAGGTGGAGGAGGAGGAAAATAAAGAAGAAGAGGTGGTGCCGTGGTGGAGGAGCTCGAGATATGCAAGAGAGAAGGAGAGGGTGAAGGAAAAGGAGGAGGAGAAAGAAGAGGAGGATGAGAAAGATGGGGAGGAGGATGGGGAAGCGGGGAAGGTGGAGGAGGTGAAAGATGAAGAGGAGACAGAGCAGGATGAGGAAGAGGAAGAGAAAGAGTTGGAGGAGGCAAAGATTGAAGAGGAGGAGAAGGAGGAGGAGGCTGAGGAGGAGACAGAGAAGGATGGGGAGGAAGAGAGAGAGGTGGAGGAGGAGGAAAATAAACTAGAAGAAGTGGTGCCGTCGTGGTGGAGCTCGAGGTACGCAGGAGAGAAGGAGGAGGTGAAGGAAAAGAAGGAGGACAAAGAAGAGGAGCTGATGAAAGAGTGGAGGAAGGACTGGAGACAGGCAGGAGAGAAGGTGGAGGAGGAGCACGAGGAGGAGGAGGAAGAGCAGGATGAGGAGGAAGAGAAAGAGGTGGAGGAGGAAGAGATTGAAGAGGAGGGGAAGAAGGAGGAGCAAAATGATGAAGAGGGAGCAACAGAGGAGGTGGGAAAGGGGGAGGATTGGAGGAGGAGCTGGATATCCCCAGGAGAGGAGGAGGGAGAGGTGAGAGAGAAGAAGGAGGAGGAGGAGGAGGAGGAGGAGGAGGAGGAGGAGGAGGAGGAGGATGAAGAGACAGAGCAGGTTGAGGAGGAAGAGGAAGAGGTGAAGGAGGAGGAAGAGGTGGAGGAGGAGGAAAATAAAATAGATAAGGTACAGGTGCAGGAAGAGGAGGTGAAGGTTGAGCTGGAGGAGGTGAAGGAGGAGGATGAGACAGATGGGGATGAGGTTAATGAGGAGGTGACGGAGGGTGAGATGAAGCAGTGGTGGAGGAGCTGGAGATTCGCAGGAATGGTGAAGGAGGTGAAGGTTGAAAAGGAGAACGAAGAGGAGGTGAATGAGTGGAGGAAGAGCTGGAGAAACACTGTAGAGGAGGAGGAGGAAGAGGAGGAGGAGGAGGAGGAGGGAGAGGTGAAGGAGAAGCTAGAAGAGGAGAAGGTTGAGCAGGAGGAGGGGAGGGTAGAGGATGCTGATGAGGAGACAGATGAGGAAGAGGTGAAGGAAAAGCAAGATGAGGGAGAGGTGAAGGAGCAGGTGAAGGGGGAGGAGATGGTGAAGGAAGAGGAAGATGAAGAGGAGGAGGACTCAGATGAGGAGGAAGAGGTAAAGGAGGAGGAGGTGAAGGTTACGGTAGAGGAGGTAGATGAGGTTAGGGTGGAGCAGGAGAAGGATAATGATGAAGAGGAGGAGACTGATGAGGAGGAAGAGGTGAAGGTTGAGGTAGAGGAGGTAGATGAGGTTAATGTGGAGCAGGAGGAGGAGGACTATAAAGAGGTGGAAGAGGTGAAGGATGAGCAGGAGGAGGTAGAGGAGGAGGGTGATGAAGAGGAGGAGACAGATGAGGAGGAAGAGGTGAAGGAGAAGGTAGAGGAGGAGGAGGGAGGTGAGGTGAAGGTGGAGCAGGAGTATAATGAAGAGGCCGAGACAGATGAGGAGGAAGAGGTGAAGGTTGAGCAGGAGGAGGAGGATGAAGAGGAGGAGACAGATGAGGAGGAAGAGGTGAAGGAGGAGGTAGAGGAGGAGGAGGTGAAGGAGAAGGATAAATATGAGTTGGTGATGCAGTGGTGGAGGAGATGGAGATGCACACCAAAGGTAGAGGAGGTGAAGGAGAAGGAGGAGGAGGAGGATGAAGAGGAGGAGACAGATGAGGAGGAAGAGGAGAAGGAGAAGTTAGAGAAGATGAATGGGTCGGAGGAGTTGAAGGAGGGAGATAAAGCAGAGGAAGGGGAGGTAGATGAGATAAAAGACAGGACGAGGAGATCGAGAAACTCAGGAGGGATGCAGGAGGTGGAGGTAGAGGAGGAAGAAGTGTTTGAGGATGCGATGGAAGAGTTTGAGGATGCGAAAGAAGGGCATGGCATAGATGCTGAGAAAGACGAGGAAGTAGAGGAGACAAAACAGTGGGAAAACTCTTAAAGTGATTGTCCTCATATGTATAATAAATTCCTATTTAATTGTATCATTCACATTTATATAACATGAAAGTATATTGTATTTTTGTGTTCCCGTATACAGTAGTATGTTCCTGTATGAGATTTGTATTATTTATATTAATTATTTTATGATATGTGTTATAATGATATTTCCCAGTTAAATTGTTTTTTTTAAGTTACTTATTGATATATTAATGATAATGTTGAATAATGCAAAGTATGATTATTGTTGGATTCCCTTCGGACAAAAACTTTGAAAACTAGAAAGAATTATTCAAGGGTTAATTCTTCAAGTCTAGAGTGTTAAGAAATTACTTTCAGTCGATAAAAACTGTCTTAATTAAAACTTTTTATTGAAATCATTGTTTGAGATTCTTCCATATTTCTCTGTTCATGTAGAATAACATAAGTATATTGATATGAGTACAAACATACGTAATTTATCTGAACAATATCAACTATGAAGAGCATGACGTCCGGTGGGTTTCTTGTGCGGGTGTGGGGGGCTGCTGGCAATGAGGTTCAGATTGGGCGGCAGAGGTCGGGGTCTAGGTTCCTTCTGCTCGACAGAGATGAAGAGTAGGTCTGGGGTTACGGGAAGGCATTCGTAGGCAATTCAACATCTGTTAGGCGGAGGGTCATGCCGCCAAGAGGGGATGATAGTTAGGGATAGGATGTTGGGCCTTCTGGTTGCAGAGCAGGGCTTTGGCTGGTAGGTAAGCATCAAAATGGAGTGTTGAATGGTATGTACATGTTCCACATGTAGCCTACTGCACTGCAGTAGTAAATACAAGAGGTATAAGAAGGCTGTCCGGTCCAGCTGATGCATCAGAGGTGTGATTTATTTTCCTTTATTATTTTCCCCTATATATATATTTAGATTTGTGATTTATTTATTCGTACTGACCTCCAAACATATGTATAGCAGCATAGCAGTGGTGGTGTTTACATCGCCTCTATATTTAAACAAAAAGAGGAATGTAACTTTTTTTGTTCCTGTATACAGCAGTATGTTTCTGCATGAGATTTGTATTAATTTATATTATTTATTTTATGATATGTGGTTATATTGATGTTTCCCAGTTAAAAAATGTTTTCTCGTTACTTATTGATAAAGTAATGATAATGTTGAAGATAAATCACAAAAAACACAAAGAAAATCACAAAAAACGTTAGATGTGAACACGTTGGATTGCCTTTGGATAAAAGCTTGCGGGCGTTAAACAACGGACATGGAAGAGGCAATTTTGGGAACAGCTGATTGGTTCTTCAGCCTTCCCAGTTGTTCTGAACGCATCACGACGGCAGCGCACCAATAGGGGCGCCGTTTACCCAGCTGCGTCACCAGTGTGGCGGGCTTGAATTGGCTCCATGTTTCTAGGCACCCTCTCTGCTGTTGAGGTTTGTTTATAAGTTTGTTTACTTTCTTACGACCACAGCCAGGGTGAATATAATGTTTTTGACTGCCTTCCTATAAATTATCACATCAAATCCGCTTCTTGTTCTTGTTTAGATGTTTAATTCTGGCTAAACCGTTTGCCGGTAGCGTGGGGAAGCCTTTTTTTTATTTAACACTCTACATTCTGTAATGTTGTTCACCTCACTGCACTATCTTACATGATATCAATCTAAAGAATGTATATTTACCCATGTATCCTGTCATGTAGTTTTGACGTGACGTAGTGGTTGGGGACGTACATTGTTACTACATACTGTTATATCTATCCCAAACACAGCGACTATTAAACATTGTTTCAAAAAGAAAACACATCGAATATGTACGAGCCAAAATGGGAGTATTTCTTAGTTGAGAAAGGTGGAAAATACAGGTAACGAGAGTGTGAGCGCAGCAGCTGAACTTTGAGCTCTGTGACGTCCAGGATGGATTGGGACGAAGAGCGTCCAGTGTCCCCTGGGTCCACCGTCACCACGCTGATGTCCTGCAGCGGACACCTGCCTCCCGCCCACCAGACCATACGCTGTGGAGACCAGGTGAACAGCCTTACCGTACCCTACCCCTGACCCAACTCAACCCTAACCCTCGCCTGGCCCACCACGGCCCCCCCACGTGTTACCACCCCTGACTCAGGGTCAGGGGAGGGTTAGGTTTTGGGTTAAGTTAGGTAACCTTACCCTGACCCTCATTAACCCCAAACCTTTTGTTGTGATGACCTACATAGGCAGGTTTACACTTTAGTGTAGCCCGAGTGTGTGATTCAAGATCCACGACGTCGGGACTCGGACACACAACGTGGATATTTGCTGAGCTGCCTGCATTATACCTCACGTCATTTAACGTGAACACAAGGGGGCAGTATAGCGTACACGCTATACTGCCCCCGAATCCGTCAGCAAATCCGGGTTTCTGAAAAGCAAACAGTCTGCTCCATTTAAAATACGTTAAATGACTTAGACATGAATTTCTGCATACATGCAGGATGCACACCTTTGTGTGCATCCTACCAAACCCTACCCCAAAACAAACTGAACAGTAACCCTTCGCTTTACCTTACCCTGACCATGCAGTACACATGCCCTAACCTCGCCCAGACTGGTTGTTTGACAGCCTGGTTGATAAGTCGACTGGTTCACCGCCTGTCCGGCTTAACTTGTCTGCAGGAGTTTGCCTCAGCGTCTGCGGCGCTGGATGCCTACATCGCTGATTTTGAGCGGTGGCACCTGTCCCCCGGGGCCCTGTCGCGCTCCACGGGGCCCCGGTTAGACCTGCTGCCGAACGGCACCCCCTCCCCCCAGCCTGGGCGCCCCCGACCACCTGGGACTCTGCGCAACAGAGACGGTGAGACCGGCGTCATGCTGGGTGTGATGTAATGTAACATATGGTGTCATGAAGGAGGAGAATTAAATGTCCATATATTATTGATATAAAGATTCTGGTGAATGCAGAGCTTCTGATTTTCTCTTATTTTCTATCAAGAAATCGTTGCTCAATCATGACCAAACTAAAATCATTTGCTAATAAATGGTCTACTCTAAATGAAGATTAAATGGGTCTTATCATGGTGTTCGATGTTGTACCATCACACTTTCTCTCTCCCGTAGTCCTCACCGAGCTGCTGACAGAGTCAGAGCTGTATTCCCTGTCGCTCCCGGCAACCACCTCCCTGCGTTGCCGTGCCGACGAAGACGAGGTGGATTTGACAACGGAGGAACTTCTGGCCATCCCTAGTGATGGCTCACTGCCGGTTACCAAGACGACCGCCTACCTCACTGGTGGGGCTTTAACTCTCCTCTCACATCTTACCTCATACCCTTATTTCGTTACAAAATATGATGCAATATCATATATGTATTATTTAAAGGGACCTCAAAACGTTGAATAACCATAATGTTTAATAGAGGGATTTAGGAAGGAATATAACAAAAAGTCGATCCCTTTAAATCTGAATATAATCTGTAATGCAATCAATATAAATGTAATATAATAAAAAAAAGAAGAAGAAAATACTCTCATGCCCTATACAGACCTCCGCCACCGCTCCCTCTGTCGCCCGGGCAACTGCTTCAGCCCTCACCCGGGGGGCTCCTGCCACTCAAGTGGACCACTGGGCGGGGCCAGGGACCGAAGCCACGCCCCCTCACCCAACAAGTAGGGTTGGGATTGTATTCCCTGTGTAGCTCAGTGGGTAGAGCTAGGCACTAACCTGCAGGGTTAGGGGTCCTATTCCCTGTAACATGTGTCTCTGTCCTTCAGGTGGAGGGACGAAGACATGGACAGGAAGTGTCTGAGCAGACAGGAAGTGACCCAACTCCAGAACTCACAGGTGAAAACAATGCAAAACATGTTGTATATGACTTCAATCTTCACTATTAGACAGTGTTGTTATTAATTGACCAATCACCTTTTCCTCTCCAGTCTGCAGGACCAGTGATTGGGCCAGACTGCCTTAGCTCCTCCCACTTATCAGCCTCTTTCCGAGACCTAGGCACCGCCTACTATCGTCGCAGTTACCAGCCCCCTGGACATGCCCACTCTGTACATTGTTCCCACCTCCAAAGCCCATCTCCCATTTTGAGATCACACCACCCCCTAAACAGGATTGGCCACGCTCAGTGTTGCCACGCCCTGTATGGCCACGCCAACCCGCAACAGCCAATAGATGGCCAGCTGGCTGCGAGCCCATCTGGATTCTGGGAAAAAGCAGGTTAAAGATCTTTTTCAAAACTAACAATAAAAACTAGTAATGACAAGTTCATCATGGAAATGAAATGATAGTAGAGTTTATAGTGTATGTATATAGGCTGACTGATTATTGAAGTGCTTGTGAACGGTCTTTAGGTTCCATGCCCCACCGTGTCCCCGCCTGGTTGGACCAACTCCCCGGGGAGGACGGGCAGGAGGAGGAGGAGGAGGAGGAGCAGCAGCAGCAGGAGGAGGAGGAGGAGGAGCTGCTCTCTGTGTCTCTCCTAACAGACGATACGCCAGGTGTCTGTCCAGGGGCAGTCGATGAGCGCCGCCTCCTATTGGCCGGCACAGGACACGACCCCAAAGGACACGCCCCCATAGGATACACCAACACGGGACGTGCCCCCATAGGATACGCCCACACAGGACCCGCCCACACAGAACACGCCCCCACAGGATACACCCACACAGGACACGCCCCTAGGATGTCAATTGGTGATTTATCGTGTCCCTTGGACTAAAGTAAAAGCCATTTTCTCGTTGATCTGATATTTCGTTACACTGTAACTTGTATATATTGTTTATATAATATACATGTTAATATAAATAAATTTATGTTTATATATTTCATGTCTGCAGAATATGTAATGCTAGTAGTAATTATTTATTGAATGTTTACTATGATTTGGGAAACGATTTGTGACGCAACAATTTATCCAATATCATTAGTGTGAACATTTTTCCTGTTAAACTAAACAGAGAGGTTGTGCAGATTATTCGTTTTTCTATCGTCAAATAATTCCCAGATAATTTACTTTCAATGTTAACGGGAAATAACTTTTTTACATATTTCACGGCTGATGAATCATGCATTCACTCATTCAGACATATTCACACATGGAAACCATATGATTATATTTATATATATATACACATATAAAACATATATATATATAAACATATAAAATCGTAGAATGGTATTTTAAAATGCAAAACATGTTAAAAATGTATACGTTGTGTATATAACAAACCTCGGGGTTCAATGTATAGGTCATGTGACCAAACCATCTGATAGCGCCACAGCAGCGCCACAGTGTCGTCACGTGTCAGATCATGTGACAAAGAAGAGAGGCGAGACCCAACAAAACACGGAACACAAGTCGGTAGGTGAAATGTTCACTTTATAGCCCCTTAAATCTCACTCATCCAGGCTTTCTAACAGTCGTGTCTGTGAACGTTTCCCGGGTGGACCTAGAGTCGAACCTAGACCGTTATTCACCCAAGTCTGTTATTTACCCGAGAGACGATACTTCATGTGCAAACCTTTGAAATACATGTGTGACATGTAACACAAACGAACAAGCACAATACATCAGCTATAACATAACTGCAAAGCTAAATGTGTTAATGTAGATTCTAAACAAGCGTATTGTTATAAGATATTATTATTGTAATTGCTGGTAGTAATCTGATGGCTTGTTTATAACATCAAACGGACCACAACAACACAGGTGTTGTTCCTGGCCTCTGGTTGTTTTTTCTGTGTGTGCGCCCTGTGAGATGATTTCACATTCATTCCTCACTTGTAATTGAATCAGCGAATGTGTGTGTGTGTGTGTGTGTGTGTGTGTGTGTGTGTGTGTGTGTGTGTGTGTGTGTGTGTGTGTGTGTGTGCGTTATTTGTGTGCGTTATCTAAAAAGGTCGTTTTAAACCTCATCCGTCCATCGAGTAACGAGGTCAACGCGGCGGTCCAGGCAGTGTGTTAGGCTCAGAGGTCAGAGGTCATGTCGTCTGCCGTCGAGAGGACGGACGAGCTGGTCAGGGAGTACCTGACGTACCGCGGCTTCAGCTCCGCCCTGAGACACCTGGACACGGAGATCAAAGCGGACCGCGAGCGAGGCCTCAGGGTAGGAGGCACTTCCTGTCTGACTCTCCCCTCTCTAACTCTGAAGCACCAAAAGGGGAACCGTGACACTCTGCTGTCTTCTGACACAAGGGGGAACTGCTTCCTACGTGACTGTTGTGTTGCTTGTACGTGTGTTGTTTTGCTTCGTACGTGTTGTGTGTTGTGTACTTTCTGATGACAATGTATTATCTCACACAAGAGGGGACTGTCTTATGAGCGTTGTGTATTATCACACGCAAGAGGGGACTGTCTTATGAGTGTTGTGTATTATCACACACAAGAGGAGACTGTCTTATGAGTGTTGTGTATTATCACACACAAGAGGGGACTGTCTTATGAGTGTTGTGTATTATCACACACAAGAGGTGACTGCCTTATACCTGTGATGTGAAAAAATTGCAAAACGTTTGTACCAAGGACTTCAGTTGTCCAGTTTTGCGGTAGTTCTTTTTGGGACAGCTCCCCTCTAACCCCCCATCCTTCCTATTCTCCCTCGCTCCAGGTGGATCGTATCGTGGAGCAACTGCTCCAGCTGGTCTTGACCTTCGACCTGTCAGCTCTGCGTGACTACTGGGGTCACCTGGAGCGCCGCCTGTTCTCCCGCCTGCAGGAGGGCTACGCGCCTGCCGTCGCTAAGCTAACCACTAGCCTGTACCGCTACTATGTCGTCAACGCCATACAGGTCAACCTGATATACAACCAAATATACTGGGTCACATATATGTAGGCCTATCAAGGCGGTCTTTAGTTCCTGTGTCACGTCACTGTGATACAGATTGAAAATGTCTTTTCAAAATCCAATTTGTATCCAACTTAGAAAAAATATTTTTCAAACGACATAAACGACCGCGAGTGTTCATTGATGAAAATGTAGACAGTGTGAAAACATGCAGTTATAAAGAAAATGGAGAATGCAAAAAACATCACACCTCTATTAATGTTCCCAATTCTCCAGAAGGATATTAATATAGTCAATATTATATTAACGTTAATATTGTTAACATGATAAATGTTGTGTATTTTCCAGAAAGGGAACCAGGAAAGGACCCAGGAGTTTTTTCAGCGAATGGGGGCGGAGCTTCAGGGGGCCGCGGAGTGGCGTGATTGGTTCGCTCTGCCCTTCATCTTTGCGCCTGAGCAGAACCCCACCTTCGCGCTGTACTTTTCCCGCCAGTGGACTGACACCTTCCTGGTGTCCCTGCACAACTTCCTGTCCGCACTATTCCAGTGCATGCATATCCTTGCATGCTAACAATTTTGCATAGTTACCATATCCTAGTTGCTATCAAGCATATTAGTTTGCAAATCCTTGGTGCTAATAAGTTAGCATATCTTTGGAAATAACCGTCTGTCACAATTCAAAAAAGGGTTCTGCCATAGAAAATGTACATTGCACAAGCAGTTAAAATAAAACGTAGATAATAAGGTTGGCCTAGTAAACTATAAATATAAAATACTACTGGTGTTGGTTCTCTCTTTCTCTCTCTTGCTCTCTTCCTATCTTCCTCATCTCTATTCGCCATCTCTTGTAGCCACCAGTATTCAGATTCCCAGCATTCCCTGTTCTTCTCCCTGACTCCTCCCTCACCCCAGCCAGCGCTGCTGAGCTTCGACGCCGAGCTACAGCACACCACCATGCTAGCAGAGGAAAATCAGCAGCTACGACAGATGGTGAGACTATCATGAAGCTCAGCAACACTTAACCACTAGCTTCAACTGCTAGCTATTTAAAGTAATGGTGTTTATGTCATGTGGGATATGGAAGATGGCAGTCGAAAGTTTTTCAACTTGCATGAACCGCATCTCGGAAGGTGATAATTATTAGTCTAACTTCTTCATGACACAAATGCAGCATAAGCAGCACTAAAAGCCTAAGATACCTAGAATAGGCTGCACTAAACATGAGTGTTTATTCATTGCATTACATTGTTTGATTGTTTCAAATGTTCCCAGATCGCTATTAAAAGTACAATATGTAACATAGACACTGAATGTTTAAAATGTGTATTGCACCTTTAATGTTGGGGTTCATTTTTAACCTTAAAGGACAATTCCGGTGTAAAATGGATTTGGGATATGTTTTGTATGATAACGAATTGGAACGTTTGTTTTGGAGCACAAAAAACTAATATAGACGTAGTAGCTTCAGTTGGCTGTTTTTAGCCGATTCTATTAAAACACTATAAACTACGATAGGGGCATGTGTTATGGTTAAAAACGAAATCGCTATTTTAAACCACTTAAAAGGATAAAAGTAGCCCGACACTTCTTTGGTAGTATAATAATGGTCTTAACATATAAAACAAGGCATTGACAACATTGTAAGTGTACAGATTGTTTTAATAAACAATCTGTACACTTACAAAGTTATCAATGCCTACGCGCTTTTTTGCTCCCAAACGAATATTCCAACTCAGTATCATATTAAACATATCCAAAATCCATTTTACACCGGAGTTGTCCTTTAATGTTGGGGATAATTTTTAACCTTAATGTTGGGGTTAGTTTTTAACCTTAATGTCGGGGTAAGTTTTTTACCTTAATGCCGGGGTTCATTATTAACCTTAATTTCCAGTGTGTCTTTAACCTTAATGTTGGGCTCAGTTGTTTGCGCAGCAGAGCTCGGGCCGTGCGGCCGTCCAGGATCCCCAGGGGGCGATGGAGAGCCGGGTCCAACACAAGCTGCCGCCCTACGTCCAGCACATGGACCGCCTCGGAGACAGCGAGCTGTGAGACTAGTGCCCATGTTCACATGTTAATACAAGCTGTAGTCAATACTATTCATTTATTAATATGACCCATGGAGAATATTCCATACATATTCATTTCTTACTATTAACAGTATCTGTTAATATTACCTATAGTCAATAGTAAATTTATAATAATTTGTTAGTATTACCTAATATGGTCAATACTGAATACATATTCATATAATAGTATGTACTAAATACATATGAATTAGTTAATATTGCCATAGTCAATACTATATACTGTATATATACATCTCTCTCTCTCTCTCTCTCTCTCTCTCTCTCTCTCTCTCTCTCTCTCTCTCTCTCTCTCTCTCTCTCTCTCTCTCTCTCTCTCTCAGAGACTTAATTTCGAGCCAGCGAGCTGCATCACTAGCTAGCGGCGTTAGCTGTGTAGCGGCAGCTAGCCCCTCCTCCCGGAACTTCTTCTCTACGTTCCTACCGCAGGCTAAGCGCAGCAGCATCCCGGCCAGGAACTCCCAGCATGGCCCCGCCTCCTCTTCCTCCTCACCCAATCAGAGCAGCCTGGGCCGGAAGGAGCCCTGCACAGCCAATCAGGTGAAACTTATAGAGCCAGCTGGGATTCGAACACTATGTGATTTAAAAAATGTGTTTTGGTCTGAGAGTTTCAGAAAAGATGGGGACCATAATCCCCATGGTTACGACCCACACAAACTTCATGATACTTTTTAGTTCCATCGTTGTGTTACTGTTAAGAGTGTTATAATACATGGATTAAAGTTCTCCGTCGCTACGACGGATTTCCGTCATTTGGAGTTCACAGAGGCCACTTCACATCTCCGATAACGTCGGGACAAATTTACAAACAGGCGTCATTTGGATAAACTAATCGCATATTAAGGATCTGAATAGGTACTTTCTCGCATAAAAAAATATTAAAACTTAAGAAAGTGATGTATTAACAGCACTGAAGCGAGAATTAAAACAGCTTTTAGCAGCTTTACCGCTACCGCTGCCGCGAAATGCATTCTGGGAAACTTGCATACTGTATACTGCGGTGCAGTCGGTCTGCTGTATACTGCATACTGAATCCCACATTCAGTATGCAGTATACAGTACATACCGCGCAGTATGTAGTCGGCAGTACGGTAGTATGCAGTTTCGAACATGGACATAATACACGCGTGTATTATGTCGTCATACGTCAACGCCGGTAAAATTGTCAAATTATATAGTGAGTATTTAAAAGGTCTACCGTTAAAATTGACTGAAAACACAAGCATTTTAATGTACATCCCGATTATATATTAAATATATATTGAATATATTATATACAAATGTATATATATACACACCATTTTCGCGCCACATCTTACGTCTCTTTGTTGTGTTAGTGTTGAGTGTCAGAGCGAAAGTTAAGCTAGTATCGAATATTGATAAAACACAAAAAAATAAATGGAGATGGGCATGGCTGACGGAAACGGGGAACGATGGCAAGCCTTTTTTAGAGAGTAAAATATATAATATAGACAAGCTTTGCAAAAAAAAAATCTTAGAGTCTAATTGAAAAGACAACAAAAAAATTGCAATAGATGCAAAAGAACAGCTGTTTAAAATCCTCCTCCTTTAAAACAGTATTGGTCGAGCATTTAAACGTGATGGCTGCATTTGGTGCTGACGTCTTATACATTTGTATTTCTTAAGCAGGTGTCAATTAACCTAACCTGGAACATGTTTCACACACTGCACGTGACTTGGCTGTAGCGCGAATAAAATTTCAGTCAGAAGATTTTTTTTCACTTTAATCCCTGTATAATAAGCCTTGTTGTATAGGAAATCTGCCACACACCGTAATGTATACTGTAGGTGTCCAGGAAGCCTTACACTCTGATGCAGACATTGAACCAATCACTGCTCAGACGGAGCCTCACCAACCACACACGCATTGTTGCGTTACACAATAAGTTGCCGAAAAAGCCTTTCTCGTGGACATCGCAGTCCACTGCTGCCCAGGCAGAGCTCACACAAACATACAGTTGGTCGTGGCATCAGAATACCTCTGAAAAGTTAGTCTGATGTCATGAAAAGAATGCCACCTGCTTTCGCAGAATAGTGGAACGCTCACGTAGTGCTTTGGGGAGGGTAGGATAGGATTCTACCACTATTTCCTCTGAATTGGGGAATTATTTAAGTAGCAGTGATAAAATGGCATAGATTACTGTGTTGACAATACTATAAGACAAATTACCAGAAATATTTTGGGTACACTGGCTCTTTAAGGTCCTTTTAGATCAATTCCGTGGCGATTAAACAATGCAAAAAGCACTAAGTGGGCGTGCATTCTTTGACCTTTAGCGACAAGCTAGCCGACTCCAACTTGGCATCTCATGGGAGTATACAGGATGGTAACATTATTATATAAATACGCATTTTTTCACATCTAAATAAAAATAAGTTCATATCTGTAGAGATATATAGAATATATTAGGCCATGTTAAAGATTATATGATTGACTTTATGACTATATAATATTATAGATATGATAGGATATATAATGATATATTATAGTTCAGATCTATTTTAGATATTATATTCAGATATATTACCTATTATGAGATGATATATTAAGATATAAAATAATATGTATCATGAGAGTATATTTAAGCAATAGATCACG
Source organism: Gadus morhua (assembly GCF_902167405.1). NCBI lineage: Eukaryota > Metazoa > Chordata > Actinopteri > Gadiformes > Gadidae > Gadus > Gadus morhua. The sequence continues at coordinate 4,306,345 of NC_044066.1, read as the reverse complement.
ACAGGCTGTGGTATGTGCTCATTATACCACTGTTAAGGGGCGTTGTCCGGCCCCGACGCGCAGCGGTGGGCCGGCGACCCCCTTCACAGTGGTATAATGAGCACATACCACTGACTGAAAGGATCTATTGCTTTTATACAACGGTTACTATTATGGCAAAACGAAAGTCATAGACACACTACATTTGAAAAGAAACCAAGAAAGTGAAAGTAGCCGTTTTATTAAAGAATACAAAAAAGTATTCCCTCCTGGCTGCCTTCAAAATGAACGACGGTCGCTATGCAACACACTTTAGCGTCCCTCCAAGAGAAGGCTCGGCTAGAGCGGTTCGCCGGCAATTTATCCTATGGAGCAGTTCACTCGCCGTGTGCCTAAGCTTTCGTTAGTCTCTCCATCGCCTTGCTCACTCCCGGAGTAACAACATTTACACCCTCTCCATCGTTCAATATATCTTTTTTACTTTGTAACTGTTTCTACTTCCAGGCGCGGAGTGATATGCAAACTTTCACAAAATGATTGGGCGTCATAGCAGTTATGAATACGCTCATTATACAACAGTTAGGAACCAATCAGATCGCTGGATTTAAGCCACCCGTTGTATAATTGAGGATATATCAGTCTAGGATGTATTATATATAGTTACAATTGATTTTATCAGGAGAGAATATTTTATAGGGACACGCTATATATTATAGATAATCTATTAGTATATATTATTGATCATGAAAGCATATATTATGATGTATTTTAGATATTATAGAATATATATATCATCATAAATAATATATGCAATGTATCGGGATATAAAAGATATGCTAGAACATATTAGGATGCATTCTAAATATTATGTTTGTGGGATTGTTTTAGGGAACAAAGTCCAAGGATCCAGCATCAGTCAAGGACTCCAAGTCCACCTCGTCGGCCAATCAACAACCAGCGCCCAGCGACCAGGCGGGCCAGTCCTACCCCAGACAGAGACGCCATCAGGACCACGAGAAGGAACGCAAGGAGCTGTTCTCTAAACCACCCCCACTGACGGTACCACTTCCTGTCTCAGTCAAGCTCACTTACTAGGATTCAGCTAATAGGACAACAAATGCTTCTTAAATAAATGGCTAAATGTGACGTCACGATGAAGGGACACCCAGAATCAGAATCAGAAAACTTTATTGATCCCCGGGGATCAATAAATAGAAATTACAAGCATGGAAGATAAGATTATAAATAGAAAATTATAAATAAAATACAATAAAATAAAAGTAAGAATGAAGTAAGAAGTGGAATAAAGTAAGAAGTGGACATCACTTAGTGAATGTGGACATCTCTTAGTGGGTTATATTCACAAATTTTTTTATGTGCAAATAGCAATGAAAATGAAGAGTGAATGAATAAATTATAGCTTGTTTATTTTAAATAGTCATTTGTTTGATTATCAGAGGGAGGAGTTATAGAGTTTAATGGCCACAGGCAGGAATGACTTCCTGTGGCGCTCAGTGGTGCATTTAGGAGCAATGAGTTTCTCGCTGAAGGAGCTCCTCTGTTTGACCACAGCGTTGTGGAGAGGGTGAGAGCCATACTGCAGGATCGCCCGCAACTTCGACAGCATCCTCCTGTTTGACACTGCTGTCAAAGTGACCAGCTCCACCCCCACAACGTCACTGGCCTTCCTGATCAGCTTGTTGAGTCTGTTGGCATCTGCTACTCTCAGTCTGCTGCCCCAGCACACAACAGCAAACAGAATAGCACTGGCCACCACAGACTCATACGACATCCTCAGCATAGTCCGGCAGATGTTAAAAGAGCGGAGCCTCCTCAGAAAATAGAGGCGGCTCTGTCCCTTCTTGTAAAGGACTTCAGTGTTCTTAGTCCAGTCCAGTTTGTTATCGATGAACACCCCCAGATATTTGTAGTGTTCAACGATGTCCACGTTATGACCCAGGATGGAAACTGGGGTCATTGGTGTCTTCTTGGATCTCCTCAGATCCACCACCAGGTCTTTGGTTTAAGTTGTGTTGAGCTGCAGGGGGTTCTGCTCACACCATGTGACAAAGTTGTCCACCACAGCCCTGTATTCAGCCTCCTAACCGCACCGGCGGCGAGGTGGGGATGTGTGGAGCAGCGTTTGTGCAGCAACCAGGAAAGAGTTAAGCTTCAAGGACACATCGTTTCTTTTTTCTGGAATTATGACAAGTAGGCCGACGCAGGCGAGGCCGATGCTGTGGACTCCGCCCCCTGCGATGACACGCCTCCTGACTCCTCCTCTTCCTCAACTACCAGAGGGGCGGGGCTTGAGACGGAAGGGGGCGGGGCTTCCTCTGAGCCTCCCTTCATCAAGTTGAGCCAAGAAGAGTACAGCGAACACCACTCCTCCATCATGCACTGCAGGTAGAAACTACACTACCTATCATGCACTAGGTAGACTACATTACCCATCATGCACTAGATAGAGACTACACTGCCCATCATGCACTAGGTAGACTACACTGACAAATAATGCACTATATGTAGAGACTACACTGCCCATAATGCACTAGGTAGAGATAACAGTGCCCATCATGCACCATAAGTAGAGAATACACTACCCATAATACACTAGGTAGAGACTACACTGCCCATCATGCACCATAAGCAGAGACCACACTGCCCATAATGCACTAGGTAGAGACTGCACTGCACATCAGGCACCATATGAAGAGACTACACTACCCATCATGCACTAGGTAGAGACTACACTGCCCATCATGCACTGCAGGTAGAGACTACACAACCAATTATGCACAAGGTAGAGACTACACTGCCCATCATGCACTGCAGGTAGAGACTACACAGTTCTTAAATCTCGCTCTCTTTCTCCAGGGTTGATGTTTCAGGTCGTCGGGTGGCTAGCTTGGACGTTGACGGGGTTGTCAAGGTAACACCATATTCATAATAAATATGATAAGGGCTAACCCTTTTTTTATAATCACAATAATTATTTTCAATATCATTAAAATATCATTTTCATTAAAGGTACTTTGTATGATTGTTTTTCATGCATATGTCGCTTTAAACAGGGCAATATATGAACAGTTTGTAATTTAACTTTATGCCCTTCCCCGATTCTCTCCACAGCCTCTGGTTATTTATTCCATTTTAGTTACATCTAAGAAATGTCTGTTTGGACGTTCACATATATTAACTATTATAACTATCATTAGTTGATGATTGTTATTTTCTCAACCCACGGAGCTCACTCTCAGGTGCTCTTAACGCGTAAGCTTGAGCCGGCTGCAGTTCACTTACCCGCCAGAGGGGCCAGTTATGAGAAGGATATTCTGACTCATACTAATAGTACCTTTTTAAGTGCTAAAACTTATCAAATTGTAAAGTTAACCATGTCTTTTTAGGTGTGGTCATTTAACCCCATCATGCAGACCAAAGCGACCATAATGTCCAAGTTTCCTTTGCTGTCTCTAGAATGGGCGAGCAAGCCTGACCGACTGGTAAGTGTCTCTCTCTATATGTTATTACCGTAATATGATTAGCCTTATCATTACATTTGGTTGTATTACCCTTCTATCCCAACATGGAAACAATCGTGTGTGTGTGTGTTTGTGTAGCTGTTATTAGGCAGCGCTGTTGGAACCGTTAGACTTTACGACACAGAAGCAAAGAAGAATCTTTATGAGATGACCATTGACGACACACACCCTCGGTATGTCTGTCTGTCTGTCTCTCTCAATATCTCTGTTTCTCTCTACTCTCATCCTGACGATTGCTCTAGTCACTCCCTCGCTCTCATATTGTTGGTGGCCCTAGTCTCTCTCTCTATCGCTCTATCTCTCTCTAGATTTATATTTCTGTATATTTTAATCCAGTGTCTCCTCCTCTCTAGTATCCTGTCACTCGCCTGCAGCCCGAGTGGCTCGTCGTTCGTCTGCTCCGCTGCGACAGCAGCATCCGCTGCTGTTCCCGCCACTGGGCCCCGTCCCTCTGTATCCACGGCGACCGGCCGCCTGTTGCTCTGGGATACCAAGACTGTCAAACAGCAGGTACACAGTCACAGGAAGTTTTCACACACAGCAAGCAGTCCAAATATTAATAATACTTATGAATAAACTACCCCACACTGGGGATTAGAGACAAACTATACTCCACTACTTAACTGTCACATTTCATTAGAATGTTTACCAAGACTTTTGTATAAAAAATAATCAAATAACTGTCAGCAAACGGCTAGCTTCTAGTCTGGCAATTTATCTTGGATTGATGAATTAATAAGGACAACCTTCATCCCTAGTCAAGTTAATTTACTATCCCTAATAGAACAAACTATTAAACACTAATGTATACATTACACTATAGCTAGCCAACACTAATAGAGCTTACTACGTATCCCTAATAGAGCTTACTATTATGTTTAGTTGTCATTAGATTCCGAGACTGCAGCCATCAACTGCTCATCGTTCAACCACAACGGAAACCTGCTTGTGAGTGGAGGAGCTGATGGCGTCATACGACTGTTTGGTAAGACAGGAGGAGGAGAGTGATTCACATGCCACTTCTCGCTAACATGCTGTGTCTGGGACACGTGCTGCATCTGGCCAACACACTTTAACTGGTTAAAATTCTACATCTGGCATTCATCAGGCATATTACTACACTACACTTTAGGTAGAGATCACCTTGCACTGTAGCTAGAGTCTACACAACCCACCCTTCACTGCATCTAGAAACGACAGTACCCACCATGCAGTGTAGGTAGACTACACTTCCCACCATACACTGCAGGCAGAGGCAACACTACCCACCATGCACTGTAGGTAGAGACTACACTACCCCCCATGCAGTGTTGGTAGAGACTACACTACCCACCATGCACTGTAGGTAGAGACTACACTACCCCCCATGCAGTGTTGGTAGAGACTACACTACCCACCATGCACTGTAGGTAGAGACTACACTACCCACCATGCAGTGTTGGTAGAGACTACACTAGCCATGCACTGTAGGTAGACTACACTATCCACCATGCAGTGTTGGTAGAGACTACACTACCCACCATGCAGTGTTGGTAGAGACTACACTACCCACCATGCAGTGTTTGTAGAGACTACACTACCCACCATGCAGTGTAGGTAGAGATGCTAGAGACTTGCCATATGTGTCTAATACCCTGTCTAACGTGCTATAACACAATACATCAGCCTAACATGCTACAACATGCTATATGTGGCTAACATGCTCCAACATGCTGTGTATCAGACATGCAGCGGTGTGAGAGTGCTATGAGCTGGAAAGCTCACGATGGAGAGGTGTATAGCGTGGAGTTCAGCTACGACGAGAACACCGTCTACAGTGTAGGAGAGGACCGCAAGGTGGGCCCCACACTCAGCCACTCACACACACTCTCTCTGTCTCACACACACTCACACCCATTCAATAAGACACACTCCCACAAGTGCGTGTATATTCAAGCAACAGTTTGTGTGTGTGTGCATGTGCGTGTGTGTGTCCGTGTAGTTTGTCCAGTGGAACATCCACCGCTGTGGCGTGAAGCAGTCGGAGCAGCAGCTTTCCCAGGATGCAACAGGTCCCTTTGTTCTGTCGGGCTATAGTGGATACAAGCAGGTACGTTATAGATATAGATATATATATATATATATGTCACATATATATATTCAAATGTACTATACGGTGCCCCTGCCCCACATGTCCATCATGTTGGGCAGGTCCAGTTGTGTGTTTTAACGTTTCCTCCATGTTGGGCAGGTCCAGTTCTTATAACCGTTTCCTCCATGTTGGGCAGGTCCAGTTGTTATAACCGTGTCCTCCATGTTGGGCAGGTCCAGGTGTTATAACCGTTTCCTCCATGTTGGGCAGGTCCAGTTGTTATAACCGTGTCCTCCATGTTGGGCAGGTCCAGTTGTTATAACCGTGTCCTCCATGTTGGGCAGGTCCAGTTGTTATAACCGTGTCCTCCATGTTGGGCAGGTCCAGGTGTTATAACCGTTTCCTCCATGGTGGGCAGGTCCAGGTGTTATAACCGTGTCCTCCATGTTGGGCAGGTCCAGGTGTTATAACCGTGTCCTCCATGTTGGGCAGGTCCAGTTGTTATAACCTTGTCCTCCATGTTGGGCAGGTCCAGGTCCCGAGGGGTCGTCTCTTCGCCTTCGACTCGGAGGGGCGCCACGTGTTGACGTGTTCGGCTCATGGGGGGCTGATCTACAAGGTAGACTGACTTACCCTCTAGAAAGGGTTGTTCCGACCCATGCCAGCTTTGTGGTCATTTTTGGAATAATGTCCTTGTTTATAAGCACTATAACAAGCAATGTTGTGTAGGAAATGAGCCATATACTGAGTTATGCTACAACTTTTTCCGAGAAACTCAATCCTGTCTTGGACAGAAAACGGACAGCCCAGCTGCTAAACTCTCTCTGTTAAACTCTCCCTTCTGTCTTTCTCCCGTGAAGCTGACCAATGGCGAGGCTGGGGGAGGGGCCCTGGAGGAGCAGGCATCCCTGTCGCTAGGCGGACACCGGTCGCCCGTGGTGACGCTGGACTGGAGCTCAGCGCTGGACTGTGGCACCTGCCTCACAGCCTCCATGGACGGCCGCATCCGAGTGAGCACACTCCTGGCCCACAAGTCTGACTGACTTGGCATGGTTAGCATTAGCATTAGCATGGTATGCCTTATCATGCGCAGCACACTCCTTAGCCCTCAAGATTGGCTGACTCGGCATTAGAATGCTAAGCATTAGCCTAGTTAGCATTCTGCAAGCCCTGCCAAACTCTTTCTGCCTGTCTTAACTAGCATCAGCAAGAATATGTACCCTAGACAGCACCTGGTGTCATGGGCAGTGGCATCATTTTTGCCCTAAAGTCTGAAAAATATGAATAAATAAATCTGAAGACAGCAGTGGAAGTGTTTCTTTTTGGTTGTCCATATAAGGTCATTTTTAGTTTGACTCCAACCAACAGGAGTTAAACTAAAAACGAGCTCCGCCCCTACCTCCCTATATGGTCATAAAGATTTAGAAAAACTAAGTTTAGCTGCTTTCTTCTCTTTAAGGTGTTTTTTAGCCTGACCACTACCTTTAGTTTCTACAGATATACTTAACTGAACTATGGTAAGTACAGATGTATTTTATCACCACTAACAAGGCCAAAAGTAATGCAAATGATGTTTAAATTTAGTTTTATTGTTGTACAATTGTCCAAAGGGGTGGTCGCTTGTATTCAGTTATAATGCAGCACAAAATGACTAGCGTTAAAATGAACAAAGAGAGCGCCAAAAACAGTTACTGAAACTCTGCCACCTGTACAAGTTTGTCTTGTGACAAGGTGATGTATATAAACAAAGGTTAAAGCAGATTAACAATAGCAAAACCAAAAGACGTATGCAATACAATATATATTGATTGTTCTCATTTATTTACAGCTGTCCAAAATGGCCACATGTACAAGATTCCCTTGAGGAAACAAACTGTCAAAATGGTGTTAAAAAGGGCGCAGGGTCAGGAGGAGTCAAAACACTGATGTCATTGTCCAGGTGTGAGCTTGTTCCAGAGATACAAGGGTCAATAGCCAATAGGAAAACGCATGGCCTCAAAAAATACCTCACTGCAACCACGGACACCAACAGCCCTGCATCACTCAACCATGCTTTTCACCTCCAATTAAAAGATTCATTATTTTAGTTTTTCTTTTTTAAATGTATGTTTTCATGACAAGTTAGAAAGCAAAGCGATGGATGGACTGACGATCAAATAAACATTGAGAAATATAACCAAGCTTTGACGTCATTGTATGATGTCACAAAATCACGTCATCTGGTTGTAACAGTAATGAAAACAAGTCCTATCTTTTTTTTTTTTGCTTTCTTTTCCTGTTCTCTCTGAAATTTTCTGTCATAAAGTCCTGTCTGATCTGGTTAGATCTTATCTAATGTCCGTCCAACAGGAAGTCAGAAACCCTGAAAACAAAAGTAAAAGCCTCTTCATCTTCCTCTGCTGGGGTCGGTGTAACTATGCACTGCCGTTGCCGGTAGCGACCACCTTTGTTGTCTCCTCATCCTCATCCTCATCTTCGTCACTTGATCCATCCTCCCCCTCCTGCATTTGTAAAATATACAATATATAACACATGTAATGTATACATAAAAAAACACCGATCATCAATGATAATTTTAGACTATTATCTGCCTATTTTTCCCACCTTGCCGCGGCGACGGGCGTCCCGCGTGCGTGACTTCATGCGTCTGGAGAGCGCGAGCAGTTTTCCGTGCCGCTCTTTGCGCTTGGCTGCCGTCTCCTTCTTCTCCGCCGCACGCTTCCGCCTCTGTTCCCGCTCCGCTACCGCGTCCACGTCCGAGTCGGACTCAGGCCTGCGCAGGCGGATGCGCTTCTTGGGCTGCACTTTGCGCTTGACGTCGCATTCGCCATCGGCCTTTGGGTCGTCCGTGTCGCTGCTGGAAGAGCTGTCGTCTTTATCGGCGATAAAGGAGCGCTTACGCTTACGCGAGACTGCGCGACTATCGTCACTCGAAGACCCCCCCGTCTCGCCGCTCTCTGCCGCCGCGCTGCTGCCGCGATACTCAGAGCCGCTGCTGCCGCTGTCGCCGCTGCCGCTGTCGCCGCTGCCGCTGCTGCTGCTCGTGCTGCCGAACGAGCCCTCGTCGCTGTCGTCCAGGATGGAGGCGGGGAGACCGATCTGCCGTTTCCGTTTGGACTCCGCCGCCTTGGTCTTACGCATCGAAGCGAAGACCTTGCGCTTGTACAAACTCTCCATCTTTGTTTGTGTTGCTCTTACAGACAAGGCCTTAATCCTTCATTCAAGAGCGCGAACGGGGGGCGCAGACGGTGATCATAGACGCGGAGATTAAAAACGCACGCGGTGGAACGAGAAGGGGCGGAAAGGAGAATGAGGACGCGTATTTATATCGTATTGAGTTCTTTTTGTGACCTGGGGCGAAGCGCTGCGGTCGTGCATTCCGCCGCAGGGCGGTGGGTTAGCGGCGGGTTGGGGTCGGTCGGTGTTGTTGTTGTTGTGTGTTGATCTTCTGGCTCGCGAGAAGGTGCTACCTTTCACTTCTGGTGTCACTTCCGCCGCCATTGGGAAGAATCTCTTCCGGTGCACCCTGATTAAAAGAATAAAAGTCCCCTCTGCCCACTTGACCGTTGACATCTCCCGGATCGTAGACAACAACAAATAGGAAAAAATCAGACAGCAAGAACAACGTTACAGAACCCTGTAGTTTGTTCCGAAACCGATACCTGATATTACTCATAGCTGTCACGCTGTCAGAAGCTGTCAGAATACTTTCTTCTATGTAAGAAAATTATTTCGACAGCTTCTGAGAGCTTCTGACAACTATAGAAAAGTATTCTTTAGTTAGTTTATTAGTTCAACAGGGTACAATTAGAACTATTTATACAAATGAATATATTACATGCAAGTTATTTATAGTATAAAATTATATATATATATTTGAACTAGCCATCATTGCAAAACATTGTTATCGATGAGAAATCACACACGATACACTTGGACTTTTATCTTGAAAGCGGTTTCAATACGACGCGCAGGACACGGATGCGCGCGGACGATCATCAACATTCCCGTCATGCGCATGCGCAGTTCTAATATTTTGATATCGCCGTCAAACATGGATGTATTATAAGCTGTTAAAGAGCGTAATCAGATCTCCACACAACATGCCTTGAATACCAGCGACGCGCTCTTGCGTTCTTGGTAGGTGAAACAAACAAGTAAACAAATGAACAATCAAATAATTAAAAAAACAGCAGACGAAGCCTTAACACCGTATCGATCACAGCCACTCGTGTGGTACTGTTGTGTCGCCACGGTTACTGGATTAAATAGGGGTAGCGGGAGAACCGAGTCTCCCGGTTAACGGGGATGCCACGGCTGAACAAGACCGGCCTCCTCGCGGTCCTGGTAGCGGCGAGCTCCGCCTTCCTGCTCTTCCAACTCTACTACTACCGCCAGTCATCGGTGAGTGCTGAGCACGAGAACCCCCGTGGTTATGATGTCATGGTGGACTTTATAGTGTAAAAGTGGACGAGATGATGTCATGGTGGACTTTATAGGGTCATGGTGGACGTTATGATTTCATGATGCACGTTATGATGCCATGGTGGATGATATGATGTCACGTTGGACGCTATAGAGTAATGGTGGACGTTATAGTGTCATGGTGGTGGACGTCATGATGTCATGGTGGACGCTATGATGTCATGGTGGACGTTATAGTGTCATGGTTGGTGATATGATGTCATGTATGTGTATGTACCAAGTTATGCTATTTTCTATTCTAATGTATTTAAAATAGAATGGAGGAAACACTTCACGGCAGAAAGACAATCAATGGGTGAGTCATCTATCTTCCTGTGTGTCTTGTCCCTCTGTTTGCTTTGTATGACTCTCTGTCTGTCTTTATCTACAGTTCTGTCTCGTTGTCCATCTACCTGTCTTTCTATCTGTCTGTTTAGATATCTGTTTGCCTGTCTGTCTGTGGGTCTTTCATTAAATGTGTTGCAATGTGACGTACCCCCCCTCTCCCAACAGGAAGCGCTGAGGCGTGTGATGGCTGTGGCCCGCAAGCTGGCCCTGCCCATCTTCCTGGCCGACCCAACAGCGCTGTCTCTGATTGGCCAGACGGGCGGATCGGCGGGCCTCGGGCGTGGCTGTAGCTTCCTGTGCACCGGGAGGCCGGTCACTGCCTTCGCCGCCATCGCCGACCACTGGAAGTACGATGTGAGTGGGCTCAGTTTAAACTTAGTTAACAATCATACCCAGTATTATTATTATTTTTAATTATTATTATACTGTTGTGCAATGGTATCTTAATGCCAAGTAAATGCTTGATATTAGCTGTTAGCATTAGCCACTACCAGACTTTAATATTTCAACCACTGGCAGTCATCAAACGACTGCGGTGTTAAATAGTTATCCGAGCTCACTCTGCAGACACGGTAATATATTGGTAATATATTGTTAATTCAGCAGAACATGTGTAGAGAACTTAAAGCTAATACTTGCAAGGATTTTGCAAAGATGCACTGAACCGTAACTTTACGATAACTTTATCATTATTTCAGAATAACTAAACCATAATCTGTCAATATCGGTATCGGATTTTTTTTGCCTTAAAACCGATTTTTTTTATTTATTTTTTTATTTATTTTTTTTATGGCTCAAATAAATGTTTTCAAAATTGTGCAGTACAGTGCACATTGTAATTGACTCATATTTGTGCATTTATTCAATTAAGCTTATTGAGTTTTAGTTAAAGAAACATACTGCTATGTTGCACATAGTTGTTCAGGTACAATGTTTTATCATTTGTGAAGTCAAGTTTGCCCTATTTGTTGTGGGCATTGTCAAGATTATCTCAGGGAGAGTGTAATCCAAACTGTTGTCTGAGACCATTAAAAAAATAAAAATAAACATGGCACTTTTCCCTTAAATTAAGTTGAAGTATTTTTCTTATTTTGCACAGACAATGTTAACATTTGGAAAGCCTTGTTGCATTCAAGAATGCATCCAGTGGGGCATCACAATAACATTAAGCATGTTGTGTTAATTCCACAACAGGAGATATGTAATGTTACCTAAATTAGGATTGAGGAAAAATAACCCAAATATCGACATCGGTATCGGCTGATATCGGAATCGAAAATTTAGAGTTGGACAATATCGCATATCGGATATCGGCAAAAAAGCCAATATCGGACATCCCTAATCGTAACCCTTCCATAATGATTGGTGGTCCAGCGGCAGGCTGTTGCCACGGTAGCCAGTCAGAAGGGCCTGGAGGTGGAGCAGGTGCGCGGCCGTGACCCCCGGCTGCTTGAGGAAGGGGCAGAGCTGTCGGCAGCCCAGATCCCTCTGCACTTCCTGTTCCGCTCAACCCATGGCCACATCGTCCAGGTATTCTTTCTCTTTCCCACCTCGCTCATTCTCTTTGTCTATATGAAAAGTGAGTTTTTCAAATTTTTTGGTTTACTGGCATGAAAGTTATATGTATAAAATAATCAATTGCATATGAAAATGTACATGAAAAAACACAAAAATAAATACATGGAGAAAGAAACACAAAACAACCAAAAATTGGATAACAACAATGAATAAAGAAATGTTGTCCTTTACGTTATGGCAGTGGCAGGTAAGTTGGGCTTGCAGCCATTTATTTTCTACGCCTTTAGGGGAGAGGTCAGGACATAAAGGGAGGCAGAAATCGCTTGTTGTTATGAACACTCTGAGTTGAGTGTTCATAACAAGTCCAAAGCAGAATATAATAAAGACCTTCTATGAAGATATATTACCAATTATATGTTAAGGTGGGTTCATTTTAGCAGACAGACAACTAGAAGATAAACTAGAATATGGGTTTCCTGCAGAAAATGCAGTAAGTGCTGTAGTGTGAAGTACGATTAAACATATGTTAATATAGCTACATATTTTTAAGAAATGTTGAAAAGGTAGGATAAGTAGTGATATGGTAAGTAGCATTGGTTTAATACAGTATTAGTAGGATACATAGTAGTATTGGTATGATAGAAGTATTATTAGTAAGATAATAACTTAATATTTTTAGGAGGAGTAGCATTGCACGTTTGTAAAGAATAATATAGAAAAAATACTAATAAAGCCCTAAGGAAAACAACAGTGGAGCGCTGAAAATTTGTGCATTTAAGAAATACATATATTGCCAAAACAGAGAGGATGGCAGTTCCAATTTTCTGAAATAGTTTATATTTGCTGTGCCCTGTGAGAAAGCCTTTATCTATAGTCTCTCTCTCTCTCTCTCTCTCTCTCTCTCTCTCTCTCTCTCTCTCTCTCTCTCTCTCTCTCTCTCTCTCTCTCTCTCTCTCTCTCTCTCTCTCTCTCTCTCTCCACTTCCAGGTGGTGTTGCTCTACCAGAGGAGTGGGGGCTATCTGTGGCACGCCCCCCTGCGGTTAGCACCCAGCGCAGACCGCCGCCTGGCCCCACCCAACGCCCTGCCCTACGGACGCCACGCCGGGGCCTATCGCAGGTGACACACATTGTTTCCTACACCTTCGCTATGATGTGCATCGATATAACACATCCTGTAATGTGGTGCTTTTCTTGTTCCCAAATCTGGGGCAAGATATACTTTCAAACGTTTCCCTCAAGCAACATTAATTAACGATATTCACGCAGCACAATAAAATCATAGAAGAACAATACAGCTAAATGGAATAAGGGTCAGGGTTAGTCCAGAATGACTCAGATTGATTCGATGCGCTTATATTTGTTAGATTAATGGATGCAGACGAAAAAAATCACACCGATTACTGAGTACTCAGCACTCAAGAATAAGAACACTCTGAATGTTAAATGCAATTCCCACATTTCGGTTAGCACAATGCCTTATTTTGAAATGGTACGTAAAACATCGGGAAGAACATGCGTACAGCTAAGGTGCATCTTTATGCAGATGATACAATAGTTACTTTGCCTGTTCCCAGAGACAGGCTGTTGATGAGGTCCGGACTGCCTTTAAACATTTGCAGCCCTAATTGTATAACTTATAGTTGGAAAACCAAATGTATGTTATTTTCCAGAGCCTGCTCCCAGAGCATAGTTATTGTCAGCTTTCATACCTCAGTTGTAAGAGTCATCCCATGAATCCTTGGGTATTTAGTTGGACGAAATCTCTTTTAAATTTAGCAGTGAGGAAAACACTTGTTCAGGCTGCATTCTTAAGTGTTCTAGACTATCAAGAAACTTGTACACTCACTGAACTCACTTACATCATTTGACTTTGATGATCTGGTTCCCTGGTCTTCATTAAGCCTCAGGCGACAGCAGAAATGTTTACAAAGCTATACTGAACAAACCCCATTCATATCTGGTGTTATTTCATGGATAGGAAATTGCACAGATGCCATGTGACGACAGCTGTTATGATTTCCACTCTGCTAGACGGCCTCTCTACCGGGTAGCCAGGATGGGTTTGAACTTGTTATCGCGGTATTCTCCTATGTTGTGGTCGTGGAAAAACCTCCATAACACACGACAGCATCATGTGTTCGTCTCCCTCGGAGATTTCATAGCTCTGATCAAATACCATGGATCTGAAGATTGCAATTACTATGCATAAACTGGCAATGGTGTCTGTCATCTCTTTTATCGGGCTCATTTTCCTAAATTGTTCCTTGTCCGTCTAGACATGCGTTATTCTATGATTAGCTCCATTACTTTTAACAGGTCTACTAACTACTTTAGTTACAATCAATCAAGATGTTCGAGTTGTGAGTTGTAGTATGGAATATGGAAAGTAGAAAACGACGTGTGTGTGTGTGTGTGTGTGTGTGTGTGTGTGTGTGTGTGTGTGTGTAGGCCAGATCTGGTGCTAACGATGCTGGATGGACTGGATGTACAGGTTCCACGAAACTCCTCCCACTTCCTGACCCTACGAAGCGAAGCGGACTTCATAGAGTGCCGCCACAAAGAGGCCCGAGCCTTCTACCAGGTGTGTGTGTGTGTCTGTGTGAAAATATGTCGTTTGAGGCTATGTTTTTCCTATGTTTCCCCCCCCCCATCACAACTCCCTCTCAAACAACTACCATGGCCTGTCCTGGCCTGTATTGTTTAATGTGAAGGTCGGTATTATCATTGGTGAAAAAGTTGTATTAAATTATATGGCACCAAGGATTATTTTTGACGGCTCAAGCCTGTAAATAAATCACGTTAACCAGTCACATGGGGTCATCTTTGTCACAGTGACCATGGTCAATGCACGTTGTAGGACATGGTGGAGGTAACAGCCTTTAACCTTTTTTCCACACACAGCCCTCTTATTCATTCATAGTGGTGAATGACATTCATAGATGTACTACTTTTATTGAATAAACTATGAAGGGTTGGGTTTCTGAGAATCTTACATTTCACCAGGGTGTGTGTCTGCCCGCTGGGCCACGGTTGAATTTGAGGACTGTGTCCATGAGGGGTTCTGGCCCCAAGGACACCAATAGTAGAACTCTGTGGTGTGTTGGGAGGACTCATTCTGAGGTCACAGAGTGATAGAGATTAAATAACGAGCGTGCGTAAATGTCTCTGTGAGTAAACTATTGACTCGTTCCTCGACCTGCGGCTAGTGTGCCAGTGCCAGAGTCCTGCACAGGTCTTATTTTGCAAACCCGCACCCGCCCGTAGCAGCAATACTTAAAACCGCATCCGACCCGTGTTGCGACAGTAGCGCAAATAACATTCCGCACCCGACCTGACCCGCTATAAAGTGATATCAACGACCCGCACCCAAAGGAAAATTAGCCACATTAGATGTAACGCCGGGGTATTACACTACGTTGTGTTGGGCCTGGTGCTTTAGATTGCTGTGCAAATAAGGCACATCATCCACTGTTGACGCTTTTAGTTGGCTCCTCCGCTCCTGAATAACATATCCAGCACCGGAGAAGTCTCGCTTGCAATCACAAAACCCACGTCCGTCCCGAAAAAAACACAAAAATTAAAAAAACACTGCAGTTAGGGGTCATGGTGCTCCTAGTGAAAGAGTTAGTCTGGAGCCCTGCTCATGTTTATTTTGTATATCTTTAATGATCAATTCAATATTCTCTGCTTTCTCTAGTATTTGTTTTTATTGTTTCTAGGTAATTATTTACTGGTGTTAGTCTGAACAGAATCTGATCGTGTTCAGTCTCTCTGTCTTTATAACTAGTTCTCTACGCTCTCTTACAGAGAATGTTCCAGTGGACCAAGAATGGACCACTTTCTTTCCTTCGGGCATGTTTTCAGTGCTACTGATGTTGCTGTTGGCTTTACTTTGTAATTAAAGGGATTCGCCAATACATCTTTAACTAGGCGTTTGCCTGTCTTAACCAGATTCATATTCATGTTGTTGCATCCAGGCAGGGTGGGCAAGGGACTATTCTGAGCACATTGGACAGTAATTAAAATGTTTTCCCCTCCCATGAACAGGAGTTAGGCAAGGGTTACCCTGCTAGTCAATGCCAGAGAACTCCCCTTCTGGCTATACGATGATGAATTTGGAATTAAACAACTGAATCTGGGTAAGACAGGGAAACAATTTAAAAATATCTCGGCCTGTCCCTTTGAATGTTTTGGACAGCCTGAGCATTGCCTTCAATAGTGTGGGTATTGATATTCAGGAAACACCTCTGTCCCTGATTTAGTCTCTCAGCCATTCATAGCGTCTTGGTATTGTTCAGTGCTTTCTTGGGTCCATCTGTAGGGTCTCTGTGTTCTGAACACCATAGTGGGCTTAGTGAGGGAGAGGTTTGTTGAGCGAGGGAGTGATTTGGCTGGGGTCTGATAAGGGGGTTAGGGGTTGACTGTGAACTCGTTGAAAAGTATGGGACCATGTCTGTGAACATGTCATCTACAGAGCTGTGGCTAAGGGATGAACACTAACTTTATGCTATAGAGTCCCCTATAACATGACCATTCACAATGAAGAGCGTTCCTTTGAAGCGTTTCAGGAATATCTCCGTAAAGACGGACTCATGCGAAAATGCATAGCTGTAGAAACTACCAATAAAAGAAGAAGACGAGGTGGGGAAAGCTTTTTTAACCTTTAAGATTGAGCACAAAAATACTTTTTAATGTACAGTTGTAAAAAACGCCGGATCCATCTGGACGGTCGGCCGAAACGCACAAGACGTATGCGTTTTCACCAAAAAATCGTTTACGTGTGGACGGGGCCTAAATGAGCCATAGGTGTTGAATTTGGAGTAAATGTTTCTTCTTTAGTACCTGACACATCAGGTTATGTTCCGGTCTGGGCATTGAAGCCACCATTTATGATGACCTTTTATGTTATCCTTTCCTTGGTGTTCACATATCTCTGACTCAAGACAAGGAATATGTCGTCCCAGACGTAAGGAGATTCACATGGGGGGTTGTAGACACAAATGAGCATGTATCCTGATCAGAATTACCAAGAACAATCGTTTCTCTGTTCGCTGGTGGCCAGTTGCTGATCACCTCTACACCATGTTTATGATTAGTTTAAAACTGTTCAGACCAAATGCTGAGGCGTAGAGAGCCAGGATATTACAAGAATAACATCTTAATTAACACATTTTTGTACAAGAACATGAAGCCAAGTGAGACAAGAAAACAAATGAATAAATAAATTAGTAAATATAGCAAATGACACAGACAGTTAAAGGAAGATGTTTGCAGATGTCTTCAGATCAACCATTGCTTGTTTAATCTGAAGACATCCACCACATCCAGAGTACATATAAATAATTGAGTTAGTGTTTCTGTTCATTCCCGTGATGTAGAATCTCTTTGTTATGTCGGGATATGTATTTGTACAACCCCGTCTGTGGTGGATGAGTTGGCTCATTAGCAGTCTGCTACACAGTCTCCTTCAGGCTCTCTGGGTGTGTGTTGCTGGAGGCCCCTGATGGGGCTAGTGAGCAACAGCATGGGGGCGAGCACTCTGCCGGGGACGGACATGTCCTGGTTATCTTTGGGACCTGTACTGGCCTGCTGGGATGGCTGGAACGACTTCTTCAAAGATCCCATTTCATGCTTTTTTAGGGTTCGTAATTGCATTTGGGGGTACTACTAGAATAGGGTTAAATACCTGTATGTTATAATCCCCCTTATTATTCTCACACTGTTAATTTCTGCAAAACCTGTTTCAGCGTCTTTTCAAAAACGCTCTGTTTTGTATGATGTTGCTTTAAGGCCCGCCTCCAGAGTATCCCAGTCTGCTGTGATTGGTCGAACACTTTGCGTGCGTTTCGACAAAGGACTTCTGCCCTTCAGCTCCGCCCACTGGCACAGTCTGACGGCACATTGTTACGGAAGTAAGGTTTGAGGGCGAACAAGATGTTCCAGGCAGTTATTGAGGGGCGTGCTCTGTGCGACTACTCCACCTGGCTCGGTCTTAGATTTCTTTCTAGCTTAGCAGACGTAACACATGTATACTCTAAAAGCAAAGGGAAAAGTCAAAAAAGAATGATATCAACCCTTTAAAACGTGTGTGTGTGTGTGTGTGTGTCTCTCTCTCTCTCCTGACCCTCTAGCTCTACCCTGAAGACGGCTCTGTGGAGGCAGCAGAGTTCCGGCGGGCGGCTCGCTCCGTGCTGTCGGTCGCCGCCCGGACCCTGGACTCCCTTAACGTCCCCTTCTGGATCAGCAGCGGGACCTGCCTCGGTCCGTCCCTCTGCTGGGAACTACACCTCTTTCTTCTGTTCGCCTCACCTCTCTCTGTTAAAGACACCTCTCACTGTTAACTACACCTCTCTCTGTTTACTACACCTCTCTCTGTTAACTACACCTCTCTCTGTTAACTACACCTCTCTCTGTTAACTACACCTCTCTCTCTGTTCACAACACTTCTCTCTTCTGTTAGCTCCACCTCTTTCTACTGTAAACTACACCTCTCTTCTGTTATCTCCACCTCTCTCTACCTCTGTCACTACTGTTGACTTCACTTCCCCTCTCTCCCCAGGATGGTACCGTCAGTGTGGGTTCATCTCATACAGTCGTGATGTTGACGTGGGCGTGTCCATCCGTCACTACCGCCCCGACCTAGCCACCGCCTTTGCTAGCGCCGGCCTGCCCCTCAAACACAGCTTTGGCAGGGTGAGCTTGCTAGCCAATAGATTAGCATGCTTATGAGACAGAGCTCGGTGCTCAGGGTCATTGTGCTATGGTTTGTGAACCTGCTATGCTAATAGGCTGTAGCTAGGTCACCACAGACTGTAGGCAAAATGTGTGACAAGTCATTAAGTATACTACTGAATTACTACTTTATGGTAGGGTATTTGAATCGCCTGGCAAACCCGGTAACTTCAGTTGGGGCTGTTCTGCTGCTAAAAACAGTCTAACATGTATTCTGTCAGATACAACATACTGTATGGTAGAACCGTAGCAGTCCACCACATGCTGGCAACGCTCAACAACTTGTCCCCCCTATTTTTGCTCTTGTGTTATTTCACCTTATTCCCGCTACTGTACTGTGATCCTTATGGTCGGCCTCATCAGCCTCAGCACAGCTCTTCCACTCTCTCTTGGTATCAGAGCTGATCCTGGCCCTTCTCAGATCCCCTCTGTGTTCCACATAATGATAAACAGACCCTGGTAATAGAATGGGACCCAGCCTCTCTCCAGCAATAGGAGGGGCTGATGTGTGACTGTCTCTCCAGGTAGAGGACAGTCTCAGGAGGAGGGGCTGATGTGTGACTGTCTCTCCAGGTAGAGGACAGTCTCAGGAGGAGGGGCTGATGTGTGACTGTCTCTCCAGGTAGAGGACAGTCTCAGGAGGAGGGGCTGATGTGACGTTCTCTCCAGGTAGAGGACAGTCACAGGAGGAGGGGCTGATGTGTGACTGTCTCTCCAGGTAGAGGAGGGGCTGATGTGTGACTGTCTCTCCAGGTAGAGGAGGGGCTGATGTGTGACTGTCTCTCCAGGTAGAGGAGGGGCTGATGTGTGACTGTCTCTCCAGGTAGAGGAGGGGCTGATGTGTGACTGTCTCTCCAGGTAGAGGACAGTCTCAGGAGGAGGGGCTGATGTGTGACTGTCTCTCCAGGTAGAGGAGGGGCTGATGTGTGACTGTCTCTCCAGGTAGAGGACAGTCTCAGGAGGAGGGGCTGATGTATGACTGTCTCTCCAGGTAGAGGACAGTCTCAGGAGGAGGGGCTGATGTATGACTGTCTCTCCAGGTAGAGGACAGTCTCAGGAGGAGGGGCTGATGTGTGACTGTCTCTCCAGGTAGAGGACAGTCTCAGGAGGAGGGGCTGATGTGTGACTGTCTCTCCAGGTAGAGGACAGTCTGGAGCTGTCCTTCCAGTCTCCGGGGGGCGGTGTGAAGCTGGACGTCTTCTTCTTCTACCAGGAGGAGAGCGAGGGAGTGAGCGTCGTCTGGAACGGCGGCACGCAGGCCAAGAGCGGCAGGAAGTTCAAGTTAGACACACCTGTCTGTCGGTCTTACCTAAATGTCTGGCGGACCTGCCTGCCTACCTGCCTGACTTATCTACCTGTCTTTCTGTCTCAAGGTATGTGTTTCCTAGTTTTAAACTCTGCTGGGCGGAGCTGGCGGGCGTGCGTGTGCGTGTTCCGTGCACGACCCTGGACTATGTGCGCGCCAACTACGGGCACGAGGCGTGGTCGTCCCCGGAGACCGCCTGGGACTGGAAGACCTCGCCCGCCAACGTGATGGAGAACGGAGTCTGGCCCCGGGGGGACTGGGGCCAGGTCATCCAGTCCTACTGAGATACACGGCGTCAGATACACTTCATCACACTGCATCGGTTACACTGCGACATACTGCCTCGTAATGACTCGGATATACTGACTCAGTGACTCAGACACACTGACTCATACTGACTCAGACATACTGACTCACACCGACTCAGGTATATTGACTCACTGACTCAGATATACTGACTCACAATGACTCAGGTACAGTATATTGACTCACTGACTCAGATATTCTGAGTCTTACTGACTCAGACATACTGACTCAGACATACCAGCTCAGACTGACTCATACTAACGCAGTATTATAACCAACTATGCCAGACATGCTGTCATGTTCCATCAAAGCCAACAGGACCTTGCTAAAACATTTTTAACAGTATTTGCCGGTGTCAGCCGGACTATATTACAGATAATTTCCTCCATCAATGCTACTGGTGTGGGCACAACTGTTTACTACTTTGTTAAAACGTTACTGTAAAGTATCATTGAAAAATACTTTTCATGTCTTTAATTTTTTGTTTTTGCCTTTATGCTGCTGGCAATGTGAGCTGTTCTGACGTGTTTTGTTTCATCTTATTAATGCCATCCACAACAATCATTTGTTTTGCCCCATGCTAACGATTACTATCACTTCAAGCATAAATGTTCTTACAAAACCGACTGTTTTAGTTTTCATTGAATAATAAAGTTCAGACAAAACATTGTTCAAACAGGAAGGGTTTGATTGTTCAAAGGGCGTGTTTATAGATTCTTGTTTATAGATATTCAGATAAAGGTCCAAGTATTTATAGAGTTAATCCTGAGGAAAGTGTTTGTCCCAGCAGCTCTGCTCCAGCCTCGTGAGAACATCCTGATCTCTGAGCTTGGGAATAATCAACTGCATTATAACTGTTCCCACATTCTGTAAAACATATCCACCAGCACCTCCCCCTCTTCCTCCTTCACCCAATACCTCCTCCTACTACACCCAATACCTCCTCCTCCTCCATCAGCTCCTCTTCCTTCCCCCACCACTTCCTCCTCCATTACATCCTCCTCTTCCCCACCTACAACTTCTCCCTCCTCCTCCTCTTCCTCCACCCACCACTTCCTCCTCGTCTATCACCTCTTCCTTTATCCCGCACCACCTCCTCCTCCTCCATCACCTCCTCTTTCTGCACCCACCACTTCCTCCTCCGCCTACTCCTCTTCCTTAACCTACCACTTCCTCCTCCTCCACCATCTCCTCTTCCTCCACCCACCACTTCCTCCTCCGCCTCCTCCTCTTCCTTAACCTACCACTTCCTCCTCCTCCACCATCTCCTCTTCCTCCACCCACCACTTCCCCCTCTGCCTCCTCCTCTTCCTTAACCTACCACTTCCTCCTCCTCCACCATCTCCTCTTCCTCCACCCACCACTTCCTCCTCCGCCTCCTCCTCTTCCTTAACCTACCACTTCCTCCTCCTCCACCATCTCCTCTTCCTCCACCCACCACTTCCTCCTCCTCCTCCACCATTTCCTCTTCTTCCGACCACCACTTCCTCCTCAACCACCTATTCCTGCCGCCTCCCCCCCCCCCCCAAACCCACTCTTCCCACGACACCAACTTCCTCCTCCAGCGTCTCTTCCTTCCACCTCAACCAACCACTACCATTGCCTCCACCCACATCCTCCTACACCTACCACCTCTTCCTCCAACTTCGTCCTCCTCCTGGCTCCCTCTCAACCCAACACCAAACTCGTCCTACACTTTAAAGTGAATAGATCTTGATATTAATGACCGATTATTCATTAACGTGTATGCGAAACCGAAGGAGCGTTTTGATTGGCCAAAACGAGGGGGGAATGAGCGTTCTGATTGGCCAGGGGGAGGGGAGAAGGAGCGAGTGAAAGTTGGGAGTGGGGAGAAAGAAGGAAGGGTGAAAAGAGAGCGAGATAGCGGAACAAAGGCCACGGTAAGACCGATAAAATACCCGAAACGTTTTATTCCGCATGTTATCGCATTGTTGTGTTCCCTCTTTTTCATTTGATCTGTTGTTAGCATTAGCAAGGCCACAGAAACTAGCGTAGCTCGGAGCTACGGCTAATCCTGAACGAGTGTTTGTGTGTGTGCGCGTGCATGTGTGTGTAACGTGTGTGACAATGTGTTCGTGTTGTGTGTGCGTGTTAGCAAAGGATAGCCTGTGCCCTCCTAGCCGAGTTGCACTTGGCCTGTACTAAGTAGCACCACCAGCTAGGCTAACAAGTTAGATCCACCAGCTAGCCATCAGGTTTGCTCCACCAACAAGCTAACCGGTTTGCACCACCAGCTAGGCTAACAGGTTGGCGACACCAGCTAGGCTAACATCTTAGCAACACCAGTTAGTTAACAGGTTTGTTCAACCAGCTAGCCATCAGGTTAGCTCCACCAGCTATGCTAACAGGTTAGCGACACCAGCTAGCCATCAGGGTTGCTCCACTAGCTTTTAAACAGGTCAGCTCTGAGTTTTGCTAAGAATGATCACAGCATTCATGATACAACCTGCCTGTGTTACTCAGAATACACTTGACAGGTATGTTGTTTATAAACTCCAAATATTAATCAACCCTTGAAACATAGAGGCTTTAGTGGTGGCTAGCTTTAGACTCTTTCCATCCAGAGGTAACGGTTGTAATATAAATACATTCATACTAATAAATACCGACAGCCAAGTGTTTCGAAGTGTGTCTTCTGCATTGGATCATGTGTCATTATGGCGTGGTGTTGGGGGTGTGTGTGTGTGGTGTAAGGTAACTCGTGGTGTGTGTACATCCCGTTATACCCAAACATTAACTTTCCCATAATAGTAATACAATATAATGATGCTGAGCTAGTGGAAATGCAGTTTACATGTGTTCATGCCTAATAAATATAGCCTATCATCTGAAATGATTGTTATGACAACAAATATTCCGTACAGGTTTAAGATGAATGACATTTTCTTAAATGTTGTTCTTTTATGGCCACAGGAATAGGATTGAATGTTCTTTTCCTGTCGTAGGTATTCAATTTGTGACTCATAATTTCAAAGAGATGCAACATTGGTCACAAGACCTGTAATATCCTTATTTAATTGTAATAGCTATATTGTATCTTTAACATCATTCATCCATATAGCTATAGCCTACAATAGATTGGACACTTATTTCAATAGATGACATGGATCAATTGTTTGGCAGAAACTTAATGAGTTTGTTAATATTGCTTCTGTACTAAATGGTTGTCTTTAATTCCTCATTTCATAAATTCATGTATTTTGGGCTTGGAGTTATAGGAAGGTGTGATGGATATGACCCATGGAAACTTGCTGATGCGTTGCATTTCAGCATAGTGATGTAAATGAACTGCTTCACACACCGGGGCGTTTCACAATTACTACTATCAATACAAAGTGTCCGGGAAGCATAACCCCCTAGGGGTTAGCCAGTTTACCAAATATTATACCCCAATATGTTCTGTTGTGTTGACAACATTTGACAATTTTCTTCTTAGGGTTGGGGTTATCTGCTGACATACAAAGTATTGGTGCAGACAGAAAATACTCCATGTCAACTCATGAAGAAGAACCAATTTCTAGTAGCAAAAAGCTGGTATGAGTGAACAGCAATGTTGAGTCATGTCTGGGAAGTGTATCTGCCACTCTTGATTCAGAGGCTCTCTTCTCCACGCCAGTCGAAGGTATCTTTGTGTCAGCAGCATCATCTGGCGCCCATTGACGTTCTTTATCAATCAGTGTTTTTGTGTGTGTACGGATGTGGGAAAGATAAAGAAGGAGGGACTCCCTGAAAAGTTAGCCAAATAAAGTTACAACAAGGCTACCCAGAGACAGAGCCTACCCTTGTGTCTGTTCGATGGCATAGGTTGGTTTATTTATCATGGTTTTCTGTTCTGCAACTAGAAGCAGGCTACCACTCTTGGAGAAATTTGGATGAAACGTAAATAGGATAATACATCCACCATGTCCTACAACATGTACACAACAACCAGAGTGACTAATGACTATGACAAAGATACACGATTGTCATTGGTTAAACTGAGTTATTCGTAGACTAGAGACGTCGACTGTTGTGCGATTTAATGAATGAAGCTCTCTGCAAAATTGGATATAACATTGTATGTGACCAGTCTCATTCAACGCCAAGGTTTTGTTTTATTGATGAGAGAATAATTGTCAAAGGCCGATCACATTCAGTGTAAACGGACCTTTTGTGCCGGTGATTTTCAATCGAGTTGTCTCGTACATTAATATCAACATATTATATTGAATATGATGTCATATCCCCAAACCCTTAGCACCCTGCTCTCCGACGGACGGGGTCGCCCACTGGCATCGACCCACGCATTCTCTGTAGTCGCTGCTGGTGGGCCTTTAGCATGTTGTCGATGGACGAGCTAAAAACCAAGATATTAGATTCAACACAACTCCGTCGGTTCTGCTGGTACCAAGTGGATTTCGATTGTCCAATCACACAGCCAGATGCGCGCCGCACTAGGCGCTCATGTGTATGAAGTGAACTGGAGTTCAACTTTTGTCCTGACCTTTCAACATGCCACATCCCTCACCCCCACACGAAGTGACGGGGAGGGGTTGCCAGTCTAGAGGCTACTCTGGGGGTGCTCGTGCTACGCTATGCAAAGCATACTCGAAGAGTTTATTAACATGCACTTCTATGTTACAAAAAGAACGCTACATGTGTAACGGTGATACAGTGCCATTAACAGTACTATGTTGGATTTACTGCCTCTAAAGGTAAAAGCAGTTTTTCTCACTGAATATTGAGGGACTGTGTTGGTTCGACCCTAAACCCCCCCCAGGAAAAACAAATTATTTAAGCAACTAGATTTCTCCATTTTTCATCTGATATCTACTTAAAGGAGTTCTAAAAATAAATGTGATAAATATATATTTCCGTACAAGTTGCCCAAATGCCGGGGTTGTCGAGGGTTATTAATAAGAAGGGTTGTCTTACGGGTTTCCTGTTGGGTTGGTGAATATCGATTGAGCTATTGCGGTCTCGATTACAGGTCGTTCACAAAGCATCGCATCCCAAGCCACCGTGGACTTCAATAACGTGTGTTTCCAAAAGGGTTATTTCATTGTTTTTGCTGCAGTAGATCGTTTTTTTTATTTTTATATTTTGTTGAGATAAATAATTAGGATATGCGACAGCCTACCTACTTTTATTTGGTTGCATTTTTATTACTTGTCTTATTACTAATTGGCATTTTTCTGTTAGCATTTGAACCTATTTTTTTATAAAGAAGAATGGATGCGCTTTGTGCTGTCTTTAGTTGAGTTTGGTCCTTAGTCTTTAGTTGGTGTGGTAGAAATTAGACTGCTGGTCCCCCACAGCCTAATACATCAATGGGAAACCAAGATGCCAAGCATGACAGCTGGGGGACGGATGCCCCAGTTCATCTATCAGGTGGACCATGGCGTCAACAACATGTTCATCCACAGCAGCGCATTACTCCGAGTGCTGCTGCTACAGGGGCCTGGAGCCTTGGGCCGGCCAGGGTCATGTGGTCAGCCTGCTGCTCGCTGCTAAAGGAGCTCTTTAGCTAGAAGCTCGACATTCTAGTGGTTATGGGCGTTCCACTCCCAGACGAAAGGTTCTGGGTTAGATTCTCGAGGTCCACAGTCTAACACCAGGCATCCTGCAGCCAGATGAGCCATAGCCTCTACCTTCTCCATGCCGACCTGCTTCTGGATTCACCGTTGCTTTGTAGAAAGGCCTCTGATAGAAAATGACCAAATGCCACCATATACTTGTTTATTCTTTCAAACGAATGGGCATTTTTATTTTATTTTAACCTCCAATTTTTTCTTTTCTCTCTCATATAAACTAAAAAGTCTAACATGTATGGTCCCTCGTTGGCAGCATCTTAACTCTTTCTACTGTTTAAAGGGGGACCATGTGTTCTGTTATGTCAAATGTCACTGCATCTGGCTGTCCCCCTGCGGGGTTTATTCCGCTGTCTGTGTGTGAATCTGAATGAATGGAAGTCGCTATGGATAAAAGCGTCAGCCATCACTTAAATGTAAATTGAAAAAAATTGCCTGATACTTGAGTTCTGATATTTATGGGTAGGCCCTTAATAACCTATGCTAAAAGCTATACTTAGTCTACCAGAGAGAGAGAATCAGCCCCGTGTTGCATTGTGGGGTTGAGAGATGGGAGGGTCAGCACAGAGACGAGGCTCAGTGATCTGATGGGTTGATGGAACCCTTCTGACTGTGAGAGACGGAGAGAGAGAGAGAGAGAACGAGAGGGCTACATAGAGGACTGCAGCATTAAGAAGCAACGTTTATTTTCACTTGATTTGAAGTAATATGATTAATCAATTGTCAAACTTTGATTCAAATCATTTGAAATAATAATATTATTTACGACTAATTCTTCTCATCATATGACCCAGCAGTCAATAATATGCTACGATAATAGCTCATCTTGTGACCCAACAACACACAGTAATATACTATGGTAGAGAATGAGGCTGTTATGCAAAGAAACCTATACTGACTCTACCAGAGAGAGGCTGTTATTCAAACCTATACTGACTCTACCAGAGAGAGGCTGTTAGTCAAACCCATTCTGACTCCACCAGAGAGAGGCTGTTATTCAAACCTATACTGACTCTACCAGAGAGAGGCTGTTAGTCAAACCCATTCTGACTCCACCAGAGAGAGGCTGTTATTCAAACCTATACTGACTCTACCAGAGGGAGGCTGTTAGTCAAACCCATTCTGACTCCACCAGAGAGAGGCTGTTATTCAAACCTATACTGACTCTACCAGAGGGAGGCTGTTATTCAAACCTATACTGACTCTACCAGAGAGAGGCTGTTATTCAAACCTATACTCACTCTACCAGAGAGAGGCTGTTAGTCAAAACTATACTGACTCTACCAGAGAGAGGCTGTTAGTCAAACCTATACTCACTCTACCAGAGAGAGGCTGTTAGTCAAAACTATACTGACTCTACCAGAGAGAGGCTGTTAGTCAAACCTATACTGACAACCAGAGGAAGAGAGAGGCAGTTTTTTTTAAAGCCGATACTGACTCTACCAGAGAGAGAGAGCATCAGCCCCCTGTGATGCATTGTGGGGGATGGGAGAGGATCAGCGAGGGAGGGGTGAGCAGCAGAGATGAGGAGCAGTAATCTGATTGGTTGTGGCTCAACCACCTGACTGTGGCCTACGGAGAGACAGGGAGAGAGAGAGACGGAGAGATGGAGAACAAGAGAGATGCATAGAGAGAGAGAGCTACTTGGTGAGACGGTGGGAGAGAGAGAGAGCTAGATAGAGAGACAGAGGGAGAGAGGTGATAATGGCGGCCACTTCAACGATGGGGTGAGTCTGATGGTTTTCTGTCTTATCTTTTTTTACATCTATATTTCTATATATTCCTTTTCGTTCCATCCATCTCGTCGTTGACATCCTACCTCCATCAGATGATGAGAGAGGGAGGGAGGGAGAGACGATAACAGGATGGCTGATGTGCAGACAAAAGGGCTGTGTGTGTGTGTGTGTGAGAGAGAGAGAGATAGGGCCGGGGGAGGAGGGGGGATGGGGACGGAGGGGAGGAGGAGGAGGAGGAGGAGGTGGATAAGGGCGTAGGCTTTGGTCTGTTATTATGTCTCCATTTTGTTACATTTTTTTTAAATGGTGGCTTGAATTTAGAAAAATAAATCCTAAGGGCAAATGGATGGAGAAAGGGCTATGGGGAGGGAGGGAGTGTCCCTGGAATTATGTCCTTCAGAAATGGAGGGAGGGAAGAGGGATTATCAGTATTGTAACAGAGGTTGGGTTGTTGGGCTAGAGATGGAAGATGTTGGATGGATGAATAGATAGGTCGATGGATGGGTGGTTGCTAAGATGGATGCATGCTGATAGATGGTGGTTGTCTGCCTTACAGCTGTCATCCAATTGCATTCAACTACAGCCTGTTTAACAAAAACAGTCATTTAGCCTTTAAACCTGCTTAACTAGCTAACGGATAAACGTTCTAGTCAGTTAGCCTGATGAACCAGCTGAACTACTAGTGTATGGATTAACTAGGCAGTCAGTCAGCCTGTTAAATAGCTAACTGATGAACCAGTTAATCAGTTAGGCTGTCTAAACCAGCTAAACTAGCTAATTGATAAACCAAGCAGTTAGTTATCCTGCTCAACTAGCTAACTTTAAACTATTCAGTCAGTTAGCCTGATAAACCAGCTGAACTAGCTCATGGATCAACAGTCAGTTAGTCAGCCTGTTAAACAGCTAACTGATAAACCAGTTAATCAGTTAGCCTGTTAAAACCGTTAACCAGTCAGTCAGGCAGTTAGCCTATCAAACAGAGGTAGGTAACTTGGTAATTGAACAACCAATCAGTTATCCTGCTAAACTAGCTAACGGATAAACCAGCAAACTAACCTGGAGTTAGAGTGGGATACGTAACCTAACGCTGAATATTCAGTATTGCATAATGAAATGACCTCGACCTCTCTCTGTCTCTCTTTCCATATCTCTCTCTCTGTCTCGACCTCACTCTCCATGCCTCTTCTCTCTATAACCCTCAGTCTGTCACTACCTCTCATTCTCGTCTCTTCCTGTCTCTCTACCTCACTCTCTCCATTTCCCCTTTCACAAATGCCGTCTTTCCCTGTAATGTTCTGAGATTTCCTGCATGGGGTAATTTGACTGCTCCAGACATGGCAACATTTCTGGATTGTGGCCTGCATGGCTGTTTTTTGAATGAGCAACATCTCCCAAGGTCTGACGTAGGACAAGCTTTTCTCTCTAGTGATTATACCCATCACAAGACTCCGCTGGGATGTATTTGAATCCGCAACGGATCCTCTTAATGAATCTGTGCTTTGGGCTGATCTGATAACATTATCAATGCGGCTACTTTTGTCTGCAAAGAAGCTCCCTTTTTCACTCATTTCTGGAAAGGTTCCAAAATGAGCATGTACTTATTGTAAGTCGCTTTGGATAAAAGCGTCTGAAAATGGCCATAAATGTAAATATAATGAGCAGGCTCCTCTCAGTACACAACTTGTATGCCGGCTGGCGTCCACAAGTGTTGCATTAGCGCATTCTGCTGGACTGTGCCGCGGCCCTCTATTCCAGGATGGCTATTCCGTGTTGGAATAGAACGGAATAAGAAGGAAATCGTAAAAATTGGGCGTGTTTTGAATAGGTCAAACCAACAGCGCCGCCTGAACGGTTAAGCTTGTTATTCGGGGCGGCGTGTGGCTCAGGAGGTAGAGCGGGTCGGCTGGTAACCGGAAGGTTGCTAGTACGACCGGAGGGTTGAGTGTCGAGGTGTCCTTGAGCAAGACGCCTCACCCTAACTGCTCCCGCAGAGCTGCCCCTTGCCTTGCTTGGTTGTCTCCGCCTTCGGCTTTTGAATGTTTGCATGACTGGGTGAATGTTAGGCAATATTGTAAAGCTTTGAGTGGCCACTGGTTAGAAAAGCGGAATGCAGTCCATTTACCATAATTTACCGCGAACTATGAAAGGGGCTTATGTCTCTCTCTCTCTCCCTCCCTCTCACTCTCCAGGTGTGCCCTGCCAGCCCGCCGCTGCCGCCAGACGTCTCCATGTCTTCATCCTCTTCCTCCTCTTCGTCGTCCCGGGCAACCGGCAGCAGCCATAGTGCCGGCGGTAGCGGTGTTCCCACGGCAACAGTCCCAGGCGCCTCCTACGATCAGCTGCTGTGGCAGGTGGAGCTGCTGAAGATGGAGAACTCCACCCTAAGGCAGGAGCTACAGCACAACTCCTCCCACCTCTGCAAGCTGGAGAGCGAAGCCTCCAACATGAAGGTGAGACAGACCCATACACAGGTAGACGCACACACATGAAGGTGACGCACACACATACGCAGGTAGACGCACACACATGAAGGTGAGACAGACACATACACAGGTAGACGCACACACATGAAGGTGAGACAGACACATACACAGGTAGACGCACACACATTAAGGTGAGACAGACACACAGGTAGACGCACACACATGAAGGTGAGACAGACACATACACAGGTAGACGCACACACATGAAGGTGAGACAGACACATACCCAGGTAGACGCACACACATGAAGGTGAGACAGACACATACACAGCTAGACGCACACACAGACCGGTAGACACAGGTCGGTATAACTAAGATGATATACTCCAGTTACCGTTTATTCTTCTTATCTGGCCGTTCATTCGCTACAATACTGCATTTCCTCAGATGCTGTTGAATAGCGCTGGTTCTGTGGTGCGATTTAATTGACACTTTGAACAATGTACCAATCATTGTGTCTTCATTGGAGCCTGCGTGGGTCGTGTTTCCAATGCGAGCTCCAACACCGGCACCTCCATTACAGCTGCGCTATAACTTCTCAAAGTCCTGGCGTGCATCGCAGAGCGATTGCCACTCCTTATATTAAACACAGAACAAGATCTAAAGTCATCACAGAGCCATTACTGCTCATTATATTAAACAGAACAAGACCTAAAGTCGTCACATTACTACTCATTATTTTAAACGGAACAAGATCTAAAGTCATCACATAGCCATTTCAGAGCCTATGTGAGCATGTGTCACCAGCATTATTGAATAAAATATATTATTACGAAGGCTTTTATTACATGTAACGTAATCTGATAGATCCAACCAGTCATCGGTTAGTTTAAATTAACCCCAGTGATAACCCATCTTGACCTCTCTGTTGGTTTTTCCTGTTCTCAAAGTGGTTTGAACCAGTTACTCCTCGAGAGAAAATCCCTGAATTGACAGAAAAAGGCCCAAGCTGTTACTTTCTGAAAACATGGATGTAATAACCACAGAACCTGAAGAGGAAGTCATCACTGAAAACCTTGCTGATTAAAGCTAACCCCAATCTAAAAGGCCATGTTGTTGTACTAAACTATAACCCAAATGGTTAGAGTAGTGTTTTTATGATCAAATACAAAACTAATGAATGTTACCTCGATCATTCAAATGTTTGAGGTAAGCCCTTTATTTTTTACATGTATGCATAACATGTATACATTTATTCATTCATTTATATAAAGCATAGTAGGGGAAATGGAGTCACAACATTCTTGAAACTCTAGAGTAGAGGAAATGGACCAATGGAGAAAAACAGGAAGTGGCCGTCCCTCTCTTCCTGTAGTGACGACAACGGTGTGAGTTGAGCGTTGTTGTGCTAGTTTGAGTTGAGCGTTGGTGTGTGTGGAGAATGGTGTCAGACATGTCGCTGTATCGGCGATGTTTCTTCATCGTGGTGAGTTACCTTGGTTTGTTGGCTTTATGTAGATATAAGATAATTCTTACACTTATATTAATTATTCATAGTGTGTGTGTGTGTGTGTGTATTGCCCTGCTAAGGATACTTTGAATACATCAGAACAAGTGTAAAATTTGTGGTTTTTCTATACATAATTAATTATACATAGATTTTAAAAAAATATATAGCACGAAAAATCATACGTATTAGAGCTTGCTCTTATCCATTATCTCTAGCATCGAATATGAGTTGGTCTACCGAGCAAATATTTTGGGAAAAACTAAAAAGGTTCCCTGCGTATATTTCTTTCTTATCAGAGCCGAGACCACTGCTGCAGAATCACAAATCACAAAGGACTGCTGTTTGGCTTTTGGATTGGATCCATTGTCATCAGTCCTTCCAGTGTCCTTCTATCATTTAAAGCTCTGTGGCTCGTACACGCATCTGAAGATGTTTTCTCAGCCAAATCTTGAATCACACTATCTTCATTAAGGGTTTGTACCTTCAATGAGGTTTAGGCTTACTGGACACATGGTATAACGCCACAGTGTGTGGCCGTTTCATACATATACCATCGCCCATTATAACGCATTATAACACTGGTAATAAAAACGTATTGCAACCTTGCAGTGGGTCTTAACACGCCACCTCATTCATTCATATTCACTGGATATGTGGCGGTGCTAATGTGGCTGTGTGGTGGGCTATTGAGGCTGTATGGTGGGGCTAGACTGTATGGTGGGGCTAGTGAGGCTGTATGGTGGGGCTAGTGAGGCTGTGTAGTGAGATTGTGTCCAGCTCCGAGCACAACCCTTGCACTATTCTGGATGACGTCTCTCCAGAATAGGGAAACAGATCAACCTTGTTCCTGGAGTCTTATCTAATTGCTTGTTATTATTAGTAGCTTATTGCTATATTTGCCCCTGGCGAGGTGGGTGGGACTGCATTGCACTAGTGGGTGGGATCGTTGGGACACAATGTTAAAAACACAGGGGAGATCCCTCGACCCCATGACTGGGACCACAGCAGGGATCATGTTGTTGTTCCCGATCAGTCAGCTAAATCCGAGGTACAGGATGATCGTCTTGGGGCCCTATTGAACTCTAATGTGTGTGTCTCATAGGAGGTCCTCAAACAGCTCCAGGGCACCATAGAAGAAGAGACCAGTGACATCCCCGCCCAGCTGGACTTTATGGAACGAATGAAAGGTGACCCAAGCTGACACACGCATGCATGACACACGCATCATAGTCATATTGGTGTATTCATGAAAATAACATAATCACACACCTCACCTCTACTCATGTGTTCATATTTTCCCCACCTCGAGTCATGTGTTCATGTATCCACCACCTCTGGTCATGTGTTCATGTCTCCACCACCTCTAGTCATGTGTTCATTAGCGGTGTAACGGTACACAAAAGTCACGGTTCGGTACGTACCTCGGTTTTTAAGGTACGGTACGGTTCATAGTTAAGGGGACATTTTTTAAAAACTGCTTGTTTGTCAACAACGAAGAATGGCCGTAGATCAGCAGCAATGAAAACACCAATAAACGTGGTTATGGCATTTGCATTTCTGAATTCCCAGACAGGGGTTGTTGAAATAGTGTCATGAGCTGGAATTGCACAGCTCGTTTTTTTTTATGTGATAGTGATAGTAACACCTGCATGGTGCCTTTTCAAATGCGTGTGCTAGTGATGTGCATTCTCTGGCAAAAATACTATTCGATATTCGCTGATAAGTATTCGAAAATCGCTAAATCAAGAGAGTGATTTAGCGAATCAGGAGAGGCTTTTATGATTTGTATGAAATCAATCTGTTTATTTCAACAACTACGCCATCAACATTCAACATCAAAATTATGTCAACGTGGGCTTAGACAGATAGACCTACATGCGTCAAACGGATCGCTATTCAGTTATTTACTTATTTATTTATTTTACTGAACACAGCCTGCAAGACGGTGAACTAGACACGTCAAAAATATGTCTTCACACGGTGTGTCTTTTTTACAATTTATTTGTTACCAGCATTCGTAATGTTGATCAGCAGAGAAATAGTCTGCCAAAGTCGTTGACGTCGCTTAGCAACTGAGGACGCTATTCACCACCGGAAGTTGTGAAGGCCCATGTGTAATAAATAACGATAGTCGCATTCATTATTCGATATTCTACGTGACTCAGACTATTCGACGATCATTGATCGCTATGTACGCCACATTTGCGTACCGCGGTATACCTCTGTAACCGCTCCAAAGTGCCTGTACCGTGACGGTTCGGTACAAATACGTGTACCGTTACACCCCTAGTGTTCATGTATCCACCACCTCTAGTCATGTGTTCATAACTCTGTTGTTCTGCCCCTCCCTAGAGATGAGCATCGAGCCCGCTAGCCTAGCGCCTGTGAAGCTACGTGCTAACAAGCCCGCAGCGTCCCCGGCTGCCGCCACCCAGTCCCCACTCAGCCAGGGGCCCCACGGCTCCTCCTACCCCAAGAGAGGGGCCCCTGCGCCCCCGGCCCCCGCCACGCTCTCCCCTCCCGGCGATGCTAACCAGACCCCTGCCGGCTACCTGGAGCAGCTGAAGCATGAGAGGTACAGACTCAGACAGGGGACATATGGACATGTAACCTTTGACTTTAAACACCATGAGGTCGGTTTGTTTAGATGTAACCTTACCATTAACCAAGCATTACCCACTCTGCATCTCCTGGTCTCCCCCCTAGGTCCCTCCTATTGGCTGAACTAGACAAGGAGGAGAAGGAGAAGGAGTGGTACTATGGCCAGCTCCAGAACCTGACCAAGCGCATCGACAGCCTCCCTCTCTCAGACAACGTAAATATGATTAGCTCATCAACAGTCTGTCTCTCTCTGAAAACGTAAATATGATTAACTCATCAACAGTCTGTCCCTCTCTCTGACAACGTAAATATGATTAACTCATCAACAGTCTGTCCCTCTTTCTGACAACGTAAATATGATTAACTCATCAACAGTCTGTCCCTCTCCGACAACATTACTTTTGGAGCGTGAGGTCTCTGAGAGAATACCGGCCGTCAGTCTTAACCTGTTCTAGCAGCTGTCCTGTCTGTGTCTTAACTACCTGTTTATTTCTAACCTGCATGTCTGTCAATCTTTACCTGTCTGTCCCTCCCTTTTCGTCTCACCTTCCTGCCTGTCTCTACCCGTCTGCCTCTCACCTCCCTGCCTGTCTCTCTACCTTTGTGTGTAGTTCTCTCTGCAGACAGACATGACGAGACGTCAGCTGGAGTTTGAGGCCCGACAGCTGAGAGGAGCCATGGAGGAACAGCTAGGCTCCTGCCAGGACATGGAGCGACGAGCACTGGTATACTATATATACACTATTATATGCACCATTATATACATTATTATAGTTATTATTAGGGCTGGGTATCACTAGGTACCCCACGATACGATACTATCACGATATTTTACCCACGATAACGATAATATCACGATACAGCGATTCTGCGATTATCGATAAGTATAATCGCAGTAACAGAAAATTAGAAAACAAAAAAATGCAGAAAACATTTCATTGCTTAGTTTCATTCGCTCTGTTTACAGTGGATGTATCGCAATGGCGAGGCGCAAGCAGCCTTTAGCCGTGTTCTGTAAATATTCTAGAACACACGGGAGTCCTGGAGCTCTATATCAAAATATTATCATATAGCCTACATAGATATCTATATCATATAATGTATATTATAACCGCCAAAAGATGTGTGAGCCGATATTATGAATCTCAAACGACCGCGTTGGGTTCTCCGACGTTCCTGGTTCTTCAACGTCCTCATCAATGTGAAGTAGACTGAACCGCGACAAGGAGGAGAAAGGGATTGTTCCCGGGCAGTGCTTAGGCACCTCCGCCTCCGGCGGTGGTCCCTCAGCGGGTCTCAAGCTGAAGACATTCGCCGCCAACAATCCCTTTCTCCTCCATGTCGTGGTTCATGTTCTTGAGGGAGTCAAAGCCAAAGTTCCTTCCCCCCAATTCATTCTCAACCTTGGCTGAGATAACCCCCAATACGAGTCTCGTTGTAGAAATACCAGAGACGAGAGTCCGACAGAACGGTTATCCAAATAACAACAAGGAAGTGTACAACACTTGCGATACAGTCCTGGAGCTCTATATCTAAATATCATATAATACATAGAAATCTATATCATTTAATACATATTATCACGGCCAAAAGCGGTGTGCGCCTCCAGACGATATAATGAATCACAAACTACTTTGTCGGGTTCTGCGACGTCTCTGGTTCTTCCACTTTCACATCAACCTGAAGTCGACTGAACCGCGCGCTGCCTGCTGCCGGCTGCCCGCTGCCGGGCGATGGTGCCTCCCGGCAACCGGCGGCATGACGCAGTTCATGTACTTCATCCAGTCAAAGCCAAAGTTCCTTTCTCCCAATTCCTTCCCAACCATGGCTGAGATAACATAACCCCCACAACAGTCTCGTTGTGGAAATACAAGACACGTCAAAGAACCGACAAGAAACACTTGCGTTACAGTGTGTGTATTCACACAAACACACACACATGTGGCGCTCGCACGGTCGAGTCTCATTGGCGGGCCAACGTCTCTGGGCGGGCCAGGCAGAGTAAGGGGAGGAGCTGAGATTCCTGATGACGTCAAGAATACAGACATTCCAAATCAGCGCACTTGAGCCTCCGTTTTTTCGAAGGCGAGCAGAACAGCTAGTGCTCGTTTTACACCAAACACAAGTTTTAGCAATTGGGGGACCATAGGCAGGCTAGGGGAACTCATATTTATGTAAGAAAACCTCATAAAGTGAGATTTTCATGTCATGGGACCTTTAAATATCGATATTTGGCGTCAGCATATCGATAACGTCCCGCAAGACGAAATATTGCGATATGTCGCAGTATCGATATTTTGGCACACCCCTAGTTATTATGAACACATGGAGCGACGAGCACAGGTATACTATATAAACACACTGTTGTTTATATTATATACACTATTATATACACATGGAGCATGGTGTAGCAGCTGGCCTCCTGCCAAGGCACGGGGCGCCGAGCACTGGTAACACGCGCGCGTGTGTGTGTGTGTGTGTGTGTGTGTGTGTGTGTGTGTGTGTGTGTGTGTGTGTGTGTGTGTGCGTGTGCGTAGGCCCGGCTGTCTCGTATCCAGGGCATAGAGAAGGACCTGCTGAGAGGAGGACAGAGGCTGCTGCATACTGAAGACAAGGTACCCGTGACCTCTCTTATATACACTGGTGGCCTGCTGGTTCAAAACGGGCCGTACCGCTGCTGGATCATCAAAGGGCTTCATACTCCCCGTGGCTCCTCCTTCGGTCCTCAGCAACCCATCAGATGAATCTGAGAAAATCAACACGCATACGTACCTCTGATTTATAGATGCATATATACACTTTATTTTTATTTCTAATCACCATAGAATATTCCCACTCTGAAGGCAAGGTGTGAATTATCCACATGATTTATACACGCGCACGCACACACGCACACACACACGCGCGCGCACGTGCATACTTTAAGGCCTATTAAATAGAATCTGGGGAAAAAATGGGCCATGTGACGAATTCAACCAGAAGATGGCATCAATGCAACATTATGGATAGCTCCACATGCATGAAAACACCCCCCCAGCCTGGAGGCGATGCAAATGGTTTGATGGGGGGGGGGGGGGGGGTAGATCTAATATTTGAATGCTGTTTTCAACCAGTTATTTATTAGGACTATGTTTTGCATAATTTTGATTTTGATTTAGTCAACACTGCTTGTGCTTGGCCGTTTCACTCATGCTGTCCTGACCTGCGTTATTCTGGAACAATTCCTGCATGGAGTCACACGGAATGGTAACAGAGATCAATGTTCTGACAATTTACCCGCTCTGGAGCATCCCCGGGTCACAGCCGGTATTGCTTGTTGTGAATGAGCGCAGCAACATTGCTGGGAGAGGAACGTAAACGGTTAGGTCCTTGTGATGTAAGACGCTAAAGCGTGGAGCGAGAAAATCTATCACAAATCTGCGGAAGACGTATTTTAATCCATGACACTTTGTGGTAACGCGTCAACACTGTCCGGGTGATTGGATGACACTATCAATACAGCTTATTATGTTGTTTGGAATCAAGCTTCTTTCATGGATGGCTGGAAACTGGACAGATTCCAAAGTAAGCCAGATCTTCCCGGTCTGCGGGTTTCATGGCGACTGGTGACCATAAGTGTTGCATCCACGCCATCATCATTCTGACATTGCTTTGCCATGTGTGAAACAGTGCTTGATGAAAATGTTCTAGAACGGTGCGACGACGTGATATGGCGAAGTTAAAGTGTAGCAGGCACAATCAAGATGGAGATAACGGCATCACCGCAATACCACAGCCATTTAACGCTCGTCACATCAAATTATCGCATACCCATAACCATCCATATCTTAGATCGACCTTCTTGATTTTCTCCGGCCACTCATTCCTGTCTGCCCCGTTGGTGCCTCTGCTTGTGGAGACAGTTCTATATATCTCCTTGCTGAAGGGAGGTGTTTTTTCTATTTATAATGACCAGATTCATTAACTCTCTCACTCTGTCCCTTCACCAGGCTGAGGGCGTCCAGGTGTGTGCAGACAGCAGCAACGCTGCCAATAATACACAGGTACAGACACACCCTCACTCGCTTGCTTAGACGTTCACTCACTCACTCACTCACCCACCCACTCACTCTCCTCATCCCATCTGTGTGTGTGCCAGGTGTGTGAGCAGGACTCCACCAGCGAGGCGTCCTCCACTGGGGGGTACTCCATCCCTCGCAGGCTCACCAGCCACCTGGGGACCAAGGTGAGCTCCTCTATAGCTTATCCCCCTAGGGTTAGCTTCTACTACAGCTCAGATAGCATCTGTATATTAGAACTGTAGCTTATTACTTTAGGGTTAGCTCCTGTACTATAGTATCAGTAGGTTCTGTAAACTAAGCTTCTCTAATTACTCAGATATCACCTGTAGCTTATCCTCTTTAGGGTCAGCCCACCCACTAACTCAGACAGGATCTGTAACTTATCCCTGCGTTGGCTAGCTTCTCTACTAGGTCAGATAACATCTATAGCTTAACCTGTGTTGGGAATCTTATCGATAGCTCAGATAGCATCTGTAGCTTAACCCTGAAAGGTTAGTACCTTCACTAGCTCAGACAGAATCTGTGGCCTCTCTCTAACTGTTAGCCTGCTAGCCAGCTGTGGTCTGATAGCTTTCCACTGCTAACTTCTAGCTGTTGTCTGGTAGTGCTCAGTGCTAACTGCTAGCTGTCTGACAGGTGGAGATGGTGTACAGCCTGCTGTCCATGCTAGGAACGCATGACAAGGACGACATGTCCCGCACCCTGCTGGCCATGTCCAGCTCGCAGGACTCGTGCATCGCCATGCGCCAGTCGGGCTGCCTGCCCCTACTCATCCAGCTACTGCACGGCAGCGACAAGGACTCTCTGCTGCTAGGTGAGGGCGCTGGGGGTCATGGGCTGTAGCCGCCTCCTTATGTTCATCCAAAGGGGAAGCACCGTTCTGTTTGGGTCTCACCAGGACTCTGGGAAATTCTGTTGGAGGTCTTAGTTAAGTTCTGTTACGTTCTCATGAGGTCCTGGAGTGGGTTGCCTAGACTGGTCTTTACTAAGCCTAGTCATAACGGCTAAATCTGTTTTTGTTGAACAGCCTTTTGAATTAACTTAATAACACCAGGTCTTTGCGATGCACGTTCATGTGAATGCCCGCGCACCATGGCTTTGTCCTAGCTGTGTGTTGCTAATATGCACTGTTAGCAATCTCCCGCTCTCTTGATAATTTGTAGCCAAGCGTTATTCATTTGCGGTGACATTATGAAGGATCAGAGGAAGAGATAAGGCAAATGGATCGACATTGTGTTCCGAAAATCAATAGAGCTGTACAACCAGCACAAGACCATGCTAACAGTCCAACGTCATTGCAAACAAGAACAGTTAAGAATGGCCCGACAGGCGGTGGACTGGTGGACTGGAAATGCACTTGCATAAAACATGCAATTACCAGGTGCAGCGTGGTCGGACACAGACTGTAACTGAACAGCCCTACAACAAGTTAAAATAGGTCCCTGCTACTGCATCCAACCCTCTCCATCAGCCCCTGGTCATTGGATATTTCTAATGAATTTTCTTGCTTCTCTAATAACTCTCTGTCGTCTTAAGTTGCCGCTGGCTGTAAATCCGCTGCATAGAGTGGTCCTAACGGTACGACGTGTGTCCTGTGAGCAGGGAACTCCCGGGGCAGTAAGGAGGCCAGGGCCCGGGCCAGCGCCGCGCTCCACAACATCGTCCACAGCCGGCCGGACGACAAGCGGGCCCGCCGAGAGGCCCGCGTGCTGCACCTCCTGGAGCAGGTCCGGGTCTACTGCGAGGCCTGCTGGGCCTGGCAGGAGGAGCACCAGGCCGGGACCCAGCCCGACAAGAACCCCGGTGCGTAGATGGCATGTGTAGCTTACCCCGTGTTGGGTAGCTTATCGATAGCTCAGATAGCATCTGTAGCTTACCCCTTGTAGGGTAGCTTATCGATAGCATTTGTAGCTTTTCCCTGAAAGGTTAGCACCTATACTCGCTCAGACAGAATCTGTAGATTCTCCCCAATTTAGTTGCTAGCCAGCGGTTTTATAGCTTTTCAAGGCATACTGCAATCTGATTATTCCTGAGTTTGAACTGCTAGCTGTTCTCCGATAGCTTGGTGCTCTGCTCAGCATAATAAGGAATCGTTGTAATAACAGAAACAATAATTCTCATCATCATAGTTATAACATGTCTTGAATTGTAAAATGTGGATCTAGTTGATGTCACATCTTGTGGTGATAGATAGGATTTGTCTTAATGCATGTATATAAATAGGATGTATTTTCCGGTTTCATGGTAATAAATTGATGATTTCTCTTCCGGTGGTACCAGTCCCATCGCCAGGGGAACACCAGATCTGCCCGGCAGTGTGCGTTCTCATGAAGCTCTCGTTTGACGAGGAGCACCGACACGCCATGAACGAACTGGGTGAGACAGACTTCCTGTCTGACTTCCTGTCTGTATTTGTCTTATTCTCTTTCTTACTGACTGTCTGTGTGATTTCCTGTCCGTCTTAATTCATGGGTGTGTTTGTTCTTTTGCTGAGGCTTAATAATCATCTGAGCGGCGTTGATTGACAGTCAATGCAAAGAAAATTAAATTAACATCCCAATCTAGTTTATCACTGCAGCCGTCACTGCAAAAGTTTCTGTTTCAACCGTATTGCCCCCCCTCACCCCGACTGAGACTGAAGACTTGTTATTGCTGTGTTTCCTGCCAGCAGATAGGGGCCTAGTCACTGGGCAGGGCCTTTAGACGACGTAGATGGCTTCAGCTCGTTCATTGCTCGTTTGGGCCCATTTTGGACCTCTGCCTGTAAAGTAAACTATTGTTGTGGGTCCTATAAAAGTTGAAAGAAATGTCAGTGTATAAAGCCCAGCAGGTTGCCTACAGGCGGTGGTAGAGCCGCAGCGGGCGGACTGTGAGCTCACCGCCCTGTCTGCGTTCCTCCCTGTGTCCCCAGGCGGTCTGCAGGCCATAGCGGAGCTGCTGCAGGCTGACTGTGAGCTGTACGGGCTGACCGCCGACCACCAGAGCATCACGCTGCGGCGCTACGCCGGCATGGCGCTCACCAACCTCACCTTCGGGGACGTCGGCAACAAGGTGGAGCCGTTTGTGGCCGTTTTTTTTTTGTATGCTGTTGTTGTGTTTGTGTATGACGTTTGTCAAATAATTCTGATGTGTTTTTTACCCATAAGGCCACGCTGTGCTCCATGAAAGGCTGCATGAGAGCGATGGTGGCCCAGCTCAAGTCTGACAGCGAAGACCTGCAGCAGGTATGGGCCGAGTGTTTAACCTAGCTCAATGTGCCGTTCGTCTGAGCATTTAGCCTCGCTTAATGCTGAGCCAAGCTTGAAGGAATAAAACTCTTTGACATTGTTATGAAACGCAAAATGTAACATGGGGTACATTATATGTCCCCAAAATACTTTTTATAATGATATCAAAGTGTTTTAGGCTGTGTTCTTTCTCTAATGCTCAGCATTTCACTGACGTTTAGCTGAACTTGACGCTTGGACTAACTCAATGTAAGCCTTGATTGATGCTTAGCCTAGCTTGATGATTAGCCTAGCTAGATGCTTAGCTTAGCTTAATGTGTAGCTTAGCTTGATGTTAAGCGATAAGCCTAGAATTGCTTAAATGACATGGTGTTCCTCTTTAAACCCAATCTTTAGATGAGTTAATGCAACATGTGCAGTATGGCGATTATGTACACGTGCTCATAGAAGCGTATTGCCTCCTGGTGCTAGGTGGTGGCTAGCGTACTGCGCAACCTGTCATGGCGCGCAGACGCTAGCAGCAAGAAGACGCTACGTGAGGTTGGCAGCGTGGCCGCACTCATGTCCTGCGGACTGCATGTACAGAAGGTACTGAATGCTACTGTATACATACTGTAGTCATCTATATACTACTACTGAATACTACTGCGTAACACACACTAATCTGTATAATATGTACAATAGTGAATACTACTATATACAACATACTATAATCTATATATAACTGCTGATTGCTACTATCTAACACATATTTAATCTTTATACAATACTGATTAATACTATATAACGTGTACTATAATCAATATACATCTACTGAATACCACATATACCATGACTATAGTACACTATATACAACTACTGAATACTCCTATAAACCACACCCACACAGACTGATAGACAGGCAGACGAGCCCCCCCTCCTCTCTCTGCACAATCAAAACATTTGGCGGGCTTTTCCCGCAACAACGTCTCCTGAATAGAATCAATGAGAGTTCACTAAACCAGAACAGCCGAAACACAGTCTTTATCTAGAGTAGGCTTACTCCTTATCTCGTTTTCTACAGACAACTTTGTGTGCATAAAGTCAGCGATAGTTGACCGGGGCAACATTATATCAAGTTTGAATTATTGTTCTAAAATAAAGTATATAGGAGTTGATTAGAAATGTTTAGTGCAAGCAATAAGGGATAGATGAAGCAAATAATACCAATGGATGTCATGGCCCCGTGTCCCTCCAGGAGTCCACCCTGAAGTCTGTGCTGAGCGCGCTCTGGAACCTCTCGGCTCACTGCAGCGACAACAAGGCCGAACTCTGTGCTGTTGGCGGCGCGCTGGGCTTCTTAGCCCGGGCGCTAGCTCAGCGGGGACCGGCGAGCGCCGCGCTAGCCGTGGTGGAGAGCGCCGGCGGCATCCTGCGAAACGTCTCCAGTCTGGTGGCCACCAACCAGGCCTACAGGTTAGCACTGAGAACTGCATCATAATGAGGGCTGTCAAACAATTACATTTTGTAATCGCAATTAATCGCATAATTTGGTGGGTTGACTCGTGATTCATCACATATTTTTAATTATATTTTAAATCCGTTCTAATTGAAGTTGAATGAGATTATCCAATGGAATGACGTATCATTACGAAATAAAATAAAAAGCGACAGTGATCTTGATGTCTTTTTATTGACTCACTCAGTGTGGGTTGAATATGAAACTTAGGGAACACCAATTTGATATATTTGTTTTAATTTAATTAAAATAGGATAGCGTTAACGCATTATCACCGCGCCAATTTGAACAGCCCTACTAATAACACAATCCTGCCCCATCTCCTGTAGACAAGTGCTCCGTGACAACGGTTGCCTGGCGACCCTGCTGCAGCACCTGCGCTCCCCCAGCCTGACGGTGGTGTCCAACGCCTGCGGGACCCTCTGGAACCTGTCGGCCCGCGACCCCCGCGACCAGGAGGCCTTGTGGGAGATGGGCGCCGTGGCCATGCTGCGCAACCTGGTGCACTCCCGCCACAAGATGATCGCCATGGGCAGTGCCGCCGCCCTGCGCAACCTGCTGGCCAACCGGCCCGCCAAGTACGCCTCGGCCGCCGCCGCCGTGGGCGGGACGGGGCCCGGCGGCGACCTCACGGCCACGCCCTCGCTGCACGCCCGCAAGCACAAGGCGCTGATCGAGGAGCTGGACGCGCAGCGGCAGCAGCTCTCGGAGACCTTCGACGGGCTGGAGAACCTGGGCCCCGCCCACCACCACCGCCGCCACCGCCAGCCCTCGCCGTCGGCCGCGCAGCACCTCCACCTGCAGCAGCAGGCGCCAGGCCGCGGGGGGCCGGGGGGCCGGCGCCACAAGGGCGAGGAGGAGGGCGGCGGCGGGGCGCGCTCGCCCTACGCCAACACGCCCGTCCTGTCGTCGCCCCGCGCTCCGCCCCGCCCCCCCGCCCTGGCGTGGCCGGCGGCCTCCAGCGACAGCCTGCACAGCGTGGGCAGCGCCGACGGCTACGGCGCCACGGAGGAGGAGCGGCTCCTGGAGGAGGAGCGCCTGCTGGCCGGCCGCCAGGAGGAGGTGGAGGAGGAGGAAGAGGAGGAGGAGGAGGAGGAGGAGGGGGCGGCGTACCGGCGTTACCCGGCCGACCTGGCCCACAAGATCCACAGCGCCAACAGCATGGCGGACGCCGCCGACGCCGAGCTGGACACACCCATCAACTACAGCCTCAAGTACTCCGACGAGCAGCTGCACTCCGGCCGCCAGAGCCCCGCCCCCGCCCCCGGCCAATCGCGCGGCCGGGAGCGGGAGAAGGACGAGGAGGAGGAGGCGGAGGAGGGGGCGGGGCGGCGGGAGGACCGCCGGCGGCCGTACCCGGCGGCCTACCGGGCCGGGAGCCGCGCCGACGGCCAGCACCCCCGCCCGCCGCACCGCAGCGACGGGGATGACTTTGGCGAGGGCAACCTCCCCCCCCACCGCCACGAGCAGGAGCCCATCGACTACAGCATCAAGTACGGCGGCCACGCCTCCCCTGGCTGCGCGGCCTCCTCTCCCGCCGCCTCTTCCTGTAAGAGCAACGCCGGCGGCCAGAAGCCCCTCCCCGCCAAGGCC
This sequence comes from Gadus morhua, assembly GCF_902167405.1. Classification (NCBI taxonomy): domain Eukaryota; kingdom Metazoa; phylum Chordata; class Actinopteri; order Gadiformes; family Gadidae; genus Gadus; species Gadus morhua. The sequence goes on along the minus strand of NC_044066.1, from coordinate 4,261,838 downwards.
GCTGGGGGCGGAGTCAACCAGGACATGCCCCTGACCTACTGCGTGGAGGACACGCCCATCTGCTTCTCGCGGGGCAGCTCTTTGTCCTCGCTGTCGTCGGGCGACGAGGACGACGGGCGCAGTGGGCGGCGCCGGGCGGGGGGGCGGGGCCAGGGCCACTACCCCACGCTCCCCGCGGGACAGAAGGAGGAGCGGGACGACCCCCAGGCCATGAGCATGGCCGCCGGCCCCTCGGATGGCCTGTCCCCCGACGCCCCGGGGCAACGCCAGCTGTCCCGCCGCGCGCCCACCGCGTACCAACAGCATCACCACGGCAACCAGCAGATGCACCATCACCACGGCAACCACCATCACCACCAGCAGCCGCAGGCCCCGGCGGCGCCCAAGACCCCTCCCCCGGTGGCCCCGTCGTCGGCCCCGTCGTCGGCGCTGGCGTCGGCGCTGGAGACGCCCCTGATGTTCTCCCGCTGCACCTCCCTCAGCTCCCTGGACAGCTTCGGCTCGCCCTCCATCAACTCCTCGCACCCCAGCGAGCCCGGCAGCGGCGGGGCCAGCGGCGTGGTGAGCCCCAGCGACCTGCCCGACAGCCCCGGCCAGACCATGCCCCCCTCCCGCAACAAGACCCCCCCTCCGCAGCCCGCCTCCCTGAAGCCCCCCGCCTCCGACCTGCAGGCCTCCGCCGCCTGCCTGGCGCGGGCCCAGCGGGGCCACGGCAGCGCCCGCGGCCCGGCCAGCGGCGGCAACCGGGAGGAGGAGGAGGAGGACTTCCTGCTGCACTTCGCCACCGAGAGCACGCCCCACGGCTTCTCGCGCGCCTCCAGCCTGAGCGCGCTCAGCGTGGACGAGCCCTTCATCCCCCGCCAGCCGGAGGTCCCGGGCCACTCGGCCCCCGTCGCCATGGCGACCTCGGCCCCGGACCGAGGCCCGCAGAGTGCGTCCGGCGGTGGCAGCGACGACATGGACACGGTCGTCGGGGACGACGACGACGACGACATCTCTATCCTGGAGGCGTGCATCCACTTGGCCATGCCCACGCGGTCGTCACGCCGACCGAAGAAGGCCGCGGCTTCAGACGGCGCACCGGCCCCTCCCCCGGCCCCCCGCGGCACCGAGGGGCAGACGGCCGGCGGCCCCGTGTCTGCCATGGCCGCGGCGGGCCGTAAGCCCAGCCTCCTGCCCGTGTACAAGCTCCACCCCCAGCAGCACAGGCCCCGCCCCCTTGAGGAGGAGACCCCCCTTGTGTACTGCGTGGAAGACACGCCCCTGAACTTCTCCACCGCCACCTCGCTGAGCGACCTCACCATAGACTCTCCGCCCACCGAGGTCGCCACCGGAAACCACAGGGGGCGGCGCCACGCCCCGGTCGCCGCCATGACCAGGGAGGAGGAGCAGGAAGTCAAAAGGCAGGGGAGGGAGGTGGCGGACGACGAGGAGAACGAGGACATCCTGGCCGAGTGCATCAGTGCCGCCATGCCCAAGCCCCGCCCCCAACGCAACCTCCCTCAGCCTCAACGCCACGCCCCGCCCACCGACGGCAACGCTCCCAGCGCCGCCAACACGGCCATCTGCAGCCTGGCGCAGCGCGAGTCGGAGCTCCGCCCCAAGCCCACCTCCCCCGTCAAGCCCATGGTGGCACAGCGGCCGGCTCCGCCCCCTCCCCTGCAAGGGGGCGGCGGCCAGCGGCGGCGCTTCGCCTACGACTCGCCGCACCACTACACGCCCATCGAGGGCACGCCCTGCTGTTTCTCCCGCAACGACTCCCTCAGCTCGCTGGACTTTGACGAGGAGGAGGAGGGGCCTGAGGGGGACCGGAGGCGGCCCGCCGAGCGTCCTTCCGTCCCGGAGGCGCCGCAGCACAAGCCCCCGCAGCAGAAGCTGGCACCGCCCGCGGCCGCCGTGCTCCCCCGCAGCAAGGAAGGGGCGGAGCCCCCGCCGCCGCCGTCGGGGGTGGCGCCGGACGACAGCCGCCAGCTGCGGTTCGCCGTGGAGGACACGCCCGTCTGCTTCTCGCGGAACTCCTCCCTCAGCTCCCTGAGTGACATCATGGACCAGGAGAACAACAACGTCGCCAGCCCCCCCTCGCCACCGCCGCCGCAAGAGCCCCCGGCGAAGCCTGCCCCCCCGCAGGCCCCCCCCGTCGCCGCCACTCAGGGGCACGCACAAGCCCCGCCTCCTAACGGCCAGCCGGTGCCGCCAGGCCGGGCGGGCTACGCCCCCCGGGCCTTCAACGTGGAGGACACGCCTGTGTGCTTCTCCCGCAACTCGTCCCTCAGCTCCCTCAGCATCGACTCGGAGGACGACCTACTGCTGGAGTGCATCAGCTCCGCCATGCCCAAGAGGAAGCACCCGGCGGCCCCCCCGCAGCCCGCCGCGCCGCTCGCCTCCACGCCGCCCCCCCGCCAGGAGCAGGAGGAGGCGGAGGGCGGCGTGAAGGAGGAGGAGGAGGCGTTCGACTGGAAGGCGATCCAGGAGGGGGCCAACTCGGTGGTCAGCAGCCTGAACCAGGCGGCGGTGGCGGAGCCGCCCCCGGACTCGTCAGACGAGGACTCTGACTCGGTCCTGTCGCTGCGCTCCGGCCTCTCCCTCTCCCTGGGATCGCCCTTCCACCGCGCGCCCCGCCCCGCCGCCAAGGCACCGCTGCCGGAGGAGAGGCCGCTGGGGAAAGACCGAGGAGGCGGGGCCGGCGAGGAGGAGCTGGAGGAGGAGGAGGAAGAGGAGGAGCAGGAGGAGCAGCAGCAGCAGCAGCAGCAGGAGGAGGGGGGGGAGGAAGAGGCGGAGGATGGGGAGGGTCCGGAGGAGCCCCCCGCCCCCCGCGAGCCGACAGGAACGGCGGGCGCGTGCCCGAGGGGCGGGGCCCGCGTGCTGCGGCCGGGGGAGCGCAGTACCCTGGAGGAGAAGAGGAGGCGGGAGGAGGAGGAGCGCAGCACGGCTCTGAAGGGCGGGAAGAAGGTGTACAGGAGTCTGCTGACGGGCCGGCCGCGCCCCCAGACGGACGCCACCCCGCCGGCGCCCCGCCCTCGCCCCCAGTCAGACACGCCTCCCCCTGCCCCTCGACCCCGCCCCCAGACAGACGCGACCGCTCGGCCACGCCCCACGTCAGACACGCCACCCTCGGCGATGGCCACGCCCTCCCCGAGGGGGCGCGCCCTCAAAGCCCCCGGCGCCGGCCTCCCCCCGCCGCGCCTCAGCACTAAGACCCCTCCCGGCAGGAGGGCGGAGCCCGGGGAGGGGGGGCGGGGCCGGGGGGCGTCGTCCTCCCGCTCCGGCTCTCGAGACTCCACCCCCTCCAGACGTCCCGTCCCCCTCACCTCCTCTTCGTCGTCCTCCACCTCGTCCACAAAGTCCCCCGGAGCCGCGCCCCCCACGTCCCGCCTCTCCTGTCCGTCACCAGGGCGACCGGCCAAGCAGGCCCCTCCCCCCGGCCCGCCCATCAGGAAGTCCAACAGCGGCGGGCGGGCCGCTGTGGGCGGGGGCGCGGCGCCAGGCGGCGAGGCCGTGGAGCGCCCCGCCCTAGTCCGCCAGTCCACCTTCATCAAGGAGGCTCCGAGCTCCGCCCCCGGGAGGAAGAGGTCAGAGGAAGCCCCGCCCCCGGCGGCAGACCCCGTGAGCTCCTCCAGTTCCTCCACACGCCCCGCCCCCTCGAGCCACTCCACCGTCTCCTCCTCCTCCTCCTCTTCCTCCCTGAACAACAACCAGAACCCCAACCGCTCCCACTCGGAGAGCCCCTCCCCCTCCCCCCGCCTCAGCCGCACGGGCACCTGGAAGAGGGAGGGGGGGGGGAGGAGGGGCGAGGGGGAGGGGGGCCAGCACGGCTCCTCCCTCCCCCGCGTCGGCACCTGGAAGCGTGCGGGCAGCTCTTCCTCCCTGCTCTCGGCCTCCTCCTCCTCCTCCCGGGGCGACCAGGAGGAGCCGCGGGGGGGGGGCACCTGGCGCAAGGCCAAGGAGCAGCAGGAGGAGGTGTGGGTCCGCATGGAGGACTGTCCCATCAACAGCCCCCGGCCCTCGTCCTCATCCTCGTCCTCCTCCAACGCCCCGCCCGTCATCAGCGCCCCCTCGCCGCCCAAGACGGGCGTCACCGTGACGACCCCCGGCCGCCCCTCCCCCAACGCCAACCTCAACCTCCGCAGCCGAAGCCGCGACAGTCTGGAGACCACGCCCCCTGCGGCCCCCCCCGGGCGCACCGGGCCCTTTGAGAGGGCGGGGCCGGGGAAGGGGTACTTGAACGGCCCGGCGGGGGGAGGCGGTGGCGGGGGGGGAGGGACGGTGGCCGCCCGGGTCTCGCCCTTCAACTACGTACCCAGCCCCCGCAAGAGCAGCGCTGACACGAGCACCCCCGCCTCCAGCCACACGCCCTCCCCCTCCAGCACCAGACCCTCACTCATCCCTTCCCCCGTGGCGGTCAGCACCGCCGGGGGGGGGAAGAAGAGACCCCAGCAGACCCCTCCCTCCCCCTCCCCCTCCAAGGGAGACGGCTCCGAGAGAGGGTCTTATATAGTCACCTCCGTTTGACCCCTTTCCAGCCCCTCCCGCCTAAGTTATGTCCTTTCCCTGTAAGAAACGCCCCTCCCTCTAGGACCTCCCCTTTCCCTGTAAGACACGCCCCTTCCTCTAGTACCGTTCAAATTGAGACCTGAATTTACAAAAACAAAACTATTCTACAACAAAACTTTCAAAGTGAAATGTCAACACTAAAGACAACCTGGGGGAAAACACTCAAAGACAGACAGCATGAACCTATTGGCCGAGAGTGTTTTTCTTATGTGCTAATGTGTGTGTGTGTGGGGGGGGGGTGGTATTTAGAGGGGTGACGGAGTCTTGCTGCTGATTGCATTCTTGGTTGAAACCAGGAAGTTCTGGCCAAACACAACACAACACAACACAACACTTTTATGCGCTAAACATGTTCAACTTTTCCAAGAAGAAAATGACTTGAAAGTTGAATAAGGGCATCACTCCCCATCAAGCTTATATTTATACGTTAGATAGACGCGTAGAAATAACTCTTACTGCATCAGCATGCTATAACACACACACACACACACACACTACCATTGCCGTGGCAACACTGTTGAATTTGAATATTCTACAATGAAAATAGCAACCGAGAGGTATGTTATTTTTGTTGCACATTCAAGTACGTTTAATAATCCCTCGTCTGCCCTGAAAAACGTCAGTAAAATACTAGTGTAATGCTTTAACTTGTATGTACCATCGTGCAAAAACCTACGTTTTATTTCTTTTCCCTCTAAAACTGTCTTGGACCCTTTTTTTATATTTTGTTAATTTATTTCTGAGAAATTATATTAAAGATTCAACTAATATCTTTGCGTTCCTTAAAGTGTACATTACTATGTTTTCTGGCCTTGTGCTCTGAATGTTGGCTGTGTGGGCAGGGTGGTCCCTGCACTTGTATTAATATATAAACACGTGGGAATGGACTGCTTCCCCCAACAGGTCAAGAAGTGATTCTAACCGTGAGAGAGCTGTTCATATCTTTATGTTCCTGTTTAAGATGTAAAGCCCACACACGTTATTTGAGATTGTTTCAAGTGTAAGAAGAACCCAGTTAATAACCCCTTGCTTAAAAATAAAGAATACAATTGACTGGCGAAATGATGTCACTAATCACTTAAATTATTAATTCTGTATTTTCCTGTGTTGGAAAATGTGTAAGATATAGAAAATAAAGTCAACTATCAGCTGTTCATCCTCTTCTTCATGATGCCACAGCTCATGGTGGGGAAGGGATGGAGCTCGGGGGGGGGGGGGGGGGGGGGGGTGATGTTGACCTCTTCTTACTCGAGGAGGCCGTTGTGAGTGGCCGTAGGTGTAGTAGATGTTGTGTTGAAGAGAACCCTGCCAACCCTACGAAGCCTGTCCCCTTCGCCCCTGCTTCCTTCCACTAAGGGGCGCTCAAGCTCAGCCATGGATGTGTCACGTTAAAATTGTACCGGGGGCGAAAATTGTACCGGCCTACGTCATCGTTTGTTTACATCCTGACAACCTGCCCGGCAACAGACGACGCGATGCAGAAAACATGTTTTCAAACGACGAAATAACATAATACAGATAGCGGATCGCTATCTGTATTATGATAGATAGCGATAACACTTGTTTTTACTTTATATTTGTGTTGTATTTAATTGTTTAATCGAAACAATAAAAAAAATTGCCAGCGAAACGGGCGATCGCGTCAAATGACAAATGTTTTGCCCGCGAAACGGGCGATCGCGTCAAATGACGTAGGAGGGTTCTTGAAACATAATACAGATAACGGATCGCTAGATAACACTTGTTTTTACTTTATATTTGTATTGAATTGTTTAATCGAATTTAGCTAGTAAACTGAGTGTTTTAAGCAGGTTTCATAGTCTAGAATGTTCAAGAACCTTCCTACGTGATTTGACGCGTCATTTGACGCGATCGCCCGTTTCGCGGGCAAAACATTTGTCATTTGACGCGATCGTCCGTTTCGCTGGCAATTTTTTTTATTGTTTCGATAAAAACAAGTGTTATCGCTATCTATCATAATACAGATAGCGATCCGCTATCTGTATTATGTTATTTCGTCGTTTGGAAACATGTTATCTGCATCGCGTCGTCTGTTGCAGGGCAGGTTGTCAGGTTGTCAGGATGTAAACAAACGATGACGTAGGCCGGTACAATTTTCGCCCCCGGTACAATTTTAACGTGACAGAAGCACGAAACACGGAAGGGAGGGGGGAGCTGGCTCTGTTTGTTTGGGATCTCGCTTCAAATACCAACAGAAGTGACGTCACCCAACAACGTGACACAAATTTAACATGATACAAATCAGTTTTTTGAAAGCTGCTGAAATCGGTTTTACAGAAATGACCAGTGTGAGAATAGTAAGATATTTCTAGGTGGCATGTTATCCTATGCTAGTAGTACCCAAAAATGCAACTATTAACCCTAAGAAAGCATGATATGGGATTTCTAACCTTTTGTAAGAAATAACCGAAGTGGATGACCTGTTGCTGGCTATAATCGCTTCTGTTTCGACTGCCCTTTTAGGAGGATTTGAAACATCTTCATTTGTTCACACACAAAACAATCAAATTCTCACCATCTATCACAGCCTGACGGATTGTTGCTTCTTCTTGGTCTTCTTCGTTCAGTGGCCAAACTCTTTAATGTGTGAATGACGGTTATCAGTTACCTTATTTCAGGGATGGGTAACTTTCATGATAAAGAGGGCCACATTTTTTATCATAACCATCGGAGGGCCACATCACTGCACACTTCAACTAAACGTGAGCTGAGAGAAGCTACATAATTTTGAATTTGGTAGATGATTTCCAGTATTCTGGTGCATTTTGGCGATGGCCACTACCTAAAAGATCGTCCAGAATCATAACCTATGTACGGTATGTTAATTGAACCAACATACATTCATTTCATGTTTTCCATGCTCAAACAGCCACATGAATGGTCAGTATTTTTATCAGTGCAAAGGGCTCACATACATCATCATTCAATGAAGTCAAAAAACTGAAAAACAGTGGCCCAACATTAAGTGCAACAACTCAATGAACTCAAACCCAACAAACAGTTGTAGTAGTTGTAGTGGCGACTTAAGTGGATCTTTGATGACTGATATCGCTTCTAAGCAAACTAGACGCATGGGTTTGCCTTTGAATTCTATGAATTCTTCTCATCTTTCTTGAACGAGTTTTCTGTAACTCGATCAATTATTATTATTATTATATATATATATATATATATATATATTTTTTTTTTTATAATTATGTGCGGGCTGAGTGGGCATGCGGGTCGCGGGCCGCATGCGGCCCGCGGGCCGCCAGTTGCCCATCCCTGCCTTATTTTATGGATAAGTCAGAACAAGAGTGGGCCACTCTGAAAATGTACATTAGCCAATTCCCTGTTCACAAATGAAGACGTTTCAGATAATTGTAGGAGTGGCATCAACACGGATGAGCTAGATTTGGAGTGTAAAAAAAAATAAAAAATCTCCCCTCAGGCCTCCTACCTTAAATGGTGCGTTCGAGTATTCTCTGCGAACCGACTCGGATCTCGGATCTGATGCCACGCCCACACTTCAAGCGTTTTATTATTTCGCTCGGTCGTTGGAGGAAAACATGGACGCCACCCGGAAAGCTATTGTCGCGGTAGCATTGGCAGAGGACCAGGCGATCCAATATAAGTAGGCTATAGGCCATAGTCAAGTCAAGTCAAGTTTATTTATATAGCACATTTAAAACAACAGTCGTTGACCAAAGTGCTGTACACAAATACAATATATTTGTGTACATAGGCAGAGATACGGACGCAGTAAGGTATTGCAGTAATACGAGTGATTGAAATGACCATTTAAACTACCAAAGTGGTCCAAGCACAATGAAAACAGTTCATACTTCAAGTCACAATGGGCGCAGCCATCTTGAATTCTGTCTCGGAATTTCGCTCGGTCACCACTGAGTTCAACCGAGATGGCGAGATCGCCGTCCTCGGAAAAGGGGCGTGTTTGTGCGTGTCGCTAGGCAACGTCCTCGGACCTCCGAGACGGATGGATATTAAAACGCACCAAAAGCCTCCTCCCTCCAGGCTTCCTCCCCTCAGGCCTCCTCCCTCCTCCCTTAAGGCCTCCTCCCTCCTCCTTTAAGGTCTCCTCCCTCCTCCCTTAAGGCCCCCTCCCTCCTCCCTCCTCCCTTCAGGCCTCCTCCCTCCTCCCTCCTCTCTTCAGGCCTCCTCCCTCCTCTCTTCAGGCCTCCCCCCTTCAGGCCTCCCCCCTTCGGACCTCCTCCCTCCAGGCCTCCTCCCTTCAGGCCTCCTCCCTCCAGGCCTCCTCCCTTCAGGCCTCCTCCCTCCTCCCTCCTCTCTTCAGGCCTCCCCCTTCAGGCCTCCCCCCTTCGGACCTCCTCCCTCCAGCTCTCCCCCCTTCGGACCTCCTCCCTTCTGGCCTCTCCTAAGTTGAATTGACACATTAATGCCGCCAATAGTTTGGGTGTGCAATTGCATCTGTGATCGTTGAATTCTCCGGTAGTTCAGCTCGTCAATTCATTGACGAAATAGGGGCACGTCAGGGGCCAATCAGATTTCAGCAGGGGCCAGGGCCCCTGTGGCCCCGCCCCTAGAACCGCCACTGACCATAGTTCCCTGTGTTGGTGAGTTTTGACACACAGAACATGCTCATGTTGTATCGGACCATTTATACTACAACTCAATAATATAGGCCTATGGTTCCACCTATTCCAAATGTCTGCAGCTCCCGTTAAAAATAAACTTGAAAATGGACACAGCACGATGGATCTGAGCAACGTAAATCCTGACGCTGATGACTTTTTATATGCTTAGTGCCTTAGCATCCTCTTGTGGTGATTGGCTAGTATTGCTCCCATTCAGCGCTGAGCAAGAAGATGCGAGTTCCTACATTACAACCTTGCGAAGAAAAATACGTTTACTTTATTTTAGAGCTGTCAGTTAAACGCGTTATTAACGGCGTTAACGCAAACCAAATTTAACGGCGTTCAAAATTTTATCGCGCGATTAACGAAATTATTTTATATAAAAAAAATATATATATATATATTTTTTTTTTTCTTTGGCTCAAATCAAAGAAGCAGTAGCCTGACTGCTATGTTCAAATGACATTTGTTCAAAGCAGTCGTTTAATTGCACTATAGGCTCTTTTTTTGTATCGTCCTGTTTTGATCAGTATATGCCAATGTTGTTATCAATAAAAAATCATTTGCACAAGGCAAGCCGATGCAATTCACCATGTTGATAAGAGAATTAAAATGAGAAGAATTATGGGACAAAAAAATCAAGGGATATTTAGCATAGAAAAATAATTTGCGATTAATCGTGAGTTAACTATTACATTAATGCGATTAATCACGATTAAATATTTTAATCGCTTGACAGCTCTAAAGATGAATTATTGCTATGTAGGCCTGATGGTAATGGATTTTTGTTAATTTGTTTTGTGATTTCGTTTGATAATATGCAGGCGCTGTTAGTTTAATAGCTACAGAAATACTAAACTCTCGTTTTTATTCGCACACGAGGAGGAGGAGAATGAGGGATTATTTGTTTTATTTGGTTAATGTGATGGTAGGCATGGGCCGCTCTTAGCCTGGCATCGCCCACCTACCTACTTCCGCTCAATTTTCATTGCACTTCAGATGAAATGAAGTACGATGGTCTGGTAGGACCAGGCTAGGCCGCTCACTCCAAGTGCCCCTGACTCGCAGATCGAGGAGGAGCTTAAATTTTCCCTAAATGTGGGCTGGTCTAAACGTTTAACCCATGGTTTCACCCCCGCGGGCGCCATCTGGTGGCAGAGATCCGGCAGCACATTCTCAAACGTCAATATAGCACAGAACAATGACTTAATATGGAAAAAGGTTCATGCATTTGATAGACTTAGGCATTCCTACTTTTAACTTGTCAAATGACTTTTTTACCATGAAAAAAAAAAAGATTATATATATATATGTATATATATGTATATATATATATATATATATGTATGTATATATATATATATATATATATATATATATGTATATATATGTATATGTATATGTATGTATGTATATATATATATATATATATATATATATATATATATATATATATATATATATATATATATATATATATATAAACAAACCATAGCATTTCCATAAGAGTATAGACACATATTATTTTGTACACTCAATGCTAAGTCTAATAAACCAAAGACAGAAGACTTTGCATCATTGATTTTTATTTTCACCCCAGGCAAAAAATGTTTGATCTGCAAAGAAATTTGTTTTAGCTAAGCCAAATACATTCCTTAAGCTTCCATAAATGTTTAACAATGGCAAGTATCATGGTATTTTTCTGGCCCATAACAAGCAACCCTGTTCCCGGTTTCGAGTTCTGTCAATTTCCCAGCGTCTAGAAAGGAAACAGATTGCGGTTCTTATAGGCACAATAACAATGCAAGATGTAAAACAGATAATTGAAATAAGTGGAGGGATTACGATTAGCAATAGTTGACTACAAGACTAATTAATCACATGACCTCTCACCTGTAGCCCTCCTTGCACTCGTCGCCGTTTTCTGTCCTGCAATCGGTCTTCTTCGGACCTTAGTAATTTAATGACAACATACATTCACTATGAAAACATTCATGTTGGTCTGTTGACAGTGAGTAATACTGTTTTTTTGTGATTTGATTCAAAAGTGTGATATTCAGGGCACTTACGGCTAAGGGAAGTTCTGCAGGAGAGCGAGACATCACCATCTCCTAATTTGCAGCATGTTTTCCTTTGAAGAAGGAAATGCAGGAAGATGTTAATATGTTGTAAAAAAATAACACCTTGTACACTATGCATAATGTGTCACGATTTACACATACCTCTCTGAAATCACAATTGGCCCCCATTACAATGTAAAGAGTGTCATGGTTTGACCGTCAGTGCGTGGGCAATACAATGATTGGATGTGGTGGCAATCGAAAGGCAACATGCCGCTCCTTTGAGCAAATTCAGCATTCAAACGACACTGGTCGACCTCACAGATGATCTTCTGTGCTGGCCCCCACATATTCTTGATTACATGTATGGGTGTTGCAGGACCACAAAAAGATTTTTCAACTGCAAACACACCATGTATCGATACACTGAGAGGCCAAAAAAATCCACCACTGACAGGCCAAAAAAACTGTTTGTGAGTGGTGGTGACGCATATCATACGCGTCGAGAGCAGCGGGAGTTGTAGTCCACAAAGCGCCCCACACAAAAACTAACCGTATCAAACCTACCTGCTAAATTATAGTTTTCTTTGCATGAAAAATTATCATTTAAATCCAAAAACAACATATGTGTAATCCGGGGCATATAAAGACTGGGATCAGAAAATAATTACTTTCTCTCCATTGACTCCCATTCATTTTTTTCGGTCTCATAGGTCCCATGAGCAATGGCGACTTACGAGCTCTATTATGGACTCAGACGACTCAGACGGAAACACGTTCTCCTGCTTTCTGCTTAAACGTTCAGACCAGCCCACGTTTAGGGAAAATTTAAGCCCCTCCTCGATCTGCAGTCAGGGGTTATTCGAGTCAGTCAGGGGTTACTCGCTCTCTGGGACGTAATTCAAAATGATTTGCCATCCCTTTACATTTTATTAATGTTTTCAGAGCTGAGCTTTTTTTGTTGGTCAAGGCCGCCCCCAAATGATCTCTGGTTATTGGGCACACCTGTCACGTCCTCACAGCCTTCCCGTGAGGCCTATTCTCCACGCGACGCATCCACGTGCTTTCATGAACGATCAGTGTGCGTTCTGAAACGGTCATCGGGTTTCTGTTATCCCGAGTGGAGCTCCTTTCCTTGTCAGGTCCAAGTGAATTGAATTCATGACACCCAACACCAATTTCAACAGCGTGAATTCGTGACGAACATCTACATTCGACGAACACAAGAGGAATCCGTGGACCCGCGGCGTCGTCTCCAGGCGGTCCGGGCAGACGTCAAGGCCTCCAGGCCCCAGCAGCCGAACGAAGACCTCAGGCCACGACACTTCCCCCAATAGATGAGTAACATAACTGCATTTTGTAAACTAGACATGTCGCCGCTACTGAAAAAAAAACCGCGTATGATCTGGGTGTGGTTTTGCGTGAGCCAACTTGTCGTTTAAGCATTATTCCGTGATCATATTTAGGCTACATAGCTAATGAGGCTCTTTGAGCAGGGTTGTCAGATGGCGACAAGTTTTTCCAGCCAAAGACCTCATCAAAAAACGCAATATTGCACAAACGACCATATTTTTTGCCTATGTAACCTGTATGCAGCATTTTATGCAAAAGGCTGCTTAAACTCTGTCCTGTTGTCGTTATAAGGCTAAGGGTGACCAGATTTCCTGATACTAAAACAGGGAAACTTGCTAGCTGGTAAAGGTTAGCAGCAGGTTGGATATTCCCCGGATATTCAGTTTTGCAATCGGATCCATCCCGCAATCGGCTCATCAACACAATCGCACTATATTACGGGTTTAGTTTGTTGAGGACATTATAGGACACCGTATTGACAAAAAAAATCACACCGACATGAGTTGTTGCTATCGATATCTGTGCAAGAAAAGAAAATATTCACCAAAAATCTACAACAATATTTTTCTCATTCTGATTTCTGTGTTTGGTACTTGCCAATGGTGGGCTTTTACTTACTACGGGTCATTATTTGATATTTTGCATTAAAGCGAATCCGGATGTAAATAATTGTTTAACCTTTGTGTCGTGTTCGTTTCTCCCCCCTTACTTTGGTGTTCCCGGTCAAATTTGACCGGCCTGTTTTAACTGCCCTTACATTAACAAAAAAACCGTTGATCATCACCAACTTTTATTTAACTCCCTTGTAACCTGTAAACAATGTCTCAGACTACTGGTTTACATTAATTACTGCAGTGAATTGACACAGAAATTCAAAATTATATTCCAAAATGAACATTTATATTTAAAAAAAATACAGAAAAATCTAAATAGAGACCAAATTCACAGGTCAGGGGTCTCATTTATAAAACTGTACGTGGGATCGTTACTAAAAATGTGCGTACGCCCAGAAGCCAAGTTTTGCGTGCGTCAAAAAATATTCGGATTTATAAAACACTGCGTACGCACACCTGTACGCAAACTTTGCTTTATAAATCACATACTGACTATAATTGTGCGCAGCTGAATCAGCTTCACGTTCCGCCCTCTACACGCCCCTTTTTAACCATAAATGGTCAATGCAAATGACCTCATGAATGCGATCTGCATATAAAACAGACTCAGATGCCGGTATTATGTCTTGTTGGAAACAATGGCAGAAGTACTGAGAAAATCCAAAAAGCGAAATTTCACGGAGGTTGAAGTGGAGACACTTGTGGGTGAGATGGAGGCCCGAAAGGTAGTTTTGTTCGGCGGTCATGGGATTGGAATCGCCAACAACAAAAAGCAGAGTGAGTGGCAACATGTTGCTGCAGCAGTGAACTCTGTCAGTAGCACGGAGCGCGCAGTCCCAGAATTAAAAAAGAAGTGGTCTTACATAGAGTTACATATTTTTATGTAGCCTACCAATAAATCGTTATGGTCCCTAAATACACTCTCCCTCCGAATCCTGCATGGTCCGCCAGAAGTGCCATATGGTGCAGCATTACCACGGCCGGCGCTCACCTCTGTATTTATAGGGTTACGGTAATAAGACTGACGAGAACGCCTTGGATAATCAGTTTGTAATTACCCACGTAAAATGTTCTTGAACATAACCCCTTTTTAATGCCTGATTTGTCATGAAAAGCATCAAGAGTAACGGACAACGATTGTGATGAGTTTGGCTTGGTTTTTTCACACTTGGGATTTAATTGACATTTGATCATGTGTTTACAGTGTCACATAAAAATATTATGTTATTGACACATGTTGGACAGATGCTTTATTCCATGCAGTCGCGCCGTCAGTGGACAGTATGGAGTGACGGGATTAAATATAGAGAATTTATTTTTATTTCTATTCTAAGGAGATATTTCTGGAGTTATAACTGAGAAATAACGCAGTGGACTTAAATTATTCTGATTAGGATTTAACGCATGATACGGGTTGAAATTAAATTGATGAAGGGCGATGATAAAACATAATCGTTCTTCTCACTCTGCAATTCTTCGGTCTGACTTCAGTTCACCACCACACCGTCTGTGTCGCCAATTCTCCTTTTCCTCCAAACCATGCGTACGCATGGGTCAGAGTTTGCTTAGGGCTGCGCACATTTTCCCGTCAAGTTGGTTTTTTATAGATCACAACCTTGGCGTGAAAAGTCACGTACGCCAATTTCAGCCCCGTTTTGTGCGTACGCAACGGTTATAAATGAGACCCCTGAACATGAACACTGTGTGTGTGTGTGTGTGTCATTTTACAATCAGGTCGCAGTGTGCCTTGCAAACGTAGGTATCGCATTTGAAACATGTAAGACGTGTCTTAATGTCTCTAGGGGCACAGAGCTCGCATCTCTTCCGTTTCTGCCCCTGTTTTGGGGGGAGAGCGGCCAGGGCAGTGGCGGGGGCTTGCAGACTCCTCACCAGACTGCCAGAGGCTGGTGTGCGGGGAAGGTGCTGGCGCCGTTGAATTAGAGGTGTCACTAAAGCTTTCCCAAGCTCTGCCAGGAAGAGTCTCCTCCTGAAACATTTCACCTGATTCCAGGCTGAGTCGATCGCTGTCCACACCACATATACATTACATGCAGGCGCTCGTCCACTGTCACCTCAGAGCCTGGATTGTACATCAGTGGTAGGCGCTCCACCCACCTGTCCCAAACGTTCCTGTTGGCGCCCAGTTTGTCGTCTTGCCAGCGGAAAGGTTGTGTAGCTCTGTCATCAAATCTGAAAACTCTTTAGAGGACGTGAAACTGCTGCAGGGACATAGTTGACAGGAATATAGGCCTCCCTGACTCTCCATCCCACAGACTTTTTGTAGCCTCATGGTTGGACAGATTTTCTCCTGCTAGAATCAACAGACCCATGTAGGCTTGGAGGTCTACCTGGTCCAATGCCTTCCATGTGTCCGCAAACACACGCCCCCCTTCCAGGTTTGTCATCGCCAGTATAATTTCCACAATGGACTCTGGTAAAAAAACAGTTGGAAGCTGGACTTGATGTCATCCACACGAGATGATGCATACCGTGTTGGCCCTGGCGTCATCCTAATGGTATTTTCCCCTCTTGCTCTGCCTCCTCTGTTCTGGGGGGATGAATACCAGAGGAAGTAGCTATCCTTGGACTGGAATGTCACCTCAGGTGTGTCTTCCCCAGGTGCCTCTTCCTCCGGTGCCTCTTCCTCCGGTGCCTCTTCCTCCGGTGCCTCTTCCTCCGGTGCCTCTTCCTCCGTGGCCTCTTCCTCCGGGGCCTCTTCCTCCGGGGCCTATTCCTCGACATCTGTTGACTGTTCGGTCTCATGATGGTCTGGTTCAAAATCAGGATCATTGTCGTTCTATTTCTGAGACATCCTCCTCTATTTCTGGTTCAACTTCAATCGCCTCTTCGTCAGTTTGAAAAAAAAGGTCAAGAGCCTCAAATCGTCTGATCGGGCGCTGACTCATTGTGTTCAGAGTATAATATATATATATATAGGGGATCTGTGAGACGATATCATACATTTTGTATCGAAAGTGTGTCGTTCACGCGGGGGGATGGGAACATAAGCCCGGGAAAGAGCCCCTTCCCATAATCAAAAACCTAATTGGAAACTTTGAAATGTGGAACAGGGGTTATACGTTTAGTCTGGAAGGTGTGGATCACGTAGGGCATTGGTTCTCAAAGTGCGGCCCGCGGGCCAATGGCGGCCCGCGGAATCATTCCCGGCGGCCCGCAATGACATACATAATTATGTAAGTTAAAAAAAAAAAAAAAGGAAAAAAAAAAAACTTTATTTTTTATTATATCAATTTTAATTTAAACAATATAAATAAATATAAAGAGGAAAGTCGACTCTCTCTAGCTTTCAATTAAATCCTTTTACATTTGTTAGTTTTAATCCGACTGTACATTACTTTGAAAGGCTGAACCTCAGTTTCGTGATTTAGACCTCACTTGACCTCACACCCGGAGGTCCACGGTACAATGTCTTTTTTGACCACTGGGATGCTGGCGGCGTTTCCCGCCAATTTTTTTTTCCTTTGGTGGCGTTTCCCGCCAATTTTTTTTTCCTTTGGCGGCCCTCAGTCAAATTTTTGGTTTCTAAATTGGCCCTCAGTTGTCAAAACTTTGAGAACCCCTGACGTAGGGGAATCGGCACAAAAGCACGGGAAAGAGAGGACACCTCAGTCTGAAAGGGGTTCACGTTGGGTGGAGTGTGTGTGCGTGCGTGTATGTGTGTGCGTCTGCATGTAGGTGTGTGTGTGCGTGAAAGTTAGTGTGTGTGTGTGTGTGTGTGTGCGTGTGGCAGGGGTTAAAACATTTTGAACCGTCCCGATTTTTCCCATAAATATTTTTTACATTTTGAGTCGTTACTTAGGCCTACTGATAATATAATGTAAACACAATACATTATGTTGATGAAATAATATATTTATTTCCAGATGACAAGCAACACCCTCGCAGAACTGTGGTCCATCTACGTTAGACCCCGAAGCCATTTGTTTTGAGAATAATGGCTGGCTGATGAAGTTATTGGCTGGCTAGCCAATAACATAGAGACAAACTTTTCGTTTGTCTCTATGTGATAGGGCTTTTGCCCAAAAATCATATTCGAAGTTTGTTTGTTTATTAACATTAATATTTGAATATATTCTAATATTTATTAACCACTTAATGGTCAAATCCCGCCGGCGGGCAAGTTTTCGTTACACCAGCCCTTCCCCCCAACATGCTCGGTCAATTTTCGGCATCATACAGTTGAGTGTTAGTCATGTCATACACCGTTTGAAAGCTTAGAATCTCAGGAATGTCAACCATATGGTGGAACAGATATTTTTGGCGAATATAGATCAAATATATCCTAGTGTCTTAGGTCAAACTAGCCCCCCTCACCCTCCTCCTCCCTTGGTGCATTCTAACTTTATCGTCGTTGTGGATATCCTTAGCAATGAGTTGATACTTCATGTTGGCTCATGAAATGTTCATAAGAGTCCGCAGAAATTGAATATCAATATTTTAGTGTAATTACATTGTGTATATGCACAAGCCATCTTATACAAAGCAGCCGAAAAATAGAAAACCGAAACGCTACTATGTTGTTTTTTTTTGTAGAAAACTGCGATTCAGGGTTTGAATTCTGCTATTGTCGTCTGATTCATTGAATCCGCTGTGTTTGCCAGGGTCTCACGGTGACATAGAGCCCTCCCACATGTCTGTAAGACCAATACTTCCTTGTTTACAAGCCTTACAAGCCAATGAGGCGATCACTATCAAAACGGGGCGTGTATACTTTGAGAGCTTCACCAGCAGACAGCAAGGGTCGGGGACGGGCCCAGAGTTCCCGTTGTCCGGTAATTACCGGTCTTTGACCGGAAAAAAATGAGGAGGACCGAAAATTCTAAATGTCTCCGGTCAGAATGACCGATTGGAAATAAGGCCCCGTCCACACGGAGCCGAAACGGGCGAAAAAGATCCGGTTTCGTTTTATGCTTAATGTTCAAGGCGCTGGTTCTCCACAGAAAAAAGTGGAGCGCATCAACCCTGCGCTCATACAGCATGCGCGCTGTTTACAAACATTCAGTCACGAGGAGATTCAACCATTGAGCAGAACAAAATTGAGCAGGTCCTATGTTCCCGGTTTTCCCCAAAAAGGGTCCTATGTTCCCCTGTAGCCATATATACCGGGGAGCATAGGACCCTTTTTGGGAAAAGCGGGGAACATGGGACCCTTTTCCCAGAAAAGGGTCCTATGTTCCCCGCAATCTATCAATCTTTAAAAAATTTAAACTTCGACGCGGCATTCGCGTAATGACAGCCAATCGGCGTTCAACAGTGACATGTCTAACGTAACAGCCAATCAGCGTTCAACCGGCCAACTCAGTGCAGTGCAGTCCGGGGTGAACTGCAGCATGGAGGAGAAAGTGATTGTTGCCGTTTGCGACTCCCGGAGCTCTTTATATAATAGCATATAATATAATTGTATAATAATATCATGGCCAAAAGCTCTGTGCGCCTCCGGATGGCCGTACCGCGGGCAGCTCTCGTAGGGATTGGGCTTCTCGGGGTTTGTTTACCGGCGTATGAATATACTGCGTCAGGTTCTCCGACGTCTCTCCCTCTTCCGCAATGGTAGTTATCTCGGCCGGAATTTGGCAGTAATGGTGGAAAAAGTAACAGACCGGGGAACATAGAACCCTTTTTAAAAAAAGGGTCCTATGTTCCCCGGTCAGATACATATCGGGGAACATAGGACCCTTTTTTGGGAAAAGCAGGGAACATGGGACCCTTTTTAAAAAAAAAAAGGGTCCTGTAAAAAAGGCTGGCATGACATATTACATTCAAATCAAACAGGATTTTTGTAGCATCATAAATAGCACCAAAATAAATTACTAGAATTCAAATCAAAACAAAATGGTGTCTCTATGGTCTGTAATACCAAAATGACATTTCAATAAAAGTGCTGATTTTAACAAATGATTTCAATAAATGAATTGTCACCAAAATCTTATCTGAACATCAACTAAATCAAATGAACTGAGTCACTGTGAAACAGAGTCTAGAGCATATGTCATGATTACTTGTACTTCATAGTGAACAGCCTTCTCTGCTTGACCTCTTTCCATTTGGCCAGTGCCTCTTCAAAAGGGAATTCTGACCTTTTGGGCCCCAGGCTGACCTTGAGAAGTTGGTCTTGATGTTCTGATGACAGCCTGTTCCTGTGAGGGTGAGGATGAGGTTCTGAGCAGAGAATCCTCGTTCGCAGCCAGCTGTATGCACAGCCAGGGTGGTGGCAAGTTGAGCAAGGATGGTGAGGTTGGGGAAATCTGGCAGGTGATACTTTGTCACCAATACCCAAAGCTTCCACATGCTCTCTCTGGGGTAGTGCTGTGCTTTGACAACTTTCTTCACCAGGCGCCCGCGATGTATGCGCAGGCGCCGTTTGGGCATAACAATATGGCGGCTGCCGTTCAATGTAGTTTTCATCACCACCACCGGATTATGTTTCATTTATTTCATTACAGCACGTCCCCTAAACGTTACAACATAATCGACACGAATGAGCACAGCATCAAACAGTGGAAACGTGGGTTTATTTACTATGAAGTTCGTATTTTTAATTGTTGAAATGAAATCAGCGGTGACGAGCTAGTTGTTTTGGTAGCGGCTAAATTAGCATGTCGCGATACTTTGTAAAGGGGATCACGTCTGCGCCGAGTAGATGCGCAGAGGGTTGAAACAGCGCTTGTCCGGTCTGCTCACAAGAAGGTTTCTTTGGCCAGTTACTGTGATTAAACACGAGTTGTTTAATGTTCACAATGTATCGTTTTTCATGGGGAAAATGAGATGCGTCCCCGGGACGTAGGGCTGGGCGATATGGAAAAAAACGTATATCACGATATGCAGTGTTTCCCCTAGAATTTTTTTTAGGCCCGGTGGTAAGAGCTGATAGTGTGATTTGTTATACATTTTTCACAGGATGCTAGAGTATTTGTTGGTTATTTCCATATAAAACACTTGCTTCGCCATCACAAGTTGATAATGATTCAATAAACACGTTATTAACAATAAACTAATTTTATTTACAATACACTAATTTTATTTACAATACACTAATTTTATTTACAATACACTTATTTTATTATGAACACAGTGAGCATGGCTGGTTGCTACACTTGATCTTTCTTGGCTTTTGGAAGAATTGCTCCATGGCCTCTTGATAAGGGAAGTTTCCAACAGGCGGCCCATTTATGGATATTTTCAGGCAGTCCCCCAAGTGCTCTCCCTGCAGCCTGTTCCTGAGGTCAGTTTTCACCTACCAAAAGTGAAGATTTGTTTTTGTCTTTGTTCATTAGATTTTAAAATTTTGACTAAAGGTAGAAATTACTTTGCTAAAATTATTAATGAGTTGTGTTACCCTGTTCATAGTGGAAAAATCTCGCTCACAGTTAACACTGCTGAGCGGAATAGTGAGCCCAATTGCAGCAAGCTTGCTCAGACAGGGGTAGAGCTGACTGAGCTCATCGTACTGTGAGGTCAGCTCCTTCATTACATCCATCTGGTTCTTGTCCTATAGTTTGATAGAGCAGTTGACAAGGAACATTAATATAGGATGAAATTTGATAAGGGACAAAGCTAGCTCTTAAAAAAATCTTTCACCTTCAGAATGCCAGTAGTGAGATGTTCTCTGAATGAAGACCACTCTTCCAGCGGTGTCTGCTCATCCATTGGGTGGAACTTTTTTGCGAGAGTCTTCAGTTGGCTCACAGGCACATCCTGATCCAGCTTCCTGGCTGCTTGTGGGCTCAGCACACTAAATGCCCCAAGGATGTGGAGTTCCTGGAAACGCCCGTTCAACTGCTCCACAAGTTGCAGCAGATATGGCTCCATCACCTAGTTTGTTAAAAAAAAAACTTGTTATCCTATGATAATTGTGGTACAAAATAGTTGTATCTGTCAGGTTGCAATTAGCTAATATAAATAAATATAAAAATAAATACCTGAGTGCAAAATCGACCCCAAAATGATTGCTGGTCACTGCTGCCAGAGGACTGCTGCCCTCTCCTCTCTCTCTCCTCTTCAGCCCTGATATTAAACATTCCCAGCCCCCTGGGATCATTCAGGTCGTGGTGGAGTTTGGCCAGGGCTGAGCCAGGAGGTTGGTTGTGACCTGCCTCCTTAATCCTTTGGATTGAGGCAATTGTGACTGGTACCTGAGGGAAAAACAAAGTTACATTTAGTATGCAGTGTGACAACTGCACAACCAAATAGTCTTAAAATATCAAATCATTTGTTTGGATTAAAAAAAAAGTTATAACAAGGACAGTGGATAATCTAACCTGGTCTTTCACAGCGAGGAAATTAACGTCCTCCTTCTGGAAGATCTTTGACAATCTCGCCAGATGAGGAAGCACATCAGCCTGAAGGTGCAATGCAGCTACAAAACGATAAGTGGCACAAAAGGAGTAGAGTCCTTTTGCCACAGGGCACTTATTGTGTTGTACCTCCTCTGCAAGGGCCGTCAGCACTGCAGGGAGATTTCTCTGCAGGTTTGCCACTGCCTGGTGCTGAGAAAGCCAGCGTGTGTCCTTGACCTCCTATACATTATTGCAGGGAAAATATTATGAAATATCTGGTGCAATGAAACAGTTTTCTGTAATCTTTCCTCCTTGTAAAAATTAAGGTTTGTCTTACCTTAACTTTCAGATTAGCGATTCCCAGTGTTGTGGCTGCTGCCTTCAAAACTTCTGTCCTGTTGCTGCTGTTACAAAAATACAGGTGTAGATGCTGCAGGTGGTCCCTGAAAGTCTTCATGTAGGCTGTTTTCTCTGAGGCATCTCTGCAGACCAGAGCCAAACGATGGGCAGCACAGTGCACAGCGACTAGCCATGGCATGGTGTCGCAGAGTTGTTTCACCACTCCATTATGGCGTCCTATTTTTAAAAAGAAAAAAAGATTTGAGGGTATAATTGCAAAAAAAACAATATATTTAAGTCCAATAATCTTATACCTGTCATGACTGCTGCACCGTCCGTCCCAAGACCAAATATTTTGTCCTTGGGAATGCCCTTCTCATCAAGGATTTTATGGATGGCAGTCACAATGGTGTCAGCCTTCCCATCAGGAAGGGGAACCAAATCCAAAAACTGGCTAAAAAGAACTCCCTCTTTATCAAGGTATCTAAAATAAAATAGTTTTTAAATTAAATAAATACACATAGCTTGATCTTGCAATATATTTTTCAAACTATGTTAAATTATTGTTACAAGAAAACATTATCTTTTTACCGAACATGTACATCCAGCTGTTTAATCACAGCAACATCAGTGCTCTCATCCAGTTCGATCCCGACAGCCTGGGAGTTTCTAATGTCCTGCAGGATTGGTGCTTCTATAACACCAGCCAGTATTTCCAGCATTTCATCAACCATGCGGTGGGACCTATAGTTGGTGGATTTCCCTATCTTTGAAAATAAAAGAGATATAGAAAAATACAAAAATTAAAATTATATAAGTCTTATTATAATACATTTGACAGTTTACCAGTTAATATTATACAGTTACCTTCAGTTTGGCAAAGTAGTCACAACCCAGCAGATCAGCTAGCTCAAGCAGAGCTGGATAGTTAGTGTGGTGGGCAATTTCGTGTTTTACCAGCCAGTACAGACACTTGAAAGCACCCACCACAGCCTCATGCTCAATAACGACCACAGGCTCGAAAGCTGCTGTGACAGAGTGACCTGGACAAAGAGCAAAATAAGCCCTTACGCATCAGTTTCACATTAATGTGATTAAAGTCTAGTTGTCAAATTCTTTCACTGAAATCAAATCATTAGATTAAATCTTACCTTTAACCAAAGTTGTGTGGGCCTTAAACGCTGCACTGTGATGTTCTGACCTCAAATGGGTATCCAAGACATCCTTTCTGAACGTCTGAGAGGGGACCTCAATGAACACCCTTTGGGGTGATCCTCTCTTTACAGCCTGCTTATGCTGGCGGCATATGCGACAGAACATTCCTGTAAACGAAAAATATTTCAATTCAGAAAGTCTATTATTATTTTATTTTAATTTTATCGAAAAAAAATAATTCTCCTTCAAAACCTCATTTGAAAATGTTCATGGTAATGGCGGGCTGAACCAATCAGACGTCGCATTTACGCGATCGGTTCGTGGTATAGTTCTTCTGCCGGAGAATAAACAGTGTTTTTCTAAAAACAAAGTTGATTTAATATAAACTAATTTCATGTACAGGAGCATAACGCACCAATACATATTGAGATAGCTGGTGGTGAGCTTGGATGGTTATGATATTATGGCTAATAATCCAATTCTCAATGGGAAAAATGAATAGGGTTTTTACTTCCAGAACCAGACTTTTGAGCCCTTTTAATGAAAGCACAGCAGGAGAGAGCTTTTCTCTGCCTGCTCCTTCAATTAAGAAGGAGCAGCACAGCGCAGCAACGTCAATTTCTCGTCAGATCTTTATATTTACCCTAAGCTCCGCCGCAAACAAGAGGAATTTGGATGCGAGTCCGCAGCCAAGACTGGTGGGAGAGAGTGGTCTTACGCGAATTTAGTGACCAGGAATCCTCGAAGGTCCAATTGCGCACTACTGCAGATGCCATCTCTCTAAGTTAAGAAGTATTTTAACGTTCAGCCTGCAAAAGTATTAGTAGTAGCCTACTCATTTACAGTTATTTCGGACGCGCGCGGACACTACGATACGCGAACACGTCATTAATAAACACCCATGTCCCCTCGCTAAGCAACCGGACACGCTTACCGGACTACTTTTAAGGAGTGATAACAAAGACGTGAATCAGGCAATAAATCCACTTTCCTTGACAGCGGTTAAGTTCGGTGTGCCTAAAAGTACCGACGGAACTCAGTGGACCAATGGCGAACTACTGCGGCTGCTCTAAATTTAACCCCAATCTATTCGGAATAAGTGCATACTTGGCGATTAAAACGGACTACACCAACTCTTCTATTCGGCATAGAATCTAT
Source organism: Gadus morhua (assembly GCF_902167405.1). Taxonomy (NCBI): domain Eukaryota; kingdom Metazoa; phylum Chordata; class Actinopteri; order Gadiformes; family Gadidae; genus Gadus; species Gadus morhua. Next base: position 4,237,695 of record NC_044066.1, on the reverse strand, counting down.
GCCGAACAGATAATTGTAAACATGATCATTTTCTGTTCCGGATAGAAATCTATGCGGTCAGATGTGTCCATGTAAACGCGGCTAATGTAAGCTATATATTTCCTTTAAATAAAAAAATAAAAAATGACAACAAATTGTAACTTACCATGTTGAGTCTGGTATAGCCACTGGCTATATTTGGGATTTTTAAGCCAGTCTGGGTCCCAGCCGGATTTTCGGTGTTTGCTGCCCCTATCTCGGTCACCGATGCTATTGCTAGCGCTCGGTTGGTTGCTCTCGCGGACATCTCTCACCTCTGCCCCTCCGACTTGTTCCTCCACACCTGTCACTCGCCCTTCTTCCCCACCTGTACTCTCGTTTGGCACCGTGTTTAGGAAGAACCTTGAAATATCTTTTTGTCCTTCATCCCTTTTAAGTTTTTTTGGTGGTGCCATGCTAATGATTATCTAACTTAATGCTGTCAGATTGACCGTTAGGGGCATCATCTGCGCACGCGCGACACCCGCGCGCAGTATTTTATTTATTTTTTAATTTTTTTTTTGGCCGGTTGTTGGCCTGGCGGGGGCGCTCGTTGGCCTGGCGGCCCGCCAGGCCTGAACAATGGTAGGGGAAACACTGATATGGATTATTTTAAATCACGATAGCGATATATATCACGATTTGCTCTACTGGATAGGGGTGTGCTTAAAAGTGTGGCTGTGATCCATCACAACCTGTACCACAATTACGCAGATTTCAGTTGTTCTCTTTATTTTCAGCATCACAAAAGAAACATGTTCATTCAATTGCTGCACACAAATTAAAAACATGGAACATAGCAGAACACACTATAACACACAGTATAATTTACTCTGAAGGGAAAAGTGTGTGTGTGTGTGTGTGTGCAACACACACAGGTGCAGTAGCCTTCACTTTTTTTCCTTCAGAATAAATTATACTGTGTGTAGAGGTAGTACAGTAACCATCATATGGCAATTAATACATTCACTTCACTTAAGTGCACACGCTTCAGGTTTGAGACGAGAATTAACAAATAAACAAACAAAAAATAAAAGTGCATCTTTTTTTTAAATCTTAACTCTGCAACATTGTAGTGCAACATGTACAGAGGTTGGACAAAATAACTGAAACACCCGTCATTTTAGTGTGGGAAGTTTCATGGCTCAAATGGACCAGCCTGTTGTCCAATCTTCATTAATTGCACATTGCACCAGTAAGGTGCTCACATTTTGAGCAAAACTGTGCTCTTACACTGCTAATTGAACCTTCAAATTTCACTTTTCTGGTGCAATGTGCAATTAATGAAGATTGGACAACAGGCTGGTCCTCTTGAGCCATGAACACTCACTCCCACACTAAAATGACAGGTGTCTCAGTTATTTTGTCCAACCCCTGTCCTGTATAAAAATTGTAAACATCAGGACAGGTTTGAACAGAACTCTGTTTAAAGCATTAGGCCTAATTGAACAAATGTGCAAACATAAAGCACAAACAGTACAACACAAACAAACAAACAATTTAAAGAGGTAGAAACATATGTCAACATTACAGGTTTAGTGCAAGGAACACCAGTTGGTCTACGGTGTTTGGTTTCAGACAAGACCTCTTGCAAGTTATAATATTTCCACTTGCACTGAATGCCCTTTCCGACGAAGAGCTAGTGGCTGGAATGCATAAATACTTGTTGGCGAGCCTAGCCGCCGATGGGAAAGTGACCTCGTGCTGCTTCCACCACTCCAGTGGGTCTGCCTCTGAAGCAGGCCCAGGTGCCTTGAGGTACATGGCGACCTCCAGTTCGATGCTTTCTCTGTTGCGCAGGCGGGTGTGGGCGCTGGCTGGAACTGCCTTCTTAAAGTAGCTGGCCAAGGTCTTTTTCTTTGTGGGAGGGTCATCTTCAGCAGCTTGGGAGCCTACTGCTCTTTGATCACTTGCTGGTGGCGCCGTGGCTCCCTTCACCATACCCAGCAGCTCTGTGACAGCTCGGTTCTTCATGTACTCCGCACGGTTTTCCCTCATGTAAGTTGTCTTGAACCTGGGGTCCACCAGTGTTGCCATGTCGAGGATGTTGTTTGTGGCTGTATCATCGTACTTCTCATTGAGGTATTTGAGCACACCTCCTTTGACTGCTTTGGTGAGCTCCGTTTCCCCTTCTTTTGGGCTGAGGATTTGATCATTGAACAAATGCAGCACCGGCTTGAGAAAGGATACGCTCACATATTTCTCCCCCGACAATGCAGCGGTAAATTCAAACAGAGGGCCCAGGGCTTTGTTCAGCGAGTCTAGGATTGACACATCTTGCCAGCTCGGAACCAGATGTCTTGCCTAAGCAAAAAATAAAAAAATATTGGACACTTTAATAAAGTGAATCTAGGCTGCAAATCTAATCAGCATCCACAATGAGAACAATCAATGAGCACAGGAGTAAACCGTATATAATCAGGTATTTTGAGAAATCGGTTTATTTAAGTGCTCATATAAATGGAATAAAAAGTTTATAGCAATCGGTTTATGTCAGTAATCGGTTTATGAGAAGTCCAATTATAACGGGTACGTTTTTGGCTAATAAACTGATTTCTCAAGACGTATCAGGTTATTGACATTATAGAATAGTATGTAGCCAATCACAAGCTTTGAATTCCAGTTTGGTGTCACACACTTGGGTGTAACACATGCAACCAACAGACTGCATGTAAATGACAAACAGTTTATTCTAATAATCTGTATATTCCAATAACCCAATTATTGCGGTAATGTAAACGGGCTCAATCTGTAATGTCCAGTGGACTGGCCACATCTCGCCTTCTTATCTGCAAGGAGGACCTGTGAAAGGGCTTTCTCCTGCTCCAAGAACCGTGCAACCATCTGCTGGCGGGACCCCCACCTGGTGGGTGTTTCCGTGATTAACTGGTGGTGAGGCAAGCCCAGTGCTGCTTGGGCTTTGGCCAGTTCCCTTCTCCTCTTCCAAGAGTTGGAGAAGGCGCTCACCACTCTCTTGCAGACACCCACTGCTCTCTCCACAGCCTGCCTTGTGGATGTTGGGGTGAGGTTTTTTAGAGAATTCTCTGTTGAAATCAAAAGAAAAAGTGATGTAATAACATATTTGACAGCATATTTTTTTTCTATAATCATGGATCACTTGAATGAGTTATGGATTGTTTTAAAAATTAGATAGTAAGGGTATTATGATATGAATTTAAATTAATTTATTTAAATGTATAAATGTATTGTAATATAAATATATAATATAACTATTACAATTTTTGTATTTGTTGCTATCCCTTTGCAATATTACTCTAACTCTAAGCCAGGGCTGGGGAACCTTTTTCATTCGAGGGGCCACTACAAATTTCTCCAATGGCCGTAAAAGTCCTTCGAGGGCTGTACTATGAACACAAACCAGGATTGCAGCCACCTTTAAAATAGACCCCACCTTCTCTAGGTCCCATGAATATAACTTAATTGTATTGCAAATGTAATTTCTAAGATTCCTTTACAAAATTTGTCCATTTTAATCAGTGTTTCCCACACATTGACGAGACTATGGCGCACCGCCATAGTCTAATTTCGACCGCCATAGTCTCTGCGTGCACATGAAGTTTTTTTTTTTTTTTTTTTTGTCGCATTGGGATTGCATGAGAGCACGAAGTTCGGCTGTCTGCCTGCGACTGTGCCGAATAGCCTTCTGCAGCCGAATCCAAGTTGGCAATCCTTGAACTTTATTTAAATGAGTCTGGCGAATCGTGATGATCAGTTTAGCGTGCGTGTGCTTACGTTGCAGAGGGTCTTGAGTTGTCTAAAAAATAGAGAGAGCGCGACATAGAGAGCGCGACATATGAGCACTACCTTAACAGCATCCATGATCAGTAAGTTAACTAACTGTAAACATACGATGCTCACAGAGGTGATGCATTTTTAGATGCATACTGTTTGAGAACATAGAACTCCGTTTGACCTAGTGCACACGCAAACATAAAAACGGAGTTTCAGAGTTTTTATAAATGATCATTTCCCATGATAAAAACTCAGTTTTCGTGTAGCCTAAATGAAAGGGCAAAACTTATGAAAACATGTGTTTTCCCATAGTGTAAACGGGGGGTTTATACAAATGTATAGCCTATGAAACGATTGAGAAGGTGACATTTAGGCCACGCCATTGTGTTTAAATAGGCGCACACTGAAAAAAGGAGATTGGACATCTGTTGTGTAGAATGTATATCTGCAGAAAGTGTAAATATAATTATTACGGTCATGTTGGGATAAAGTGAATAAATCCAGTAAATGTAGCCTTTCAGCTGTCTCGCGATAACCACGCAATCATACATGACGCGCAAATGCAACTGACGGACTCAGCTCATTCAGTGGAAGAATTTTGTCCATGCGAGTCAAGACACAGTCATCTCAACTATGTAAGTATTCATGACTAATAATAGCTATCTGGTAATGAATTTATTTGGGGGTTAAAGTAACTAGATGGCTGGACAAAGGCTTTTTCAAGAAAAAATAAGTAAATTATAGATTTAATATTTTAGCATGCGAGGCAATTACGAACCTTCCTCTACCATTTAAGATAGCCTACATGTGACTAGCAAGCAGCATAGCATTTCCATGTTAGTGAAACTAATGTGTCAAACCTGGCAACAGAGTAGGTTTGTCTGAACTTGTGTAATACTTTTGTGTGTTACGCTGGCCATGCACCTGAAATACGTCGGTTGCAATTTCGTATACAATTGATTAATTGCATCCATGATAAAAGTGTTTTTCTGTTGCTGCAGATTTACATTTTCTCACGTAGGCCTACACGGCGCTCTGTTACCGTGGGCTCAAGATTTTTTGGTGAGTATTACTAGCCTACATAAAGTTGCGTTGTCCAGTATGGAAGCCAGCACACTTTTCTAATATGCAGAAAGTGTATATTACATTATTCAGCTTGTGTTGAGTTAAAATGAATCAATCGTGTAAATGTAAAGTTACAGCTTTCAAATTATTTCTGGCGGCAGTCGAGCATTGTGGCGCGAAAATGCATATCTCAGTCAGCCGTCACTCACTCAATGGCTTAGCTCATACCATAGAGAGAGGGCAACTACTGGTAGTTTTGGCAAAAAGGGTTTGCATGAAAATTCGTGAATTTTTCCCGTGCTAATTAATTGTATAGTTGATGACCCATTGCGCAGGTAACCAATGCAAGTCTGTGTTGTTTGAATGATGTGGTTCACCGTAAAACCGAATTATTTGAGAATCACCAGAGGCATTTATGCTAGCCACCGACAGAAGGATGCTAAACTGATGATGCTACATTTGTTTTGTTAATTCAGATCATGAGCGTTTTGAAGTATTTCAAAAAGAGGGATCTTAATTCACCTCAGAATGAAGAGGTAGTATCTGAGGTAGGCCTAACATCAACTGCCACGAATTGCTGCCTTTGTCAGGATGTCATATTGTTATTCATTTTTAAATACATAATTTGAGTAATTGCAATGGTAATTATGTATTGCTTTGTACCAGAAAAGACAGCTTCTTCTTGTAGTTGAAGAAACGGCAGGGGCAGAGGAAGCAACACACATAGGGACAGACATGCAGACAGGGGCAGCAGGGCCAAGTACCATAGGGGCAGAAGGAAATACTGTCTCTCTTGAGGGAGGGAAAACAGGTAAGTTCAACTCATGACAAAGGAGCAGTAATCGATTCCTTCAGTTGTTTATGTATATTTTCTGTGTTATATAAAAGCTGGCAAACACAGAAAGTCAGGCTGGAACCCGGAGTGGCTGCAGTTACCTCAGTTCAAAGCCTGGCTTTACACCACTCCACATGGTAAGCTTAACATTTCTCATTATTATTTCTTTATAATATTTGAATATTTTAACTTGATAAGCTCGGAATAATATGGAGAAATAAAATGACGAGGATGAGATGAGGACAATGGAATTGTTATAATTCTTATTGTTTTATTTTTAGGAATGTTTTGCCGTATTTGCAGGCAGCATAAGCCACCTGTAAGGAATGGTCCTACAAAAAGACCCTTTGTGGAGGTTGGTGCTCTCCATTACAGGAAGGATTACCTGAAGCACCACATCAGTACTGAACACCACCAACTGAGCATGAAATCCCAGCAGTCAGTCGCATCAGGTAATGTCTTGACCTTGCTCCTGTAATAAACTCCAAGTTCCTACATTTTTCTATACATTTTTCTATACAGTTAAATTGCTAGTGTTAGTAATTTAATTGTTCCACTTTATGCAGGATACTCCATCATGTCCACCTTCGAGCCAGTGATACATTTGGAGCACGAAGCTATTATTGGTGGTTTCAAGTGTCTTTACTGGCTGATAAAAAATGAGATGGCTCACCACACCAAGTACCCCAAATTGCTTAGTTTAGCCAGACTTTTGGGGTGTGATTATTTTGACAAGCTTAAGGTGAATGCCTTTACAAACATTCCAAACTTAACTTAGTGCATTTAAAATAAGATAGTACTTCATCCCGAAGGAAATTCAAGTAAATATTTAAGTAAATATCGCATTTGAAATGTTCTTATTTAAAAGGTGGACCGCAGGAACAATTATCGCTCTCATCGAATCATCGATGAGATGCTGGAAATAATTTCACAGATTATCGAAGAGCCCATTATTCAAGTGATAAGGGCATCCCAGGCCATGAGCCTTGAGGTGGATGAGAGCACGGATGTGTCCACATCTCGCCAGCTTGACCTGCATGTCAGGTGTGACCGAATGTTTGGAGGACAATTTACCCCCGTTACCAATGTAGACAGATTTTTTCCTTTTTCAACTGTGTGCGAAATAATCACATCTCTAATCTGTTCTATTCATAATGTTGTTTTTGTTCAATTCAGATACCTGGATAATTAGGGACTGGTTTTCAACCAGTTCCTATACATTGTCTCAGTCCCTGATGGGAGGGCTGACACTATTGTAACTGCCATTAAAACGGTCCTAATGAATAAGAATATGCCAACAGAGAAGCTCTATGGAATTGGCACAGACGGTGCTGCTGTTATGACAGGTCAGGTATAATTATTTATTCAGGTATAATTATTTTCCCTGATGTTTTTTGAAGAATTCATTAGTAAAACATATTTTATTCACCACAGGGCGTTTGAATGGAGTTGTGAAACAACTCACTGATAGCTTCCCCAAGGTTGTTGGTGTTGCTTGTGCTGCTCACCGGCTTGCACTGGCCTGTAGGGATGCTTCCAATGGTGTCAGATACATGGCAATTTTCCGAGACCACCTCCAGGACCTGTATTTGTACTTCCAACACAGTGCAAACCGGACTGCAGCACTGAAGACTGCTGCTACTACCCTGGGACTAGCTGACTTGAAGTTGAAGGCAAATCATTTATGTGTATAAATGTAAATGTCTTAACCTTAAGTTAAGTTGGTTAATCATAATTGGTTTATCACTTCCAGCAAGTAAAAGATACAAGATGGCTGTCCCAGCACCAGGCCATTGGGGTATTGCAGCGAAACCTCGCAGCTGTGCTTGCCACATTAGCTGAGGAAGTTGAAGTGAAACGATGCCCAGTGGCCAAGGGACTGTACACCTTTTGTGCCACTTACAGATTTGTGGCATCATTATATCTGCAGGCAGATGTACTGCCACATCTTGCCCGTTTGTCCAAGATTTTTCAGAAGGCACATAAAGGAACAGGTATAGTTAATAGTTATTAGTTGTTGAAGGAACTTGGGACATCTTAAACAATTACATTTGTAGTCTAATGCCAACACTCATTTTAGGTTCCCATCACAATTGAAACCTTGAGACGCATCAAGGATGCCGGCACTTCTCCCCCACATGGGTCTTTCCTATCCTGTCTCCATAGAGATCTGGATGACCCCTCAGGACTTGGAGCCCAGTCCATACATCATGAGGAGGAGAGGAACAGGAGAGGACAAAGTCTTGACGACGTACCACGAGAGCAACAGTGGTCAAGATTTGTGGCAGATGTAAATTCAATTACGAATTCTTAAAACTAAAAGTTTTCACAAGACTTTTCACATCTTAGTATTAGTTCTTAGATTGAAGGAGATCTTTGGTTTTAAACAAAACAGAATAATCCCCCTTTAGTCAAGGAATATCTCATCAAAATCTGGATTAAAACTAGTGTTTTTTTTTTCGTTTTTTTCCACCTGACCATTATCATTTGAGGTATTGAGTGGCTTAGTCTTGGTTGGTTTTCTTTTCTGCTCATGATAGGTTGCCAGTCCTTACATCAGTGGCCTGATTCATCACCTGGAGTGCAGGTTCGAGAATCTGAATCTTCTTGGGGCCTTCAGTGTGTTGGGACCACAGGCAACTTCACAAAGTGATGAGCAGAATAATGCCCACCTTAAGATCCTGGCCAACAAGTTTTTACCTGAGAATGAGATCAATGTCAATCAGGAGTATCAGTCCTTCAGAGAGCATATCCACAGAGGACAATTCAAGGTAGTAGAATTATACTGCACTGTGCTGTGACCTTCTGTGTTGGTGTTATATGTTATTCTTTCAAACACACACCTTGTTTAATTTAAATACAGTTAACTGACCTCTCTCATTTATTGACCTCTCAGGACAAGAGCCAGGCTGACATACTGAGACTCCTAGCAAGTGAGTGCGACGAATGGGGGCTGATATACCCATTACTCAGCCGCTCAGCAGCCATTGCCCTTGTTGTGCCGGTGTCAAGCGTGAATTGTGAAAGAGACTTTTCCACAATGAACAGGGTAAGGACATCTGCACGAAAACCAGTGATGTGAATTTCTTTTTTTTTTTTAATTGTATCTTTATTGAGGCCTCCAAGTTTCGAACATAGTAGGATACTTTTCCTTTTACATAGTTTCTCTTATGATTTACAGGTGCCTGATATATAGGAAAAACAAAATACAATAAGAAGGAAAGAAAACCAAATACAAAAATATAACTACAAGGATTTTTCATCTGTCACTACCTCATATCAATAACAGTTTTCTTTCCAGGCCCATTTTTTTTTTTTTTTTTAAACAATAAGAACAGTTCAGACAAGGGGGAGTTTCACTATGCCTCTCTGGGAGAGATTAAATAAAAAGAAAAAGGACAAGCATATATATATAGATATATACAAATACAGCCAAAAAAAAGAAAAGAAAAAAAGAATGCTTCAGACAAAATCTGATCGTAAGCCTATATGTTCAATATACCCAGTCCATTTAGACCATATCCTAGAGAATGTGTCAGTCTGAATTCGGAGGGAGTAGGTTAACTTTTCCATTTTATATATAACATGAACCACCTCCAACCATTCTCCTATGGTAGGAGAGTCTTGTTTTAACCACCTTCTTGAGATTGCTTTTTTGCTTGCCACCTGAAGTATAAGTAACAAAATTTTATCTCTGTAATCCCATGAGTCAAATGAGATGTTTCCTATGTATAAAGTGTCAAACCTACATGGGATGATAACTTTAAAGATTGCTTCCAAGTGGAAGTGTATGTCTCGCCAGTATGAAGTTAGTACTGGGCAATCCCAGAAGATATGAAAATGATTGGCCTCAATTGCTCCACAGGCCCTCCAGCAGGCTGTACTAGGTAATTGGGTCCGTTGTTGTAGTGGTGTTATAAAAAATCTGGACAAATTTTTCCAGCTATATTCTCGCCAAGTATTTGAGGATGTTGTTCTCCATTGTAGTCTGCATAAGCATTCCCAATCTTCTTCAGATATTAAAAGACCACCTTCCTTTTCCCATTTCTCCTTAATATATAGAGTTGTCTGGACTGGCTTGGCGCAACCCTTGATATAGTCTAGACACAATCTTCTTGCATATTGATGAATTGATTGCTCCTTTGAGTACTTCCAAAATACCTGTCTTTTGCCCTTCTATTGCTCTGGTTATATTTTCCTGAAAGTAGTGTCTAACCTGGAGATACCTATAGAAATCTTGGCGTTGTAGTCCATGCTCTTGTTGCAACAATTCAAAGCTCTTAAGTGTTCCTTTATTTACAAAGCTGTAGTAAGTCGTAAGCCCCCCATTGATCCAAGTCTTAAATCTGGAGTCCAGACTATTAGGAGAGAAATCTGTGTCAAAAGCACACCATCTTAGTATTTTTAGTGTATTTTCCAAATCAGAGTTTTATTGTCTTCTGCCATGTTTTCAAAGTGGTGTTAATCCAGGGGTTGTTTTTAACCATCATGTTGTTCATTAATCTATTGTCTGCCATAACAGCTGCTAAAGGAATCTGATGGGACATATTGCTCTCTATATCTTTCCATCTCGCAGAATATGATGGGTTGCACCAGCATACCAGAGGTCTTAATTGGGCTGCATAGTTATAGTCACGCAGACAAGGAAGGCCTAGTCCACCACAATCTTTGTGTAACTGGAGAGTTCTATACCTAATCCTAGGTTTCTTACTTTGCCACAGAAATCTTGATATCATTTTATCCCATTCGATAAACTGTTTCATGGGTATTTCCACTGGGAGACTTTGGAAAAGGTATAACAATCTCGGCAGCACATTCATTCTTATGGATTCTAGAATGGAATGAGGCTCCATCTCTGTATGTCAGATTTAATGTTATTGTTTAACGGCCCCTAATTCAAGGTGGAGAGTTTTGAAATATCTTTTGGGAGATTAACACCAAGGTATCGTATATGTTCTGCCTCCCATGTCAGTTGGTACTTCTCTCTCAAGGAACTAGGTGGATCATAATTAAAAGTAAGCACTTGTGTCTTTTGAACATTTAGTTTATATCCTGATAGAGCACCATATTTTTCTACAACAGTCATTAGTTTAGGGAATGACAGAGAAGGCTGTGTTAGGTAGACTAATACATCATCCGCGAATAATGCTAGTTTGTGTTCCTCAAAATGCAAATTTTATCCTTTAATTTCACAATTCTGTCGTATCCATTGGCTGAGTGGTTCAATAAATAATGCAAAAAGCAGGGGTGAGGCTGGACATCCCTGTCTTGTTCCACGTTCCAAAGTGAATGCCTTTGAAAGGGCACCATTAACTTTAATCCTGGCAGAAGGACTGTCATAAAGGGCTTGAAATGTGTCAATGATAGATTTATGAACGCCAAACTTTTCTAATACTTTATACAGAAAAGACCACCTGACAGAGTCGAAGGCCTTTTCTGCATCTAGACTTATAAGCATTGCCTCTGTGCCATTTTGTATGATGTGATTAATAATGTGAAGGGTTCTTCTCAAATTGTCTTGTGTTTGCCTTTCCCTTATAAAACCAGTCTGGTCTGCATGTATTAAATTAGGTAGAATCTTGTCAATTTTATGTGCCAGTATTGATGTAAATAATTTATAGTCTACGTTTAGTACACTAATAGGGCGAAAACTGCCACACTCAAGCTTGTCTTTCCCTTCCTTGGGGATTAGTGAAATTGTTGCTTCTTTCCAGGAGGGAGGGATTTTATTTTTCTTTAGGACCCAGTTAAATGTGTCTAGTAGTCTTGGGACTAACTGCTCTCGCAGGGATTTGTACCATTCCGCACTAAAGCCATCTGGGCCACAAGAACGATTCGCTTTCAACCTAGAGATGGCTGCGTTTAATTCCTCAGTTGTTATTTCTGATGCTAATCGTACATTTTGTTCTTCAGAAATCGAGGGTAAGTCAAGAGAGGCCAAAAATGCATCAATTTGAGGAGAATTATCAATATGTTGCTGAGAATAGTTTTTTGTAGAACTTTTCAAAGCTTTGCTGGATTTTTTCCAGTCTGTGTTCAATTTCCCCAGAATCTGGGTTTTTTATCTTAGAGATTGTATTGTCTGCTTGCTGCTTTTTTAGTTTGTATGCCAGAAGCTTCATTGCCTTACCTCCAACCTCATAGTAACGTTGTTTTAGAAATATAAATTTCTTTTGTATTTCCTGTGTGCTCATTTCCTCTATTTCATTCCTTATCTCTTTTATTTCTTGTTTCTCCTTTTCATCTAAAGTAACACTGTGAACCCTTTGTAAATGCTTTAATTTGGTCTCAAGGTCTTGTAACTTTTGTCTTCTAATTTTTTTCAGCGAAGAAGTAATGGCAATAATTCTACCCCTCATAACTGCATTGAGTGTATCCCAGAGGATAACTGGTGTTACCTCCCCATTATCATTTAGTTCGAAGAATGTGTTAATTTCTGCTGATAAAAACTCCTTGGTGTCTGGATTGTTCAATATATTTGAATTCAGTCTCCATAGTGTAGATCGTTGCTCTCTTTTCAAGGACAGAGCAATAAATACAGGACTATGGTCTGAAAGAGTGATGGGGCCTATGTCACACCTCTCAATTTTGTGTAGGTCTCTACTGAAAGTGAAAAAGTAATCTATTCTAGTGTATACTGCATGTGGAGAGGAGTAATAAGTATAATCTCGGCTATTGGGATATAATTCTCTCCATATATCTACAATGCCCAATTCAGTCATTAAAGCAATCATTCTCCTACTTATAAGTTTAGTCTCAGACTTACCAGATGAAACATCTAGTTTTGGATTTAGATGTATGTTAAAGTCCCCACCGCAGATAACAACCCCTTGTGCTTTTGTTGCCATCAAATCAAATATTTTCCTATAAAACAGCCATCCACTGCCTGGAGGTGCATACACATTTAGGAAACTTACAATTGTCCCTTCTAGTTAACCTATTATCATCACATACCTGCCTTCTGTATCAGTGAGTTCTGACATATGTTCATAATTAACTCCTCTTGCTAGCAGTATAGCTACCCCTCTTTTATGTCCTGATTTGTCAGATGATGAAAATACATGTTAAATACCCATTCTGTTTAGTTTGGCATGTTCAGTGGCATTTAGATGAGTTTCTTGGAGATAGGCTATTTGGACTTTGTCTTTTTTGAGCTTTGACAAAATGTTCCCTCTTTTGACTGGGTTATTTAAACCATTAACATTATATGTGGCTAATCTTATACTTTGCATTAAGGCTTACTTCAATAGTCATGTCCTGCATTTGCGTGAAAAACTTCCCCTTTACAGTAAAGAACAACTGTAAACAAACAACATTTGAACATTTAACAAAGTAAAGAAAAAAGAAAAACATAAAAATGTCTTCCACGGTATGGGTCTTGTTTGTGACCCACCACCAGATGATAAAAGGTGGCTTTGAGGGGAGGGCCCTCAGAGGTGGCCATGTAGCAGAGTTCCATGTCCATAGTCCCGATTCTTAGAAATATAGCTTAATCGCTAGATCATAAATAGTCACATTGCTCTATTATGGGCTAAACAGTCACATAATCAAACTCACCAAACCAGGGCGGGAGATTGAATCAGTTGGATAATCTGTTTGCATCAGGGTACTATCCACTGTCCACGTTCCGGGGTGGATCATCTCTTCGGAAGGCTTGCAGCCGCTCTTTGTAGTGAGAGGTTCCAGAGCTAGTGCTTTCCACTTGTCGCGCACGTCCACTTCTCTGCCAACTTAGTTTGTGTAGGCGCTCCATCATTGTCTCGGGTTGCTTGACAGGCACGACGTTGAATCCCTTCTTAGACAAATCTTTCGTTGCCTCTTCCACGGTGTCGTATATCTTCTCTCCTTCCCGGAATTTCACTTTCAGCTGGGCAGGGAACAACGTTTGAAACTTAATGTCTCGCTCCTTGAGAGCTTTTCTTACTTCCGTATATTCTTTTCGCCTTTGCAGAATGCGTGGCGGGTAATCATTGTCAACATTAATACGTGTTTCTTCCAACATCAAACCCTTCTTTTGCCATGCTTTGCGAAGTACCATCTCTTTGGTTCGGAAGCTGGCGAATTTGACAACGATAGATCTTGGCTGTGCGTGTGGCGGTGGCTTAGGTCCAAGTGAGCGATGGGCTCTCTCGATTTGTAGAGTTGTTGTATCAGCAATGTCGAGGTTATTTCCCAGCAGTTGTTCTACAAACTCAGTCACTGATGCACTATCCTTTTCGGCCCCTTCTGAAATCCCATATAGGCGGATATTTTCTCGTCGTGAGCGGCTCTCCTGTTCGGTTAATTTTGTCTCCATTTGAGCATGGAGTTTTAACATTTCTGACAGAACACCCTCAACATTTAGTAATCTTTCTTCTGCCTTTTCGATTCGGTCTTCGGCCTCCTCCAGTCTATTGTTGGTTTTTGTTATTTCTCCTTTGATTTCCTCCAGTTGGAATTTATTGTCCTGTCGAAAGTCTCTTAATTCTTGGAGGATCAAAGCTAGGTTAGCCGTAGGTTCTCCGTCAGGACTAGCCGCGTCAGCATTTCCACTTTGAGTCCCAGTTTGCCCTGTTTTTTTTATTTCTTTTCCTTCTTTTTTCCCCTAGCTGACATCCTTGCCCCTCTAACTCAATATTTTCAGTTCTTAAATGTAATTCGATGTTTATGGAGCATGGAGAATTTTAAATACTCGGGAGCTGTTACTCTATGCTGCCATCGTGTCGGTGTCTCAACCGGAAGCCAGTGATGTGAATTTCAATTAACATTTATCCATTGTGTTTATGCATATTTTTATAACAAGTTGTTTGCCATTTTAGGTCAAAACAGACCTCCGTAACAGACTTCAGGGAGAGCACCTGGCTGCCTGTTTGAGGATCTCTATTAACGGGCCAGAACCTGAAGACTTTAATTACCAAAGGGCACTGGAACTGTTTTTCTCAAAGCCAAGAAAACTGAAATGTTCTAGCGCAGGGTGTCATATCTGTAAATAGGGTGGTTGCTATCTGTAATATGAATAAATACGCCAAGAACGGCTAAAGATAATTCCATCATTCAGTGATGTTGCTAGGTACGCGTCCTGCGTCCCTGACGCATTAAAATCTGAAAGGACGCACTAAACTCACTATCCATGCGTCCCGGGGACGCATCTCATTTTCCCCATGAAAAACGATACATTGTGAACATTAAACAACTCGTGTTTAATCACAGTAACTGGCCAAAGAAACCTTCTTGTGAGCAGATCGGACAAGCGCTGTTTCAACCCTCTGCGCATGTACTCGGCGCAGATGTGATCCCTTGTACAAGGTATCGCGACATGCTAATTTAGCCGCTACCAAAACAACTAGCTCGTCACCGCTGATTTCATTTCAACAATTAAAAATACGAACTTCATAGTAAATAAACCCACGTTTCCACTGCTCGATGCTGTGCTCATTCGTGTCGAATGAGCAAATCAAACAGGATTTTTTTGCAATCCTTCTGATTGAATATATGTACATTTATGACAAAATCGTGAGGACTAGGCTTGTGACACACACACACACACACACAAATGTGGCGCTCGCGCGGTAATAGCTCATTGGCGCCACCTAGTGATCATTATGTGCAAATGCACAGCCTCTCATTAAAATGACTTAGGGGTCATTTGACCCCTCTTGCGGCGCTAGGAGTAAGTAAAAATGGCCCGGCGTTTCTAGTGTTAAACATGAACGGTTGAGTACTCCAGCTCTAACCATATCATACCACCATCAAGGAGTTTAACACTATTAATTTAATTTAAGAAATAGAATAATAATAAAAAAGAAACACATTTTTTAAACTGGGGAGTCGGGACCCATTGAATTTCTCAGGGACCCACCCAACTCGCCACCTGTGGGTCCCGGGGACTCACTTCATTGAAAACCTATCAACATCACTGATCATTTATTATTTAATCTGAATGCAACGTGAGCTGCAACAATAGTGCACCACAACTCAACAAATACAAAGTCCATCAATACCAAGGAATTAGTTCTTTGATAGTGTTAGTTTACTATTAGTAGGCAAACCACCTCGCATGTCCGGTTGAATGCCCCCCCCCCCCCCCCCCCCCGGACATGCACGCCCCCCCCCCCCATAGTCTCCAAAATTTCTGTGGGAAACACACGACGTTGAATCCCTTCTTGGACAAATCTTTCGTTGCCTCTTCCACGGTGTCGTATATCTTCTCTCCTTCCCGGAATTTCACTTTCAGCCGGGCAGGGAACAACGTTTGAAACTTAATGTCTCGCTCCTTGAGAGCTTTTCTTACTTCCGTATATTCTTTTCGCCTTTGCAGAATGCGTGGCGGGTAATCATTGTCAACATTAATACGTGTTTCTTCCAACATCAAGCCCTTCTTTTGCCATGCTTTGCGAAGTACCATCTCTTTGGTTCGGAAGCTGGCGAATTTGACAACGATAGATCTTGGCTGTGCGTGTGGCGGTGGCTTAGGTCCAAGTGAGCGATGGGCTCCCTCGATTTGTAGAGTTGTTGTATCAGCAATGTCGAGGTTATTTCCCAGCAGTTGTTCTACAAACTCAGTCACTGATGCACTATCCTTTTCGGCCCCTTCTGAAATCCCATATAGGCGGATATTTTCTCGTCGTGAGCGGCTCTCCTGTTCGGTTAATTTTGTCTCCATTTGAGCATGGAGTTTTAACATTTCTGACAGAACACCCTCAACATTTAGTAATCTTTCTTCTGCCTTTTCGATTCGGTCTTCGGCCTCCTCCAGTCTATTGTTGGTTTTTGTTATTTCTCCTTTGATTTCCTCCAGTTGGAATTTATTGTCCTGTCGAAAGTCTCTTAATTCTTGGAGGATCAAAGCTAGGTTAGCCGTAGGTTCTCCGTCAGGACTAGCCGCGTCAGCATTTCCACTTTGAGTCCCAGTTTGCCCTGTTTTTTTTATTTATTTTCCTTCTTTTTTACCCCTAGCTGACATCCTTGCCCCTCTAACTCAATATTTTCAGTTCTTAAATGTAATTCGATGTTTATGGAGCATGGAGAATTTTAAATACTCGGGAGCTGTTACTCTATGCTGCCATCGTGTCGGTGTCTCAACCAGTCACTGAATCCCTTCCAGTGAAATTCACATCACTGGAAGCCAGTGATGTGAATTTCAATTAACATTTATGCATATTTTTATAACAAGTTGTTTGCCATTTTAGGTCAAAACAGACCTCCGTAACAGACTTCAGGGAGAGCACCTGGCTGCCTGTTTGAGGATCTCTATTAACGGGCCAGAACCTGAAGACTTTAATTACCAAAGGGCACTGGAACTGTTTTTCTCAAAGCCAAGAAAACTGAAATGTTCTAGCGCAGGGTGTCATATCTGTAAATAGGGTGGTTGCTATCTGTAATATGAATAAATACGCCAAGAACGGCTAAAGATAATTCCATCATTTATTATTTAATCTGAATGCAACGTGAGCTGCAACAATAGTGCACCACAACTCAACAAATACAAAGTCCATAATCAATACCAAGGAATTAGTTCTTTGATAGTGTTAGTTTACTATTAGTAGGCAAACCACCGCGCATGTCCGGTTGAATGCCCCCCCCCCCCCCCCGGACATGCACGCCCCCCCCCCATAGTCTCCAAAATTTCTGTGGGAAACACTGTTTTAATGTTATGCAGCTTCACATGAAATATATGTCAGGGGCCGGAGAAAACATCCTCAAGGCCCGTATATGACCCTCGAGACATAGGTTCCCCACCCCTAAGCCATTTTAAAGATTGTTTTACACTTACCGATGGCTAGCTGTAGACGGTGACCAAAGCACTGCAATCGTTCCCACTCATTCAGGTCCATGGCACAGATGTTATTTGATGCATTGTCTGTGGTGACACACAAGATTGCCTTCTTCCAGTCCCCATGACTCCAAGGCATCTCTCAGACCTAGACAGTCAGACAGGTAGAATAAGTAAGAATCACTACAATTGACATAAGACAGCCATAAACACAGATATGCTGTTTTACAATATCTATGAATGATATCTATAAATAATTATGGACCCCTGGCAGTCACGTGACTAGAATTACATGACGAGACGGAAACCTACAGACATTAGTTCCTAAGTGTATGGAGAGAACTCTAATAGGAAATTCGGAATAACATACTTGTGCTGTACAATCACACAGTTCATTGGTGTAAGCATATTAGTAAAAACAATAATAGTAAAACTTGCGAAAGCATAAAAGTGCATAGCAATGTCAGGCTCATACCTTGGGCGAGTATCACTCCCGTATGGTCGTCAGGAAAGTACACTGTCTGTAGACAGCGGCCGCGGAGGGTCCAGTCCTTGATGAAGTGGATCGTTAAACTCATATAGGGCTGTGTTGCTCTGCTCATCCACATGTCCGTCGTCAAGGCATAATTCGTTGCACTGCATACCTCTCTCTCCACTTCTGCCCGACAACTAGCATACAAGTGAGGCAACTCCACTTTGCTAAAGTGCTTCCGACTGGGCATCACGTACCTCGGATCGAGTGTGTGGATGAGGTCCCGAAAGCTGTCTTTCTCGACAACATAAACGGGAGCCATGCCTTTACAGATGTAGCGTGAAATGGCACCTGTGATCTGCTTGTGTCGCTGAGACGTCTTTTCATATTGCGTGCCTTGGGCGAATGCTTCCTTTAGCTTCGGCTGGCTGTATTTCTTTCCAGAGCCTCCTGCAGTTCCATCCCTTGTTTGTTTTGATCGGAGTAGTTGGAGTTTTCCGTGTTCTTCTTCGTGATTTTTCTTCAGGTGGTAAAAGAGGTTGGAAGTATTCGCATCAGGCGCAGGAACGACTTTATCGCACAGTTGACATATCGGCTGCGTTTGTTCTGTATCAGAGGGCTTAAATCTGAAATGAAGCCAAACCACTGAGCTGCCCCCCCCCCTTTTCGGCAAAAGCGGTGTTTGTTGTGTCTGTGCAACCGTTTCGGATTGTATAACAGCGGCTGTGGTAACAGTTACACCTTCCTGCAGCGCGTCCATCATTTTTTTTTTTAAACCAGAATTAAATTTTGCGGGCTCTCACTGTCAATCATGTCGCAAACGTATGATGCAAAGCAGCGTAACGTAAAGCGGTGTCGTGTCGCAAAACCACGTTCTCTAAAAATTATCTTAATATTCTTTTTTTACAGTTAAATAAACTTAGTTTGCATAGTAAGAAAAGCGAAATGTTATATTAGGATATGAAATTATATTAAAATGTATATTAGCTGTAATAATGAAAAAAAAAGTTTATCACGATAGAGGAGAAAGGTCACGATAGAGACGTTTCTATCGTCCTCACGATATATATCGTCATATCGCCCAGCCCTAATGGTTAGCATTGTAGCATCATAAGCAGTGGTCTGAGCGAGCACAGTCGCATTGTTTACCGACCATGGAAGTATAAGTTACTTACCACCCCGATGATTCTCTATATGTGATCTTTATATTACACTCTTCATCTGGGCAACCATTTTTATTAACAATAATAAAAATGTAGACAATTGGGGGTCAGCAGCGAAGCTGCGAGACAACCTATTTTCATACGTTTTCCTATTATTATCCTTCAATGGGAGTCTATGGTAGCGAACGCCATGATGAAAAGTTGTGAAATTTGGCACACTGATTTAAGACAGTCCCATTCTCCCATGACCCAAATTTGTGGTCACTAGCTCATGAGCTCTAAGGCCACCAACCGGTCAAAGTTGGACATGCATTCATGTTTTTAACTTTTGACACATTCATCCAATATTCACAAGCAAGGTATCATTGGATTCCTTGGGCCAAGCCAAGTTCAACGCACCCTATGCTGTCGTTTTGCGCCATGACGGTTTTTCGACCATCTTGGTTTATGTCAAAAACCTTCAAAATGTATCTACCATCACAAATGTTGTCCAATCTTCTCTAAACTTGGCACAGATGATCTTCAGGCCATGTTTGACAAAAAACATTGAACCGATTTTTCAAATTCGATACCGTTTGGCTGCTACAGCCAATCAAATTCGACCGCAAAGTCGCCAAACAGGAAGTAAGCCAATATCTCAACTGCCCTTTGACATATCATAACCAAACATGGTATAGACCCATGCAGGGACGTCACTAGGATTTAGAGGCTTGGGGGGCTTAGCCCCTAGGAATGCCCGAAGTGCATGTGAAATTTTTTCATCGCATATTTAAAGTGGTTCTTTAATTCATATTACAGTAGAGAGTACAGCAGAGCATCTATCGGGGCCGGTTTTCTGGCTCACTCTTTTCTTTACTTGCCTTAAGACCTCCTGCTTCCCTCTCCTGAGTCTTCAGGATGTCATCTTTTAAAAAATATAAATATGCTAAACAAATGTAAGAGTTGGTATGATTTTAAGTCTACATATTGGGGTGAGGAAAATAGGTTAGAAAATATATCGATCAATGCAAATTAAGAAATATATATTAGCTAGTTTCATACTCACTCTTTCCAAATAAAGTTTCGGCCTATTTCTGCCTGCCACTGAGCATCTACACTAGAAAATCTTAGTGCAAGCTCACTAACCATCCTGTCCACACAAGGGATAAGCAACCCTGTTTTGAAGGTCTGAGCTGCCCAACTCAGTGTCACAGTGACACTATGTGTTGGGCAGAGAGCCTTAGTTCTTTCATACACTTCTATGGCAAATGCATCTGTGCGTCTATCCTTCAGAGTGTCGCAGAGAGCATCTTTCCAAATTAAAGCTTCTGCCAGGTATAAAGTCTCCTGAAGGGCCTTGTGGAATGATTCAGTTATAGACAGAAGTGACTGAAACATCAGGAGGCTATAGACCAGGGGTTTTCAAAGTGTGAGAGAGTGAGCCCCCCCTCAGAGAAAAAAATTCAGCTGAGTCCCCCCCCCCCCCCCAAACATTTGAAACAACTTTATCTAAGCATGTTTTAGCTTAACCTTTTTTAAATACATTTGAACATCTTAATCTGTGTAAACTGCCAGTCGAATCAGATCTGCCTTTTCAGTCCAGAGATTCTACTATTCGGCGGGGTTTGTTTACCGGCGTTGCTATGGTGACCTAAATTATTATAAGCAACTGAAAACGATGGCGGTTTGAAACTAAAACTGTGATTCTGAAAAAAGTATAAATGCTATCAAAATTCCGTTAGGGTTAGGGTCAATAGAATTGAAGATACAAGTGTGTAGATTTGCTTAATGGTTTGAACGATGGTAAACGGTTGAAAAAGCAGTGAGTTACGGTGTCTAGAAGTAGGTGTATCAGAATGGGCTGACGTCTTCAATGAAAACAGCTGAAAACGAAGCGGTATGAAACTAAAACTGTGATTCTGAAGAAATTTTAAATGATATCGAAATTCTGTTTAGATATTATTGAAGATACAAGTGTGTAGATTTTTTAAATGGTTTGCAGGAAGATAAACGGTTGAAAATTGATTTAGTTATGTTACTTCTACAGTTGAAGTACGACTGATGATTTGAATCATCGACTTTCAGGGTTTTTTTCGGGTTTATTTTTTTCTCACGTCGCGCCCCCCCTGAAGTACTCTGGCCCCCCCCAGGGGGGGCGCGCCCCACAGTTTGAAAACCACTGCTATAGACTGTTGAGAACTTGGAGAGCTTTGCTATAATGCCAATAGCTAAGGGAGATTTAATGGCAGACACACTCAAGATTAGCAGGTAATGTTGCAACAACTGCATTGATTGAACGCAGCCGGCATGCCCAACGAGTCTGTGAAAGCTGTACAAGAATAGAATAGGTCTTTATTTGTCATTGTCACAAGTACAACGAAATTTCAAAGTGCTCTCCAGTCAGTGCAACATTTAAGAGTCTATAAAAATATATATTAAAAATATGTTCAATTCAAAATACCTAGTTTAAACAAACATACATAAAAATATATATTAAAAAATATGTTGAATTCAAAATACCTAGTTTAAACAAACATACATAAACACATCCAGCCATACATGCATAATCACACAGGACAAACAGCATGAACACAGTCAAAACAAACAACAGTGAGCATATCTCAGACTGAGCCATCAATATGAGTACTCTGCAGTATTATCGGGTTTTTCCAGTATTGAGGGTGGTTATTGCAGTTGGATAAAAGCTGTGTTTGAGTCTGTTAGTTCTTGTATTGAGTTATCTGTACCTTCTGCCTGAGGGCAACAGTTCAAACAAGGAGTGACCGGGATGGTGTGTGTCCTTAATAATGTTCTGGGCTTTTTTGAGGCAGCGGGAACTATGTAGTTCTCCCAGTGTGGGGAGAGGGCAGCCGACAGTCTTTTGGGCGGTGTTGATGATCCTCTGGAGCGCTTTTCTCTGAGCCGCTGTGCAGCTGGTGTACCATATGCCCATGCAGTATGTGAGGATGCTCTCTATGGTGGCACGGTAGAAGGACACCAGCAGACTTTGAGCGATGTTATTCCTCCTGAGTATTCTCAGAAAGAACAGCCTCTGCTGGGATTTTTTCAACAGCTCAGAGGTGTTCACGCTCCAGGATAGGCTGTCTTCTATGTGGACTCCAAGAAAGCGGAAGTCTGCTACCCTCTCCACACTCTCCCCGTTGATAAATAATGGTGTGATCTCTGTTTTCTTTCTCCTGAAGTCTATGATGAGTTCTTTGGTCTTTGAGGTGTTGAGGAGCAGGTTGTTAGCCTTGCACCATGTTGACAGCTGCCCCACCTCATCTCTGTAGGCAGCCTCGTCTCCCCCTCTGGAAATGAGCCCCACCACTGTGGTGTCGTCCGCAAACTTCACCATGGTGTTACTGTGATGGGCAGGGGAGCAGTCGTGTGTATAGAGGGAGTAGAGTAAGGGACTCAGCACACAGCCCTGGGGGGAGCCGGTACTGAGGCTTAGGGCCGTGGATGTATGGTGGCCTACTCTAACCCTCTGTCTGCGATCTGAGAGAAAGCTATAGATCCACATGCAGGTCTTGTGTGGCAGCCCCAGGTCCTCCAGTTTGACCACCAGTTTGTGAGGGAGGATGGTGTTGAATGCAGAGCTTTAATCCACAAAAAGCATTCGCACATAGCTCCCCTGCTGCTCCAGATGGGATAGTGCAGTGTGGAGTGCTATGGCTATGGCGTCCTCTGTGGATCGATTCTCTCTGTAGGCAAACTGGTGGGGGTCAAGGCTGCGGGGCAGGGCTGCTGTGATGTGACTACGGACCAGTTTCTCAAAGCATTTCATCACCACTGGCGTGAGTGCCACTGGCTGGTAGTCGTTGAATCCAGAGATGTGGGGTTTCTTGGGTAGGGGGACTATAGTTGAGGATTTCAGGCATGGTGGGACAGTAGACTGTGCCAGGGACTGGTTGAAGATCTTTGTAAGGATTCCAGCCAGCTGATAAGCACAGTCCTTCAGCACACGTCCAGGGACGCCATCAGGACCAGTAGCCTTCCTCGGGTTGACAGCCCGCAGCACGCGTCTCACCTCACCTCATATTCCTCAATAGTGAGGTTTATGCTGCTGTTGGCTGGGTGGTGGTGTAGTGGTGCCATCTCTGGTGCTGTGACCTCAAAACGGGCAAAGAAGATGTTCAGCTGCTCTGCCAGTGCAGGGTCACCTTCAGCGGCTCCAAGGTTGGTCCTGTAGTTGGTTAGGTGCTGAATTCCCTGCCACACCTGCCTGCTGTTGTTGCTGCTCAGGTGGTCCTCTATCCTCCTCCTGTAGTCGGCCTTGGCCTCTCTGATGCCCCTCTTCAGGTTGGCTCGGGCTGTGCTGTAGAGGTCTTTGTTGCCGGACCTCCAGGCGGTGTTCCTCTCTCTAAGCAGCCGCTGGACCCCCCTGGTCATCCAGGGCTTCTCATTGGGGTGGACCCGGACGCACTTGTCCACTGTGACAGCGTCTATGCAGTACTTAATGTAGCACAGAACACTGTCTGTGAACACCTCCAGGTCCTGATGTTCAAAGACCCCCCAGTCAGTCCTCTCAAAGCAGTCCTGAAGCTGTTGGGAGGCACCCTCTGGCCATGCGGCCACAGTCTTTGTGGTGACGGGAGCAGTTTTTCTGAGGGGGGCATATGCAGGGATTAGAAGCAAGGACAGGTGATCAGACTGGCCCAGGTGTGGCAGTGGTCTGGCCTTGTAGCCCAGTTTGATGTTGGAGTATACCTTGTCCAGGATGTTATCTCCTCTAGTAGCACACTTAACATGTTGATGGAATTTAGGGAGTGCTGTCTTCAAGTTTGCATGGTTAAAATCCCCTGCTATGATATGCACAGCATCAGGATATGTGCTCTGTTTGCTAGTAATGTTGGCATATAAAAGTCCGAAAGCCGCGCTAGCATTAGCATCCGGTGGTATGTAAACAGCTGTAACCATGACAGCAGTAAACTCTCTTGGGAGATAAATGGGCCTGCATTTCACAATCAGATATTCCAAGTCCGGAGAGCAGTGACTATCCACAGTCACAGCGTTGGTACACCAGCTACTGTTCACGTACACACAGAGCCCCCCTCCTCTGCTCTTACCAGATTCAGCTGTTCTGTCATGGCGCTGTGTGTTGTAGCCTGCTAGCTCGATTGCAGAGTCCGGAATTAATTGGTGAAGCCACGTCTCCGTGATGATCAGAATGCACGCGTCCTTCATGTGGTCATAGATGGCTTCAGGGTGGAGTCTCCTGAAATGCGCTTTTTCACCTCCCGTGGGCCCACTCATGACTGCATCACCATCATATGTTTGTGCTACACACTTAAGGTCAGCAAGGCCATTTTTCTCGAGCTGCTCCTGCTGCTTGTTTGTGATGGACTTGGCATCAAACTTCATTATCTTCATATCATTATCATTATATGAAAGTGATAAAAAAAACGTTGCTTCACTGCCCCCTCACACACATACCTAACACAAACAGACAGTTTCTCTGCCCTTACATCCCTTGCTTCATCTGCCATAATTGCATAGATTTTGGAATTCTTCATCCCAGCTATTATCACACTTGTCACTTCCTGAGAATAGCACTCTACAATCTCAATTTGAGATGTTGGTGAAGTATAGGTCGCATTGGAAGGAGGGTTAAGTTTCTAGAGAAATGGAATCGAACTCCTTCAACAGGCCCATACAGGCAAGAAAGTTTCCCTTGTTAATGCATCATTGCCACGAAAGGGAAGTCCCTGACTACCTAACGGAGGCGACTGCCACAACTCGCTTTAGATAGTCTCTCCTATCTGATGTCTCCCGGGCATTACCAGTCGGCATCATCTGAGCGACATCTCCTACTTGGCTGGTTAACTTGTAGTTTTGCCATGCAATAATACTTTCTTTTTGTGACTGTGCCATCGCATGCTTACTGAAAATGGACAGTACTTTCTTCCAGTTATGGCAACCACTACTGCCCAAAGCATCATATTTGATGTTTTTACCGAACAATCTACATGGAAAGCAGAAAGCTGCATTCAGGTTGACTCCAACCATGTATGCTTCACAAACCAGCTGCGGTGAAATGCCCTCTTCTGTGTACCAAAGCTGTCATGTGGGTAGCTTTTCAGCTTTACTTGCTTGGGCCCTGTGTCTTTATGACCTAAATCATGCACACTACACAGAGGAGGTGCTTCAGCTGCTTGGTTGTTTTCCTGCTCTCTGCTTGTTTGCTCTCTTACTGTCTCTCCTTCTTGGTCTCCCTCCACCTCCTCTGACTCTGGATTCGCTTGCTCTTTCTGACTCAAACTGCTTGCCTGATGACCCTTTTCCTCCTCAATCCTTTCCTCCTCCTCTTCTGCCTCATCCTTTGAGAAGTTCAAAAACATACATTTACTTATTGAAACCCTGAAATAAATAACTTTATAATAACTTCCAAGATGGGTCACATCAGGTTGGGGGAGGGGGTTAATACTATCATTCTATAATAATCTGCTGCACTGACATCACTCCCACTAACCTTGATGTCATTGATTTCCCCATCTCCGACCACAAAGCTGTACTTTTTGACATTCATACCCAACTACACAAAACCAAGGAACAATGGACCATCTCCTTCAGAAACGTCAAACTTATCAACACCACAGACCTCTCCACCATGATCAGCTCCTACCCCAACCCTCCCCCAGCTTCCTCCCTGACTGACCTGGTGACTCACTACAATAACTGCCTCTCCTCCTCCCTCACCACCCTGGCCCCCCTGAAAACCCGCTCAGTCTCATTCACCCACACTGCTCCCTGGTTCACTCATCTGCGCCAGCTCAAAGCCACTGGTCGTCGACTGGAGCGACTCTACAGTAAGACTCAACTCACTGTACACCGCCAAATGTATTCGGACCACCTCCATCACTACAAGAATGCCCTCACCACTGCCAAAACCTCATACTACTCCAACCTCATCAACACTGGTACAGGCAACAGCAGAGTCCTCTTCTCAACAGTCAGCCACTTACTTCAGCCTCCTAAATCTCTCCCTCCAGACATTTCCACCACCCAATGCACTGCGTTCCTTGACTTCTTCAGCTCTAAAATCAACAAAATTTACCAACAACTGGCCTCATCTCGCACCCCCTCTGATGACCCACCCTGGATGATCACCTCTGGCCAACCTCTCATCAGCTCCCTCTCTGACTTCACCCTAGTAACAGAACAGACCGTTTCAGAACTCATCCGCAAAGCCAAAACCACCACCTGTCAGCTCGATCCTCTTCCCACCTCCCTTGTCAAAGCATGTCTTCCGTCCATCTCCCCCATGATCACCAACATAATTAACTCCTCCCTCACTACTGGTACTGTACCCCCCACTCTCAAGCTGGCTGCCATCACTCCCATCCTAAAAAAACCTGGTGCTGACCCAACTGACCTTAACCATTACCGGCCCATCTCCAATCTCCCTTTCATCTCCAAAACACTTGAAAGGGTGGTTGCCGCACAACTACAGTCCCACCTCGACACTAACAATCTCCACGAACCGTTCCAATCTGGCTTCCGTCCAAAACACAGCACTGAAACAGCCCTAGTCAAAATCACCAACGACCTCCTCCTTGCAGCCGACTCTGGATTACTCACCATTCTCATCCTCCTCGATCTCAGCGCAGCATTCGACACCATCTCCCACCCTCTGCTCCTGGACCGCCTAGCTGGTATTGGGATCACTGGTGCTGCACTCTCCTGGTTTACATCCTACCTCACCGGCCGTCAACAATTTGTTGAACTAAACAACCACATCACTGACCCAATCCAGCGCTGAAATCCTAGTTCACTCATTTGTCACATCACGCATAGACTACTGCAACGCCCTCCTCACCGGACTCCCCACCAAACTTATCAACAGACTGCAGATCATTCAGTACTCAGCCGCCCGGATCATCACCCGCACCAAATCATCTGACCACATCACCCCTGTCCTCATTCAACTTCACTGGCTCCCAGTACACTACCGCATCCAATACAAAACCCTACTCCTCACCTTCAAAGCTCTCCACAACCTAGCCCCCAGTTATCTCTGCGACCTCCTCCAAGAATACACTCCCTCCCGCTCCCTCCGCTCAACCTCTGCTGGACTACTATGTATCCCCACATCACGACTCACTTCAATGGGTGCCCGTTCATTCAGCTGTTCAGCACCCAGGCTCTGGAACTCCCTCCCCCCACACATAAAACAGTCAGACACCATTTCAACCTTCAAGTCACAACTCAAAACTCACTTGTTCAAACTCGCACACAACGTCTAACTGATCAATGTTTTGATTGTTTTTATTTATTTATTTCTTATTGCTTATGTTTATTTATTTATTTATTTTTTCCACAATGTCTTGCTTTTTTATGTATGATGACTATATGCTCTGTAAGGTGACCTTGGGTGTCTTGAAAGGCGCCTCTAAATTAAATGCATTATTATTATTATTATTATTATTATTCAAATAAATGCAGTAAACTAGTGGCAATGTGCAGATGCCTACAACATGTAGCCTGTGACAACATGTAGCCTATGACAAAATTATAAGTTTGTGTGTAGGCCTATGCTGCATTAAATGTTGCCTAGCCTATAACCCATTTAGGCCTAAAACGGCTGCTAAAAAAGGCCTTTTTATGCCTAAGAACTTTTCTGTAAACCCCCTCTCAAAACCTGAGGGTTTTCAGAACAATATTCAAAATTTGTCAATGCCTACTAAAACCTTAATTTCTCAGGCTCTATAGCAGATAAAAACATGATGTAAAAGGCATTTGAGCGATTAATTCTTTGGCTGTCAACTTGACTGACTTGCTTGGCCATAAACTTCAACTGCATATTTTTAAGAAATCAATAAACATCAAGAACATTTTGAAAATCAATACAGATCTGCTTTTATTTCATACTTTTGAGGTACCAAAGTTACAAGTGATAGACACTGAAACACAGATATAGAACAAAACCAAAACAAAACAGGGGTTTACTTCTTCTTTACCTAATAATTTCAGAAGCCATACAATCCTAACTTGTTGGTGAGTGTACAGATTAACAGAACAGTACAGTCAAGTCTAAACACAACTCATAATTTACTATAGAGTTCTGCGGTAATGCTTTCCAAAGCACCCAATATGCAGTGGCACATTGCACTGTCTGCAGCCATACACTGTTGCACCAGGACGGGCCTCAGTGCCACTCTTCGACAGTGAACATTCCCTGCAGATCTTTCTCTTCTCGAAGATCTTTTCATAGTCGTGCTCGGCTGAGGCTGTCACAGGTGCTGCAGCGCACTGAGGAGCACTCTTCGCTGTCACAGGGGTGACAAGTTCATGTGCAAGGTCCGCCTGCCACTCTTTGTAGCCACCCTTGTAGGCTCCAGCACTCCTTGCAGCAATGTAAGAATTGTAGCAGCTGACTGACAGGAAAAATAAAAAAAGCCTCCGTCACCATTTCTTGGAACGGTGCTTGAACTGATAATAGCTTACCATCTGATCCAGTAGATCGACCCCCCTTCATGTGCTTCTGATAATCAGAGACGCACGCTGGCATTCTGACCTCTCTCTGGATGTCTTCACCCCGTCTTCTCCTGACAGGTCCTTCTGCCATGGGCTCATGGTAGTTTGACCGTACCAAAACAACCTTTGTATCCTGCCAAGCACAGAAGGTCAGCTCATCCTTCTGAGACACTTGGTACCGATGCTTATCCATGGCAGGCGGTTTTGGGGGGATTCCCTTTCTGTTTGATCGAACAGTGCCACACGCATTCAGACCATGAGCATTCAAATCTTCAAAAAGCGGCACCCCAGAATAAAAGTTATCCATAAAAATGTAGAGATGGGACCCGAAGTATGGTCCAGCCAGATCCATCACTATGCGGTGTGCGAGGCCCTTTTCACTACTCCCTCCCTCACGTCCGGTGTAGACTTGGAAGTTTGATACATACCCGGTGGAGCTCTCAGCCATAACCCACACCTTGATGCCCCACTTGGTAGGTTTCAGAGGAAGCTATTGTCGGAAAGCGAGTCTCCCCTTGAATTTCACCATACTTTCGTCGACACTCACAAACCCATCCACTTCATACAATTCCTTGAATCGATCTTTCAGGTAGTCGAGGTACCATATGACTTTCCAAAGCTTCTCGGAGCGGTTCACATCATTGCTTTCGTTGTCTTGCAAGTGGAGATACCTGAAAATACACATAGCAAGTCGGACAGTGAATTACACATTATTATCATCATGAGCTTTCATTGTCATGTGTTTGTATAATTACTAGTGCTGTCCGTTAAACGCGTTATTAACGGCGTTAACGCAACTCACACACTGAACACGACTATGATTGTCCTATTTTCCCGTTCGAAGTAGATCCTATGAACTGAAATGCTGCCAAACACTTTGCTCCCTGGTCAAATAAACGGATACTATCGCGACCATTTTTACGGTCATATTTATTTCGTTGTAGTGCTAGGCAGGTAGCCTAAATAAATTGCTTGCCGGCAAATATCTTGATTATGTGACCAATGCTATGGTTATTTATTTGATCTAGCCAAATAACTGGGATTAGGCTACTCATCCATTCACACTGCAAAAAGCTGTGCTGAAAAACAGGTTACTTGGTTCTATCTGCTAGATATGATTGGGGTTTAACTTAGAGCAGCCGCAGTAGCTCGCAATTGGTCCACTGAGCTCCGTCAGTGCTTTTAAGCACACCGAACTTGACCGCTGTCAAGGAAAGTGGATTTATTGCCTGATTCACGTCTTTGTTATCACTCCGTTAAAGTAGTCCGGTAAGCGCGTCCGGTTGCTAAGCGACGGGACATGGGTGTTTATTAGGCCTGCAGCGGATTCGAATTGTATCCGAATCCGTTCGGTTCGTTTACCACAGTTCGGAGCATTCTGGAGATCCGCGGATTTCGGTTTAATGAAGGCATTGCCTTATGTAGCGTATTTTGCCTACTGTAGCCTACGTCCGATACAAAAGGGTGTTTAGGACCCAGCGGAATGCATTCTCTCCAGTGCTGCCCGAGCCAATGAGGTAGCTGTAATAGGTTGTTTTCTGAAGTTCAAGCGCACGATTCCTAAATTTAAAGAAAGTAATTGATACAATTATATTCTAAATATACGGGAGATAAATACAAACGGGTGATAAGCGGGATAACGGCCTTCGAGGTCGACCGGTTCGATGGAAATAATGGACAGGTAGAGGCAACTCTGGCTTCATGCTGCGCTCGTCGCCAGAGTTCTAAGCCTCGTCGGCCGTTATCCCTTACATGTTAGACTCAGTGCACCATGTTTTCAAATGCATTTAGGGGAACATTTATTGCACAAAAAAGCCTTGCAAGTTGTCTGATTGCAGTCAATTAACACATTGCAAATAGCCTGTGGGTCTCATTCATTTTTGTGTTTCTCCCCCAAACCCTCCGTCAAAAAAAAGTCTGCCTTTTTACTATCACGGACATGATCCTAATCCGAACTAGAGGTCGACCGATATGGGTTTTTCTATAACCGATGCCGATACTTAGAGGTCAGGGTTAACCGATAGCCGATATGGGCTGCCGATTTTTTTGGGCCGATTTTTAGGGCCGATATCTAAAAGTTTTCCCATTAGTTTGCATGCTAAAGCGTCACACTAATAATAAGTAGATGCACACAATTTGTTTTAACATTTTTTAACATTTATTGAACTCTGACTTGAACCTTGAGTCATACATACCAGTTTTGTTTGGGCGCAAGTGTTAACTGAAATATTAATTTAAAGAAAAATTAAATAAATATTTTATAAATAAAATAAATTAACTTGGAAAATATAAAAATAAATTAACTTGGAAAATATAAAAATATGTTGCATAAAAAATAAACAGTAGTACTGCAAACACACTAGCAACCAGCAACAAAATGAAAATGACATTTGACACAGTTTAAAGTGCATGTGTACAACTCCAATATTCTATTCACATTTAAACAATTACACACTAATTTAGAAAAATGCGTAAAAGAAACAAAACCTTCCCTTATGTGTTGTTTTTGTTTTTAACCTTTTGCTTTTAAAACCAAATTACCATAATCTAGCAGTATTCACACAAATACATAAATAACAAGATAACTGTCATGATGCACAGACTTGCAAGGGCAATGCTAAACCCTTTGTGATTTCTCACATTCTTGACTATTAACGTTATGCTACTTTACTGTGGACGTAGGCTATATACAGACATTGGTCTGAACACGTCACTTCATCAGGCTAACGATCCATTTTTATTCGTAAACACGTTGATAGAAACACACGCAGCTGCGCATGTTCTTGAGGTGAATTTTCTTTGATGTAAATAAGTTGGAAACTCGGCTATTGTCTGCGTCACCTAAACCACGCTTCTGAACAAATGTCATACACCGTTCTGAGCTGCTCCATGGCTGCTCTGTGTCTCCAAGCACGGAGTTGTCTGTGAGAGGGGCGGAGTAGCATAACGTAGCGCAACATAATGCCGCCTCCTCAACCCACGAACAGAGGGACATTTTTCGACTCCAATACAGGAAAATTTAAGCAGATCTCATAACATTTGGGCCAACATATTACTGTAAGCAAGCAAGCTGCTACTAGATTTCGAGTAAAGTCCTTCAAGCTAACAGCAAGGACAAGTTAACTGTGAGCCTGTGAACTCAATCAGCTGTAGCCTTAGGTTACAGCTCTCGACGGTTCAATGCTTTTCGTTTTTTTATTTTTTTTTCCCTTTCACTAAGTGAAGCAACACTTCATAGTTTACTTGTAACATATATAACCTAGTAAATATGTTACCACCATACAACTTTGAAATAGCAGAATTTAAGCCTTACCTTATCTCCCAGGATTACAAGTTTTGGGTTGGGGTCCTTCACATGCGTTCAGCCGGTACCAATAACACGGGGCTGCCCGCGGACATGCCTGACTATAAATCGGCGCTACTAAACACAGATATCGGCCGATGCCGATAGATTAAAAAATGACAAATATCGGCCCGATACATCGGCCGACCGATATATCGGTCGACCTCTAATCCGAACCGTATCCGAAACCGAGGCCCAAAACGGTTATCTGAACCGAACCGTGGACACACTGATCCGTTTCACCCCTAGTGTTTATTAATGACTTGTTCGCGTATCGTAGTATCCGCGCGCGTCCGAGATAACTGTAAATGAGTAGGCTACTACTAGTACTTTTGCAGGCTGAACGTTACAGTGTTTCCCCCACGTTCACACAGCAGCGGCGCCGCTGCTGAATTTTCTCCGCCGCTGCAATAAAAATCCTTCTCCTAATTACTATTATTTATTTTTTTACGTAGCTCCTTTTAGAAAATGTACAGCGCGTAACGTCAATTGCGCAGCACGCGGCACATCTTCACGTAACCAACACCTTAGAAGAAAAATACACAGCGAGTGTGGCAGTTGTTGGCAGTAGGCTACCCTACACGGTTGCAAAGTTACATTGATTCTAGCAGTAGCGAGTGAAGCGTAAGATCGAAGAAAGAAGGAGAGAGACAGACAGACAGACAGAGAGAGAGACAGACAGAGAGAGAGAGAGAAAGTAAGTTGCTAAAATGTGTCGCTACATGACCACCAGTGTTAAAAACCCTCTGAGCCCAATCATTTTATTGTATCTATAAACCGCAACCTCCGTGCCGTTTTTCCTCTAGTATTGTGTGTGTGTGTAGGCCTGTGTGTGTGTGCGTGTTGTCGCTCTTTTTGGGATCACTCATAGCCTTTACAGGAGCTTATATCCAGTCAGGAATTTATAGCCTAGGTATTTTCGGGAACTTTGAAAAATGAATCCATACTGTTAGATCCGATGTTGTTCTTTATTGCCATATAAAATCCGTTTTCATCGCGTATTTTAGTTAGGGATTTATGCTAATCGCCTGTAAGCATGTGGTCATTAGCATCTGGCGACTTGTTTGAGAGTCAGCATCAATGGCCCCCCCACCACCAAATTCCCGTACAGAAGAGCCCTGGAGCTCTTCCTTAAAAAGCCCAGGAGAATTAAATGCTCCCAGGCTGGATGTAGCCTTTGTGGATGAGCAAAAACTTCACAGTTCTCTGTCTGTTGTCTTCTTTGTCCTCATCCTCCTGTCGCTCTCTTGTCCTCTGCCCCTGACTCTCACTGTCTCACAAAGGAGCTGAGCTCACCTGAGGTCTATTTGTAGTGCTAAGGCTCACCCTGATTGGTATTCAATTAGCTTTATTTTTTATTTTTCATGTTTTTTTATTAACCATGTTTAGTGTTTAAGCATTAGGCAAAAATCTGTAAATAAATTGTGCAAATTATATTTGCGTTGTGGCATTTTTTGTTTAAATATTACTATACAAAAATATAAAAATCTGTAAATGAAGACACAAAAGGCAAAGTTACAACACCAATAATCCCATCTACAGTAATACACAGGACTGTTTGAATAGGATTTAAGTGCATATTCTCCTCTCAAAGGGCACCAGATTCATGCATTCCAATGTAAAGGGTACAAACATTTTTCGGCCGCAGGGACATTCCCCCGGACCCCCCTAGCGGGTTCGGGGACCACACCACCGCTGCTGAAAAAAATCCTGCGGGAAACACTGCGTTAAAATACTTCTTAACTTAGAGAGATGGCAGCTGCAGTAGTTCGCAATTGGACCTTCGAGAATTCCTGGTCACTAAATTCCCGTATGACCACTCTCCCACCAGTCTTGGCTGCGGACTCGCATCCAAATTCCTCTTGTTTGCGGCGGAGCTGGGGGTAAATATAAAGATCTGACGAGAAATTGACGTTGCTGCGCTGTCCTCCTCCTTCTTAATTGAAGGAGCAGGCAGAGAAAAGCTCTCTCCTGCTGTGCTTTCATTAAAATCTAATTTAAAATCCCCGATAGTGATAAGACGTCCATTATGTCGCCGCCGGTCCAGAGATGTGTCAGGTGTGCGCGAGAGACAAAACTGACACTTTTGTTACTGCCATGTATACAGTACATTCGGATCACATTTTAGGAACAGATCTATGCCGCATAGAAATCTATGCGGAGCAGATGTGCCATGTAAACGCGGCTACTGTTGTCCAAGCTGATCTTTTGCAAATCTAATTTATCTTGAGCTAATCCAACATCTCCTTCTTGTCACATGCACAGTACACTACAGTGGCAAATGACCGTTCTACCTCTATTACTTAAGCATTCATGTTCCTTGTTCAGTTCACCAATTCTCAAATCATTATTTGACTATGTTGAAACCAAATCAAATGTAACTTTGTTCATTCTTTGTTCATATTAATTTTTTCTTTTTTACCAACCCTGCTGACTGTTGTTTGAACAGGTTTTCTAGTTTCGCTGAAGCCTTTAAAATGTATTAAGAGTTTTTCAATGCAGATTAAACATTGAGATTTAATATTTAAATAAAACAATGTGTTGAAAGGAAAATTGTGGCATACTGTAACT
Organism: Gadus morhua; assembly: GCF_902167405.1. Taxonomy (NCBI): domain Eukaryota; kingdom Metazoa; phylum Chordata; class Actinopteri; order Gadiformes; family Gadidae; genus Gadus; species Gadus morhua. Next base: position 4,203,264 of record NC_044066.1, on the reverse strand, counting down.
GGCATATACTCAAGCAGTCCTTTCAGACATCCATACATAGCTCATATGCCGCACTAGTCAGGCGTGGCTTTACCAACTTTAGGGTCACAGTGGTGCCTTCCGTAGCAATTCAAACCCAGCGTCCACTCTCACTTCTCCTCAGAGACAACATAGGATTTCGGCGCATGCGCATATCATAACAAATTTGAAGACAGAAACATTGAACATATTCTAACTGTATTGATAAGAAATTACACTGTACATTATGAGTGATATGTTGAAATTATGATCAATAGCCTAATAATGACATTAAGTAAAAAGTACATGGTGACTTGTTAAGGACTTGAAAAGTTTGGGACTTGGACTCGAATTGGCTTTGCCTGTCTTGACTTGGGACTTACTTACTTGGGACTTACTTACTTGGGACTTGACAAACAGTGACTTTGTCCCATCTCTGTCGAGGGATATTTAGCATAGATTTTTTTTCGCGATTAATCGTGAGTTAACTATGACATTAATGCGATTAATCGCTATTAACTATGTTTATCGCTTGACAGCACTAATAATTACACTATCAGTTCATCAAACATCATAATTATTACGGTCATCAATCATGAGGTATTTTTTTCATTTGTATTTATGTATGTTGTATGTATTATCTATCAACAGACATCATAATTATTACTGTCATCCATCATTAGCTAGCATTGTCTATTGCATCATATTACATTTTTATTGTTATCCATAATCATCAATTATCAGTCATCACCTTTAGACATTTATTTATTGGCATTAGTATCAGCAACAAATCATTATTACCATTGCCATCATCGTTGCAATCATATCATGTGACATTCCCATCATTACAAAAAGCTAGTAGGCTCAGCTCCACAATCAGTATAATAAATTATTCTTGTCATTGATATTGATAGTATTATTAGCCTACCTCCAGATTATGTCAAATCTGTCTCTTGAAATGGCTTGGGGGATGGTCGTTCGAAATAGCCACTTTTTCTGACGCCAGAAATCTCTACGTGATGGCAGTCTTAAGGTGCGGCCACACCAGACGCGTATCTCGCGTACTTCGCGTATGAAATCGCCATTTTCTCCATAGGGAACCATTGGTTTAGGCGCGTATTACGCGTATTACGCGTATTTCGCGTATTAAGCAACATTTTACGCGCGTATAGCGCGTATATATTTACGCGCAATACGCGCTATACGCGCTATACGCGCGTATATCGCGTATATCGCGTACATTTCAAAAGAGTTCAAAAAATTGAACTTTTTACGCGAAGTACGCGAGATACGCGTCTGACGAGACACGCATTGCCCAATCAGCGTTGAGCTTGACCCGACGTCACTGGCAGAGAGTAGTGAGCTTGGACAGAAGCATACGGCCGACATCTTCCTTTTTTCTGTGTGGAAATAGTAACATAGTTACGCCATTAAATGCTTTTATGGAAACATTTCTAGCGAGAAATGTGCATTTTACTTTCATAATGTTCACTCGGTGAATGTGAAGGATGTTTGGTTTGATAGTTATGACGAAGAGGGAACGCTCCGTTCACTTGCATGGACAGAGTCTCTGGTTACTAAGCAACCTCAACGTCTTGGCGGACTATTTCTCTGCTGGGAAACACACCAGACACACCATGTGAAGTTATTTAACCCGATTATTGTTATTTATATCCGAGATTATTTAATCTAACCCGATCTAAACTCGATCACCCAAACACGGCGGCGTTGGGGTTTCCTACCTCGGACTCCAGCGCAGCCACGGCCGACAACTTTCTTTATTCTGGGTGGAAATAGTAACATAGTTACGCCATTAAATGCGTTTATGGAAACATTTTTAGCGAGAAATGTGCATTTTACTTTCGTAATGTTCGCTCGGTGAATGTGAAGGATGTTTGGTTTGATAGTTATGAGGAAGAGGGAACGCTCCGTTCACTTGCATGGACATGGACTCATCTAGGCGAGTGACGTAGGCGCGTATAGCGCGTATTGCGCGTATTGCGCGTATGCGACCATTTTTGACACAAAATGGTCAAGCAACATTTTACGCGCGTATCTCGCGTAAAAAGTACGCGAGATACGCGTCTGGTGTGGCCGCACCATTAGGATGCCAATGGCAAGACACAGTCCTACGAAGGTCTTCATTTCTTTAACTGTGACAGGTACCCATTAGGGCTGTCACTTTTTCCAAAAATGAAATTCGAACGAATTTCGAATGTCCATAATTAATTAGAATACATTCGAATACATTCAACCCCCCCCCCATAGAACACGACAACAGTCTTGATTTTTTATGTTGCTCTTTTTATTTCTTGTGGAAATAACGTATACCTACTGAATTCATAACAGCAGACATCAAAGATGTGTTTTTATCCTGTGCTAACATATTTGTAAACACAACAAGAGGAAGCTCCGACACACAAGTGCGGCTGTCTTTTACACATTAACAATAACTGCTCGGAGCGCGATATGCGGAGCGCATGTCGTCCATGTCACACACAGCCTATATAAACGAACAATCTGTGAGGCCGACCTCCAACACGGCATGCTGCTCTTTTTATTCCTTACGAAAAGAAAATGAGACTTTCACTTTTTACATTTCGGTGGTAAGCTAGCAGATGAGTGCGCAAATTTGATGTTGTCGATAAGTACGACAGCTCTCTTTGACAAAGACGACAAACGGCCTTGTCTTTGTTTGTGACTTTTCCACCCACGGTGTAAAAGCCAAAATGCTTCCATACGCTGCTTTTTAAATGTGATGGTGTCGTTATGGTCCGCTCAGCATTGTACTCCTCGCAATTCTCCATTTTTAATAGCAGTTTTTTAATAGCCGTATCTCGGTTCGCGTTCTCTTCAGTTACGTTTTGTTTCAAAGCCCTCTTGGCCTATCTGTATCGAATGTTGATTCAACATTCGATAAAGATAGCCAGGCCAAGAGGGTCGGCAACAGGTCAAACTGATATAAAATGTTAGCCCGCCCTCTGCTGGATCGAAAGCAGACTACTTAAAATGGTCTGAAGTTCTTATGAGACGGCAGCACACACAGTTCGAATGGAGAATTACACTTCGAATTCAAACTTTTCACCCCACCTTCGAACGAATATTCGAACTTCGAATAAAAAGTGACAGCCCTAGTACCCACTTGCTGTTTGGAGTTGCGCTCCGTGATTGATCCGCATACAGATTTGTTTCTGTTACAAGTCGCATCCACAACTCTTCCGTGAATATATGGGAGAATACCTGGATTGGTGTAACAACATCTGGAAGTTCTATCTCCGCACCTGGTTCGCGATTATACGGGATCTTCTCGCGTGAGTGAAAGTTGTTTGTTTTCCATTCTTCTTGGAAGCCACCGAAATCGCATTTCCTCCTCTCCCTCTCGAAACATCGCTTGGATCCACTGCTCTCTAACTACGCGATCGGCTGGTACATCTACATCATCTGGGATGTCATTTAAATCTGGTCCTGTGTCAACCTGCATAATTTCATTAAAATCCGAATTAATTACTTCGTCAATATCACTCCCTTCACTTGAGTCAGCCATGACGGATCGCTCGCACAGTGTTTACAATTTTGAACCAAAACATTCTCCACGTATATGCTTATTTCGACCAATTACAGAGCATTTTATTAGTCAGTCAAAAATCCCTAATAATCACTGTCACTCACCCCAAGAGTATTTCATAGTGCATATTATTGGCTACGTGCCTCGGAAAAGACTCACACGGCTCCAAATGACACAGACGCGTTTGCCGGCATTAATGGTAAATACGCATTGATGCGTGATCCGGTCTTAAAGGTAAACACGCACACATGCGTGAAGCGGTCTGAATGGGTTAAAGGCAACATCCATTATATTCATCCAAATTGTTATTTGTATATTGTGTCCACTATACAAATAACAAACCCACTAATAATAAATCTCTCACTATCACGCATTCACTTTCACAAAACTACAACACATCTCACTCGCATGTATTTATCATATCTTACTCAATGTATTAAACGTCCTTATTAATCCCCTATTGTAATCCCACCCTTTATAAATCTTTGACCTTTCTAAAAACCCTCATTATTCCCTCCCGGACACGGGAGGAAGGGGGAGACGCAAACACGTACGCAAGCGCGCACACACACACAGACACACAAACACCCTCGCACACACGCTATGAAATAAGTAAGGAATAATCACCGAGAGGCAGGGCAATAAACAGTTTGATATGCCCAGCTCGTGGACGGCTTACCGCCCGACACTTAAGTCGAGGGTTGTAACCTTCAACGAGCCGGGCATATCAAACTGTTTATTGCCCTGCCTTGAGGTGTTTATTCCGTTTATTCTACTTCTCGCCGGCCAACATAATAAAACAAATCAAATACTTTAATAATTAGCCTTCTTCTTATTCGTACTGCATGCTTATTAAATGTATACTCTGTTTAATTCATCTCCCTCGAAAAGTAGTTCCATTTAGAACTACGGTGAATAACGTTAGCTCAGCTGTAGGTAACTTGTTTCTATAGCAACCACACAAGGCTGCATCTGATCACTAGTTTAATAATGTAGTTGCTACATTCGTATCAAGTCAGCTTTAATGACGATCGATCAAATATGGACTCCTTATTCCAAATAATTTTTGTTTGCAATAAATGTAGGCTATAACAAAATTATTGCGATGGAAAACGATACAAGCGGTGTATTGATCTACTGTGCTCTGTCAGCAGCAAGTAGAACCGACGAGTCAGCGGGCAATATGCCGGATTAATGCACCCCTCCCAGCCAATCAGAATCGAGCATTCTTAAATGAAGTCGAATAATTAACAGTCGTTTTGGCTGGTCGTTAGTTCATGGACACCAGAAGACCACTTGTTTGAAGGACGAAATAAAACTAGACCGGTACTTGACTGACTTCGCAGGCTCCGTTGGCATCAGCTCCTCTGCCACTCACTATGCTCTGCTTGGTACCTTTGTATATCCATCTGGTCAATGAGTTGAATGATATACCATTAGGGACACCAAGCCATTCGTTGTAACTTGTCACTCTCACAATATTGCTGATTATAACAGCAATCTGCAGGGACTTATAGCTGTCATAGGCTAGCAGCTACGTTGTTGAACTTAGTCTAGGGCGGCTACTCTAAAATTACAGTAGATATAGCCTTTTCTTTCCCTTGAATATTCCTCAGGCAATTTCACATTAGAACCTACTTACAATTTCACTCCGTGATCTACCAATCCTCTTTTGTCTCCTTTTTGTCTCCTCTTACCTTTTTCCTCTTATGTAGGAAAAATCATAATCACGATTATGATCAATATTGAGTCACGATTATTCATACGATTTATTTTTGAGCTTGAAAACATTTTTTCAGCATGTCTCTCCCAAAATAAATTTGGAACTGAGAACTCTGAAATTTCGCCTTAAAAAAATGGTCAAAAAGAAAATGATCCAATCCAAAATAATCTAAAGATATGACAGCAAACTTGACAGCAAAGCCGCCAAACAGTAAGTAAGCCTGTTCTCAGCATCTCTTTAACATTGTCAGTGAAATTATATCTTATCATATGCATTTTATCATGGTCATCATATAGTGTGATGTATAAAACTGATAACATCAATCATATTCAATCATCATGTAAATCTGACACACGGCACACAATCAGAACACTACTTCTATATCAATGTTAGTCATTAAATGGTAGTCACTGCACTCATGTGGCGGCAAGCGGTACTGGATTAGATTATTCATGAACGACCTCCAGAACGAATGCCTGTTTACATTGTGTTTCTGTCAGGGATAAACCTTGTGTTGAACGTTAACCACTCCAAGTCATCCTAGCCCGAGACGACCATACCACAAAGGATCTAAATAGTTTTCCGTCATTACCTGCACAAAAGGTCATCAGATAAACAAAATATGGGGAATGAGCATATGTTTGATCTGCCTACACAAAATAAATTAATGATACAAATTGCACGACAACAACCCAAACGTGCTTAGCACCTCAAACGAATATAGCAAATCAATCGAAGTTACAATACTGTGCCATACATTGCAATAATTCTATTTTTAGGATGGCTAATCCATATCTTTATTATTTTTACTTCATCCTGATGATAATTGTGATGGGATCGAAACGTTGCCTTATTTTTAAGTAAAAAAATGTCCCAAAAACAGTCTTTTCTATGTCTGACACAATTGTCTAGCACCTGTGGAATACTTTTCGGATGTACGCCCAACACCTCTCTAAGAGTACATTACACAATCTGTGTCATGGCATGCATGCTTACTGCATCCTAATTGGGATTTTACCACAAATTAATTAAGACCCAGTCAGTCAATGTCAGGAAGAGTTTATTTATTGTGGTTAATACCTTGAGATGGACAGCATAGTTTAGAAATGATAACTGGCATAACAATTAATCCTAGCATTACTAATAAAATCACCAAACATATCCCAGGGTTTGACACTAAGGTTTCAAAAGCACTTGCCCATCGGGCAAGTACAGGTCAGGTTCAACTTGCCCGAATGTAATGTTCACTTGCCCAAATTATAATCAGAATCGTGAACGGGCCTCTTTTTGCCAGGCACCCGGCCTGGTTTTGGGGGGGCTCAGAAAAATCATCCTAGCTCAGACTGAAGCTGAATGTTAGCTTCCACACATTTTGTGTTTAAAAAATAACAAACTTCTCTTTGTTTACTTATTTATCGAGCGGTCACATCGTGCCATGAAGTGATTTCAGTCCACCGTTCCAACCTATTAAAGCTATCGCCAAGTTATATGTAGACCTGCATGATTTTATGCAAATGTACATAACTAAATGTCAGAGGTAGTAGCAAAGATATGTCTTTTTAACTTTCAAGTTTCTAGTAGCTCTAACTGAATAATCACAATCGCGTTTCTAGGAGGGTTGTCAGTCACGATACTGGATTTCTAACTTCAACACTATTCCTGGAAAAAGATCGATATTCTATACCATTTTTGATATCAGGGGAAACGTTTTTTTCAGGAAAGAACATACCCAAAGTAAATAGATTATATCTCCACAACTGCAAGGGCGATAATGTCATCTTTGGGCCAAAAGAAAGATTGTTGTGCAAGTGAAATATTCAATGGGGATAATACTTGGTTAAAGTGAATAAAGCCATGGAACACAGCATAAGTGGAAGATAACATTTCCATCAGTTGGTCGTTATCAGTTGGGAGCTCTGTCTTACTATGAGACACAAATAAAGGTAGATATCTTACAATTTTAACACTTGACACCTCTATTCGAAGGGCAATCGAATGCACCAAGCCAAACACTCGCAAATAAATATATGGCCACTAGATTGCGCTGAAGAATATGTTTTCTGATTGAAGGCAATTTACCTATTTCCTAAGAAACCTTCTCTTATTCATTGATTGAAAACAGCATGTTAAGGTCCAAAATTTGGCCCAGATACTGGATAATCTGTTTATGGTGGTTTTATTCGATCAGAATCAACTTCAGTGTTTCCCCCAGTAAATGTCTTAGTCAAGGTGGTCAAGGAGCGGGGGGGGGGGGGGGGGGGGGGGGGCTTGATGTCACGACCATTGTTGTGACATCAAGAAAAAGCTTGACCAAAAAGCTTGATGTCACGACCATTGTTGTGAACGCCGATGCATTATTGATCTTTATTTTTACACCTGATGGAAGTATGTTTTCTTTCCCTACGAGAGTTTTCTACTTTGTTAATGCATAATAATTAAAAAAAATTATAAAAAAAAAAAAAAAAAAAAAAATTTGATAATTTTTTTTATTTATTTTATATACATTGGTAGTCAAGGCGGGGCCCTATTGTTGATAAGGCGGCCGCCTTAACAACACAGTGCTGGGGGAAACACTGAACTTTGTGGACAAAAATCACAAAGGTAATACTTCATTTTTGGTTGTTAAAAGAAAAGGGGACGTTTCTTCTTAATTTGTTATTTGCGAGTTTTAGTCACAGAATGATATGGTTTGGACTGTTGGAATAAGTGGAGGGTCAGCTTTCATGTAATATACAGTAGTTTGTGAGGGTCCAATTTCGTGAAAAAGATCGCTATTGCTGTGTGCATGTGCACAGTTATGAAACCCAAAACCGTGTTCTTGACTTTCCTTGATAATTTGCCTCAATCCAAAGTACTTCCAAACTGCACTCCTCCATCACTACTCCATTAGCTTCTACCTAAACCGTTCGCGGAGGTGCTGCACTTGAGTTGCTAGCTGTGTTGGCTAACCTTTAGCGAATCAATGCCAGGGACCGCACAGCGAGTGAGTGACAGAAGGCGGGGCTATATTCGTGACTCGCTTTCCGAGAGAAGAGAAGACGGCGCGCTGATCAATTGCAAATACTTCTATTTTGTGTGGTTTTGAGGAACAAAAGGTTGTTCTGCAGTTTCTAAAATCATTTGAATAAATAGCTGTTATATTAACATCCACCCAAAATCCACTTGCCCGTTCGGGCAACCAGAAAAAATCTCAACTTGCCCAAACATTTTTTTTACTTGCCCCGGGCAAGCGGGCAACCGTTAGTGTCAACCCCTGTATCCCTGAACATCTCGCATTCTTCTAATGCAAAACAATACATCACAGCAGTGAGATAAGTATTGCTTCATGAAAACAGAAGTATGTTGGCACAACTTCAACAGTAATATCTCCTGCATCTTTACAGTACACGTGATCTATCAACGTTCCTTTTTCAGTTGTAGTTGCGCGCACATTTTGACTGTACCCATGCTGTTCCAGTAACTTTGTGATTGTAGACGACACAAAGATATTCTCATTGAAGTCTCCCATGATGAATTTCCTCCCAGGATGTTTGTCAAGGTCAAAGACGAGCTGTATCAAATGTTGTCGAAAGGCATCGATCTTATAAGAGCTGGGCCTGTATACAATGAGTGCAATCAAATTAACATGAGGTATCTCAAAGTATGAGCATTCCAAATTGCCTCTCCCTGGAATTGACACCTGCACATCAATTTTGCCTGAATAGTACTTTCCGACACCACCTCTTTGTTGTTGTTTCAACCCTGCAAAGAACGCTTCAGAATCATAAGTTTTCTCTTGGGTTGTGATTGAACGTGTACTCTGGAAGTTGCGTTTCTTCCGAACCTGCGTTGAGCCACGTCTTTGTCAAACAAATACAATCTGCTTTGGATAGGGACTCATGGGCTGCAACATCCTGAATGTGAGCCTTAAAACTCTGTACATTATGAAGAGCTATTGTGCATACATGAATCACATTAGACAAAACACGTTCCATAGCTGAACTTTTCCATGTTTTCAAGAGCTGACTCAACTTTCTCGTCACAAAACATAACTGAGTCTCTGAATTCCTCAATTATCAGTCCACTGAGAGTTCTCACACGACTCATTGCAACATAAGCTTGACCTGAGGCAAAGATCTTTTTGAGTGATACAACAGCCCTTTCAACAGTTAAGCCCTGGCATTTGTGTACAGTTTGCACCCAAGATAAACCCAAAGGTAGCTGAATTCGAAGTCCTCCGGCAGTCGTCACTTGTTCTTGTTTTTCCACTACTGATGAACGTTCAAGAACCCTTTTTGACTTTGATCTCTGAAGCTTACCAACTTTAGGATCATCAAACTCAACTTGGACAGCTGCAGGAATGTCGTCATCTTTACATCTGATTTCCACAACTGTGCCACATGCTCCATTTACAAGGCCATCAGACATGTCTTTGTTCTTCCTCAACATCACCCTTGCTCCGATGACCAAAGAAACGTAGTTTGGCAAGCACGAATTTAAGATTTTTGTGTGGACGCCAACTTTCCGCTCCATCCTTCCGGTTTTGGGATTCTGTACAAAGTCTTGAGCCTTTATGCTGATTGCGTCCGGCAATCCAGCAAATTCAGCATTTTCTTGTCTAACGACTTGGGTCAGCTCAGCGACTTAGAAATTGCTCTCCCACAGGTTGCCGCCGTTGTCAGGAAAGAGGTGTGCCTTTGACAGGTCTCAACTGGTGGAAGTCCCCCACACGGATCAAGGAAATGTTTGCAAACAGCGAATAATCACCGGACTTCTTGATTTGACGTAGTCTACCATGAGCCTACATCCGATACAAAAGGGTGTTTAGGACCCAGCGGAATGCATTCTCTCCAGTGCTGCCCGAGCCAATGAGACTTTTTCCGCCCCTCCCTTCAGCCTGTCAGCGTTCAGAACAAACTGGGCTTTAAACTTTAAGCGGTCCATGACAATGTATGAATAGAAAAGATGAATGGAAATCACAATAAGAGGAAATCTGAGGAAGCACCAGCCTCATTAAAGTCAGCCGTGTGGGATCATTTCGGCTTTAGTGTGGAGTGCGATGATCAGGGGAAAAAGACAGTTGACAAGCAAAGGACAGTATGCAAACACTGTTTCTCGTCCTTCGTTTACTCCTTGGGTAGCACTTCGAATATGGCAGGACACCTTCGCCGCAGCCACCCAACTATTAATGTGAGTGGAACAGCTAGAAAAGATCTGGGCTCATCTAAGACCATTCAAACATCAATCGCGTCGGCCTTTCAACAAAAATACCCTGTGGATTCGGACCGTCATAAACGTATCACCCAAGGGATCGGCATGTTCATCGCCAAAGATATGCTGCCATATTCTGTGGTGACTGACAAAGGATTCCGCTATATGATGAACACGGTTGAGCCTCGCTACAGCATACCTTCGCGGACATATTTCAGTCGGAAAGTGGTCCCAGGACTTTATGCGGTCTCTCGGGGTGAAGTTGAGGGGGAACTGAGAGACGCGGACTTCCTCGCCCTTTCCACTGACAGCTGGACGTCAAGAGCCACCATCAGCTACCTGACGGTAACTGTCCATTTCATAGCAGACTGGGAGATGAAGTGTTGCGTGCTGCAAACTCGTCCGGTGTACGAAAGCCACACAAGCCAACATTTGGCTGAAGAACTACTGCAAGCAGCCACCGAATGGAAGCTGGAGCGAGCGAACGTCACTATCCCTGTCGCCACGGACAATGCCACCAACATAGTGAATGCCATCCGTGACACTTCTGCCTTTGGCCCGCATATTCCCTGCTTTGCCCACACGCTTAACCTGGCCGCGTAAAAAGCTGTTTCCATCAATGCTGTGTCCCGCCTGCTGGGGATAGTCAGAAGAGTCGTCACCTTTTTCCACAAGAGCACCACTGCAGCCAACGTTCTGACACAAAAGCAACAAATGCTCAGCATACCGGAACATAAATTGATCCACGACGTCCCGACCCGTTGGAACACCGCGCACGACATGTTGGTGCGGTATGTGGAGCAGCAACCTGCAATATTCTCTGCCTTGCTGGACGAGACGGCGAAGAAGACGGGGAAAGACCTGGCCATGCTCAGTGACGGCGAGATGAAGCTGGCAGAAGGCCTTATCCAGCTGCTTTCTCCACTAAAACAGATGACAACACTGATGAGCAGTGAATCAACAGCTACAACATCTATGATACTGCCACTCAAGACAAGGACACTACGAGCCATGACCGCAAACCCACAAGACAGTCCAATCATCAGAGAAGCCAAGCGAGCCGTCACAGCAGACTTGGAGAAAAGGTACACAAATCCAGATCTGATTGACTACCTGCACCGGGCTACAGCACTTGATCCCAGGTTCAAGTCTTTACCCTTCATTGATGAAGCTGCCTGTGACCAAGTCTACAAAGGCCTTGTTGCAGACATTCTGGACCATGAGCAACAGGTATTTATTTATTTAGTATATTTTAAACAACATAGACCTATATTTAAATACTTATATTTTAGAATATATGTAAGGGATAACGGCCGACGAGCTGTGCAATTCTACAAAGATAATTGAACGACGCGGGGCTAAGAATTCCACGACGCTCCGCGAAGTCCAATTATCTTTGTTGAATTGCACAGCTCGAAGGCCGTTATCCCGCTTATCTCCCGTTTACAACATCCAAAATTGTTGGATGTTGTAATTTTGTTATTAAGTTATTATTTAGAATTTCCTTTATCTTTAGGAAACTTAATAACCTGATGAATTATTGATTTGAAGCCTAGTGCTCCCATTAGAGAAAGTAGTGAGAAAGTAGTGCGTGGAACAGAACCCCCTCTAGAAAATAATGTACCCTTTGATCATGCTGATAATTGTAATACTATTCATTTTGCAGGTTGAAGGCACACATGCAGAGGATGAAGATGAGGAAAAGCTGCCATCAGCATCAGCGTTGCCCCCTCCCCAGAAGAAGACTGCAATGTCTGACCTATTTGGGGAGCTTTTCACAACAGGGGAACAACATCCTAAACCTCTTTCGGCAACCATTGAGGGGGAGGTGGCATTGTACAGAGCAGCGGAATCACTCCATATTAGGGCTGTAACGATACGCGTATCAAACCGAAAATCGCGATACTCAAAGCCACGATCCTGTCTCGCGGTGTGAGAAGGCAGAAGCGCGATACGCCCTTTCTAACTCTGCGGTCAAATTGTCCGATTGAAATTTGCTAATAATTTGTCTAGATAATAGTCTGCTGACAGCGCCCCCTCCTATCGATGCCGTAAGTATGCGACTGCAATCCTCCGTGGCTACGGAGGATCGCATTTCTCCACAGCCGTCGAAGTGCTCATATGCGATATGAACGACATTTATCCAGAGGGGGCCTGTGTGATCCTGTCTCTAGTGTTTTGTGTGATTTGACTGGCAGTTTGTCTGCTTATAGGTCGGAATGAAGCGGCCACCGATTATTGACAGGATGGGTACTTTATTCTACCGGACTCGTTCGCTTCTTCACTAGACACACGCGCTACCGCTCGCTCTCCTCGCTCGTCCACTCACTCGCTGACGTCACTCACACACGCATACGCACATTGCCATTCTGGCGCACACACGTATGCTACTCGTAACGCCTCGTTATTGCGACGTTCATGAAGTTCAGGTTTTTCTCCATCTATTGAAAGTTAGGCTATTAAACATGTTGCATTCTATACGGCCTGATTATGTCATTATTTAAGCTACATAGCCTAATAAGTAGTGCTAATAAGGATATTTGACTAAACCAACCAAACAGTTGAAAAAAGCATCCTCCCACACGTTATTTCTTTATTCATTTAGCTATACTTTAATAGTATTCTTTCTGTTCAAATCTGTTCAGTGTTCCAAATTATTTGTTATTGAATGTTACATTAAGTTAATTGGTATATAAGTGTTGTTTAAATAAAATGCTTTTTAAATTTCAAAAAATCGTGGGATGTATCGAACCGTGGGTCAAAAATCGTGATACAAACCGAATCGTGAGTTTGTGTATCGTTACAGCCCTACTCCATATAGATGGCAATCCATTTCAGTGGTGGAAATTACATCAGCACAAGTTTCCTTGTGTCTCAAAACATGCCAAAAGGTATCTCTGTGTCCCTGGAACCTCTGTTGCAAGTGAAGTGTTTTCCACTGCAGGTGATATCGTGAGTGCAACTCGTTCTTGCCTTTCCCCAGAAAATGTTGACATGCTTATCTTTTTACAAAAGAACATGAAAACAGAATAGTGCCTATATTAGGCAGTTTATTGACTTGAAAGTGCACTTGTTTTTGCACATTTACTCTTTTATTTACATTTTATAAGGCACTTTGTTTAATTGTGTTATTTATGTTTACATTTTATCAGCCACTTTGAAATGTTATTTATTTTCATTTAGTTCACTTTGGCACATTTAAATGTTATGTTCACATTCTATCAGTCACTTTTATGTGTTATTTGCAGTGTTGGGCAAGTTACTTCCAAAATGTAATATATTTCATATTACTAATTACTTGCATTTGAAAGTAATACGTTTCTTTACAATATTACCTTCTGTGTAGAGTAATAAGTAATAAGTTACTTATTACTTTCACCAAAATAAACATTCAGGACAAGGCGGAGGGGGGGGGCAAACATTAAAGTCTAATGAGGTCTATATTGCATCTGCATGTAGTGTGTACCATGAATAGCTGAATTACAATAATGTTATGATATAGAATAATTAAACAACCAAAACCTTTACACGACATGACACAAACTCTTTTTCTATGCCTCATTTATTAGCTCCTTAGTTACAAAGTGCAGCCACACAAACATTTAACAAAATAAGTTGCATTTCCATGAAATCAAACATGTTAATAGTTTATACTATTTCAATAATATAATAAAAGTGCACTTCAAGAATGACGTCTAACAGCCACCAGACAGGGCATGTTTTGTAATTAAGTATTTTAGAACCTGAGCATATATCCTGCCCTGAAATAGCAGTAAATAGCAGTAATAAAAAAGAGCATGAGAACAGCATAAATAATGAAACACATTCAACACTTCAGTCCCACAGAGACTTTTCAAGGAACTTATGCTTAGAGCCTATTAATGTTTTGGTTAGGACCAAACAACAAAGTCTTAATAGACAAAATATACAGCCAAACAAGGGCTGGAGTCTGTGTGGCTCGGATTGTAACCAAGCCCCCAGGAACACTGCATACTTCCGCAATCCACCAGTGCTCAGCGGACAAGCCTGGTATTGCAGCTGTTTAAGCGGGCTGTGGACGGGTCCCGCAAATCATGGGACCCAGAAGTAGATATCTCCGTTCACTCCAATACAAGTGGGGAACAGGAATGTGTCTCCGCAAAAAATGTCTGGATATCAATCAAAGGCTAATAATTACCTTCATGCCATGTCCTCAAAACGCCACCTCAAGCGTTTTATTAGCCCTTATCTCGCTGGGGAAGAGGGGTGTGCAGCTGAAAGGAGTCGTAGTGAAACAAATGGCATCCGATAGGGCCTAGTTCAGTGCTCCGTTAACGTGTCCGATTTTTGGACTGGTTCATCTGCTGCTCAATAACTCTCACGGTCCTCTGCTTGCGATCATTGATATTCATCATGTATTGATCCATTTATTCAAAAGATCCAAAGACAAAGAACAGGTGCATTACAGTATAATTTTATATTGTTGTTGGACCGGAGTGGGGGGATGGGTACGCATGCATTCTATATTTCTGCATCCGGTACGTCACGGACTAGGCCACGTGTCTAGGCCCCATAACGCGGAAGCAAATCGCTCCTGTATGTTACCCTGCGCCACTGAGCAGTTTGTATAGGAATGAATGGGCGGCCACTTTCCAGTCCGTGGTCCATCCTTTATTATGTCCATGATTGTAACGCGTTACCGGACTCCGTAACTGTAATAATATTACCGAAATATAGTTAGTAACGCGTTATATTACTCCGTTACTGACTAAATGTAATATATTACGGTAACGCGTTACTTTTGTAACGCGTTACGCCCAACACTGGTTATTTGGAAGTTAAAGTGTTCTTTACAGCATTTTTTTTTATCAGTTCATGAATCAAATTATGATCCATGTTTAGGATCCATGTGATTGATTGACCCCAGGATTGATGGGCCTATTCCATGTTTTTAATAAAATGCCTTTGATTTCACCAGTGCCTCTTATTTCATATTATCACCCTCAACAATGGGATTCTCTTCTCTTGTTGGCTGATGGGGTGACCATTAATTTTGTATAACCTGCTTCGTTCTCAAGTAGTTCCAGAAAAAAAAAAATCACCGTTCCATATCAATGCGCTTATGAATGGTAACCATAACAGTAGTAAAAGTAGCCTAACCGACGGTTGATTGACAAGTCATGGACGGCGGAATATACATCGGAAAAAACGATGAACAGAATAGATGATTTTGTTATCAATTTTGTGTCATAAAATGTTCTTGGTGATTTAACATTTGAACAATGGCTTGAAGAGGCATTTAATGAGACTGACAAGGGGAGATACACAAGTTTGACAGAAGAGGAAATTGGAAAGACACACTTGACCGTAAGGGGCTATTTTACTGTAACTCTCCAGTGTAACGGTAGCTGTAATAGGTTTTCTGAAGTTCAAGCGCACGATTCCTAAATTTAAAGAAAGTAATTGATACAATTATATTCTAAATATACGGGAGATAAATACAAACGGTTGATAAGCGGGATAACGGCCTTCGAGGTCGACCGGTTCGATGGAAATAATGGACAGGTAGAGGCAACTCTGGCTTCATGCTGCGCTCGTCGCCAGAGTTCTAAGCCTCGTCGGCCGTTATCCCTTACATGTTACACTCAGTGCACCATGTTTTCAAATGCATTTAGGGGAACATTTATTGCACAAAAAAGCCTTGCAAGTTGTCTGATTGCAGTCAATTAACACATTGCAAATAGCCTGTGGGTCTCATTAATTTTGGTGTTTCTCCCCCAAATCCTCCGTCAAAAAAAAGTCTGCGAAAAAAGTCTGTGATCACGGACATGATCCTTATCCGAAACCGAGGGCCAAAACGGTTATCTGAACCGAACCGTGGACACACTGATCCGTTTCACCCCTACTACACACACACACACACACACACACACACACACACACACACACACACACACACACACACACTAGTTGTCAGCACACACACACACAATTCATAAGTTTTCTCTCCCACACCCATAGCATAGGCTTACCTCGTTTGCAGGTTTTTCTTTATCTCCTCCTTCATCACCCTAATAAGCATGGAGTCCTCTGGCTGGCTCGTCATCTCCATGGTAAGCAGAGAATGCAGAGGTGCAATTACTGACAGCGTTGGAGTCTTCTCCTCCGACATCACCTGCGTCGCTCTTTTCATTGGTTTTAAAGCTTTAACCACATCCTCCGCATCTGTGATATCGTCCTCCTTCAAAGTGCAGAGGTCTCTCATTACGGCGAACCTCGGGGGAGAGCAGGGCGGCAGATATCGCAGGCTGCTGCTCGAGAAATCTCTCCAGCATTTCAAGTGCGCTATTCCATCTGGTTATCACATCAATTCCAGGGTGGCCATACCACCCTGAATACGCCCGATCTCGTCTGATCTCGGAAGCTAAGCAGGGTTGGGCCTGGTTAGTACTTGGATGGGAGACCACCTGGGAATACCAGGTGCTGTAAGTGGTGTCGGATGGTGGCCAATAGGTGGCGCTCTTCCCTCTGGGCCATTCTCTCATCAATCCCGATGCCCCAGTGCAGTGACGGGGACACTGTGCTGCGGAAGGCGCCGTCCTTCGGAGGAGACGTAAAACCGAGGTCCTGACTCACTGAGGTCATAAAAGATCCCAGGACACTTATCGTAAAGAGTAGGGGTTTCCCCGGTGTCCTGGCCTAACCAGGCTCATTCGATCTGGCCCCCTAATAATCCTCCTGTACAATTGGCTGACTCATCAATTCCCTCACTCCACCTCAAGCTGGTGTGTGGTGAGCGTTCTGGCGCAGATTGGCTGCCGTGCATCACCCAAGTGGGTGCTACACACTGGTGGTGGTGAGTTAGGTCCCCCCCTTCTGTAAGCGTCTTTGGGTCATTGAAAAGCGCTATATAAATATAATTAATTATTATTAATTGTTAGTTTGTGCTGTTTGAGTTGAAGTAGTTTCTGTTTTTCTTTGAGGACGCGGGTGGCTGTGGTGCTGCGATGAAATAACTTTGCAATGCGTCTCACTCTCGCAAGCAGGCGTGCGACATTTTGGAGTTTCAGGCCGGCTTGTGAGGCGAGGTTGATGATATGTGCAAAGCAGCCAACGTGCGTTAGCCCCATGATCTCAACAGCACGCACCATGTTGAAGGCGTTGTCTGTTACGATAGCCGGATCTTTGCTCATCAGCCCCCATTCTTCAATCCCAACTGTCAGCATCTCGGCCAGGCTAGTTGAGCGGTGGTCCGTTTGCACTTCGGTTGTCTGTAGCACATATGAGGTCAAATTCCAATCGGCGTCAATAAAGTGTGTGGTGACACTCATGTACGACTCCGTAGCTACAGATGTCCACGTGTCAGTGGTAACCCCCACCCTCTCTGCTGACTGAATGTGTGTCTTGACTTTCTCCCTCACGGACTGGTAAATGTTTGGTATCACATCTTCTGATATTCGCTTGCGAGACACCATTTGGTAATGAGGTTCCGCGACTTTCATCAACTGCCTGAAGCCGTCGTTTTCAACGACAGAATACGGCCGCATATCTTTACAAATGAATCCCGCATCGCCTCAGTTATTTTCTGGGAACGTGACGAATTGATTGGTAGTAGTGACAGCATGTCCAGCTTCGTCTGCTGCGGCCCGAAGGCGGACAGGTTCGGGTGATGCCGCCGCAGATGATTCTTTAAGTTGGTGGTATTACCACAGTGCTTTACCTCAATTCCGCACTTTTTGCAGACCGCTTTACTTTTGTCCAGCTCGTTGGTCCCTTCTATTTCCCGGAACCCGAAATTCCTCCAAATCGGCGCCTTCAGTGTCTCAGGTGTCTTAAGTGTTCGGCTAACGTCACCGGCACTGTCCGACGCCATGATTGTTTGAGTTATTTTTAGACCGAGCTCGCCTGCGTGAATTTAGTGAGCGCGCCTGCGTGAATTTAGTGATGTGGCGGGGGTAAAAGTTCAGAGGGAAATGTAGAAAATAATTTTAATTTAAAAAAAAAAGATCTTTGGACGTACGAATCGATAATCGGTCATTAATATGAGAATCGATTAAAAATCGGAAAATCGTTTTTTTCAACACAGCTCTAGTGTCATGTGTTAAATCTATGTAATCAGAATAATTTAAGTCAACTGCGTTATTTCTCAGTTATAACTCCAGAAACTTCTCTTTAGAATCGAAATGAAAACTCTATATTCAATCCCGTCACTCCATACTGTCCACTGACGGCGCAACTGCATGGAATAAAGCATCCGTCCAACATGTGTCAATAACATAATATTTTTTTGTGACACTGTAAACACATAATCAAATATCAATTAAATCCCTAATTTTGGAAAACCAAGCCACATACTCCTCATCACAATCGTTATTTTATTGTCCGTTCCTCTGGATGCTTTTCATGAAAAATCAGAATGTTCAAGAACGTTTTACGTGGGTGATTACAAACTGATTATCCAAGGTGTTCTCGGTCAGTCTTATTACCGTAACCCTATAAATGCAGCGGTGAGCCCCGTGCGTAATGCTGCACCATGGCAATGCTGGCCCTGCTCGAGGACCATGCAAATGGCAGGATTCGGAGGGAGAGGGTCTTCAGGGAACGATTTATTGGTACATAAACATATGTACCTCTTTGTCAGTTGTCACATGCTGGCTCTAGCATGCAACATGAAATGGGGGAGACCACGCCGTTTTACAATAATAAGAGAATTTATTATAGTATTAAGATAATTTTACATATAATTAAATAGAATAAAGATAAAGAAGTGTGGTGTAAATCAGTTAAATGTAAAGTAACCCAAAGTGTCATGCAAAAGTCAGTCTGTGTGTAACCAAACAAAGGACAAAGAAAACCAACACGCCGGGAGGAGGGAGCGCCCATGACTGTGGTGAAAGCAGGCTTTTAACCTACTGCCAACACAGGCACACCTGAACTGCATCACCTATTAAGAGAGAGAGAGAGAGAGAACAGGCAAACCAAACAGCCAGGGTGGAGTCAAAGACTCACCAGGGTCGTCACATCCCCCCCCTTAACCCATTTATGCCTAAAACGCCTGCTAAAATCCTATGCTATTCTAGGAAAAAGAACCTCATTTCCTGAGGGTTTTCTGAGAAAATAGTAAGAATTGTCAACGTCTACATAAACCTTAATATCTAAGCCTCTGGAGCACCTAGAAACATGAAATAAGAAGCATTGTGAAGGTAAGAACTGCAGGTTTTATTTAAACCTGCTCCCTGAGCACACAAAAAACAATAACATTTATAAAAAAACTCTCAAACACACAAAAACAATATAAATCAATGATATACAATAAATACAATGTTGTATGCAAACATTATGAGGGAGGGGAAGAGGGGGAGGGAGGGGGGAAGAGAAATGGGGAGGGAGGAGCGGAGAGGGATGGGGAGGGAGGAGCGGAGAAGGATGGAGAGGAGAGGAATGGAGAACGTCCTGGGGTGGAGCTGGCCTCGCGGTTTACATGGTGCATGAAGCACTCGCGGTGCAGAGGGATGTTACACTGCTTGCACCCCATCAGTGTTGACCCCGGACGCACGTCGGTGCCGCTGTGCTTCAGGGAACACTCCTTGCAGGTCTTCCTTTTACTATTGATCTGGGCCAGATCATGGCCAGCAGAAGCTCCTGTTGGGGTGGTGGGGCGCAGAGAGGGAGCGCTCCTCGCTGTGACAGGAACGATCAGCTCCTGGGCCAGATCCTCCAGCCAGTCTTTATAGCCAGTCCTCCTGTATTTCCAGGCAGGTCCTCCCACAGACCTGGCAGCAACAAAGGCATTGTAGGCCACCACACCGATCAGGTAGAAAAACAGCCGCCTCCACCACTTCGTAGACCGATGGTGAATCTGGTAGTAGCCCACCATCTGGTCCAGAAGATCCACACCCTTCATGTGCTTTTGATAATCAGCCAGGCACGCTGGCGCACGGACATCTGTCTGGCGTTGCCCACCAACTCTCCTTCTCACTGACCCATGCTCTGTCGGGTCATGAAAGTTGGACAGAACCATCACAGTTTTTGTGTCCTGCCAGACGCAGAACGTGAGGTCATCCCGCTGCGCCACATTGAATGCGTGCTTTGTTAGACCAGCCGCCTTAGTCAGTTCTTTGTTTTTAGGGAGGTCCTTCCTCCCGGCACGCACCGTGCCGCATGCTTGCACCCCCCTGCCCTGCAGATCTAGTAACAACTTCACACTTGTGTAAAAATTGTCCATGTACACACACAGGTTGGACCCAAAGTAGGGCTGTGCCAGGTCTGACACAATGCGGTGAGCCAGGCCTGTCTCAGTCTTTCCCACAATGGCCCCTGTGTACACCTGGAAGTTGTTGACGTAGCCAGTGCTGCTCTCCGCCATGACCCACACCTTTATCCCCCACTTCACCGGCTTCATCGGGAGGTACTGCCGGAAGGAGAGGCGTCCCTTGTATTTGACCATGGACTCATCCACGCTCGCATACCCATTGACCTCATAGAGTGCCTGGAACTGAGCGAGGAGGAGGTCCATGAACCGCCGGATCTTCCATAGTTTGTCCGATTTATCCATGGCGGGGTCAACATTATCTTGGAGATGGAGATATCTGAAAGTACATATGACAAAGCATTCAATCATTGTATTATTATGAGACCCACCCTCTCAGCTGGTGCCAAGACAATGGCCTACTAGAGTGTCTATAGGGTATAGGGGTATAGCAGGAAGGGGGTAGGGAAGGTGTTCAAATGCTAATTGTTCAGGTCTCATTGAGGCGCAGACAGGGATTACACATTCAAGTTGGATACACAATAAAGCTACACTAACAGAAAAGCAGTATTTCCAGTTCCATCAATGTTATTTATAGTATTTATATTTATTCATAATTGTATTATTCATTATGCTGTATTATGCTATACAGTTCTGCATCATCAACATTAGTAATCGCTATAGCACCACTATCATTACTGCCCATTCCGTTTTCTAAGAGAAGAGAACTCGGAAGAGCGCACAAGAAAACAAAACATAAATAATTACCTCCAGATCATGTCGAAACGGTCCCTGGACATTGCCTTGGGAACGTGTGTCTGGAAAAGCCACTTAGTTTGCCTCCAGTAGTCCCGGCGTGCTGGCAGCTTTAAAATACCGAACGTGAGACACAGCCCGAGGAAAGTTTTCATCTCCGTTTTGGAGACCGGTGTCCACTTTGAGGTCGTGGGGATCTGTGTGCGTAATTGTTCAGCATACAGATTTGTCTCTGTTACCAACAAGTCCCACAGCTCATCTGTAACTATCAGGGAAAAAACTTCGAGGGGGCTAGCATCCACGGCGATCGGTTGCTTTATCCCCGGTGTTCTTTTAAATGCCTTCGTTGTCCGAGGCTGGTAATTGCCGGTTGTCCAGTCAACTTGGAATCTATGAAATTCCTCCTCCTCCTCTCCTTCCGTGTCCACAAACGTGTCCCACTCCTGTGCCGTATCTAATGGATCCCCAATATCCTCCTCCCTCTCAGACTCAAATCCTTCAAAGTCTAGCTCGAAATCACTGCCATCGCTATCAAAACACTCCATCTTGACTGCTCCTTCTCGCTAACCAGCATGGAATCACTGAAAACGAACACAGAATATCGCGTGGCTATATGATTGATTGACGTGATTTTCAGCCAACCAAAGTTCGTTTTGGTGATCTCCTGATCTTTACCAAAGCCTTAAGACCCACCCCATGTGTATTTTTAACCAACCAGAGTGAGTTATATGCTGCATTCGTCATGAAAACAGCACGTGTACAAAATGCTGCGCTACGCAGCAACCGGCAGGAAAGCCTATGTTGCGCTACGCAGCAACCGGCAGGAGGGGCCATGCTGCGCTACGCAGCATCCGGCGCCAATGGGTTAAGACAGAAGCCCACCTAAGTGGGATTCTGCACTTATGGTATTCAAAAAAAACAAAACCCAAACACATAAGCACTACCCATCCCCTCAACCAACACCAGTTACATCAACACTCCTACCGGATCAACCCCCCCCATACACACACTCTCACCACCTAAGAACAAACATTTCCTCCTCTACAGGAAATGTTTGACCCATTAAGAACATCTAGAGACGGCACCTACAGAGGCCGACGCTAAGGCGAAGGACTACGGACTACTAACTAAGAACCTACGGACTACGAACTACTAACTAGGCACCGACGAACTACGAACTAAGAACTAGGAACCTACGAACCTACGGACTACGAAATAAGAACCTACGGACTACGAACTAAGAACCTACGGACTACGAAATAAGAACTAAGAACCTACGGACTACGAACCTACGGACTACGAACCAAGAACCAACGGACTACGGACTACGAACTACGAACTACGGGCAGCCCTTAAACACTCCATCGCCTTGCTCGTGGGCCCCCGGCAGGAGGCCGCCGCCCCCCCCCCTTCTTTTCTCCTAAGAGTGGGACAGGCGGCGATGAAGTGACCCTGCTCATGGCAATAGAAGCAGACTCGTTCCTCAGAGTCACCAGTAGCCGTAGGCCCACTATTGTACCAATTTGTCCGGTCATCTCGAGTGTGATTTACATGCCTGTTCTGGACATAGTCCTTACGTTTTACCCTTATGAGTCAATGCATATTCGTCCGAGAGAATGGCAGCCTCTGCGGCCGTTTTAACCTTGTGGTCATTGATAAAAATAGCAAGATGTTCTGGGACAATGTTCTTGAACTGCTCCAAGACTACCAACTCACCTAATTGTTCAAATGTTTTTACATTAACAGCGGAGCACCAGCGAACAAAATAACTAACCAGATCTCTGGCAACCTCAGAGTATGTTTGTCTGTCAGCTTTCCTCCAGTTTCTAAATCGCTTCCTGTAAAACTCCGGCACTTGTTCATAAACCCTCAACACAGCGTTTTTAACAGACTCGTATGATTTTCGCTCGGTCACTGATAACGCAACGTAGGCGTCCTGAGCGCGCCCCGAAAGAACTGTTTGGAGAAGCAAGGTGCGCTCCAAATCACTCCAATTTCGCTCTTCCGCAATGCCCTCAAATAGAGAGAAAAAAATGTCAGGGTCTCGGTCATTAAATTTGGGTAAAAACTTTATCATACTTGAGATGTTTCCCCCTAATGCCAGAACCAGAATCCTCATTAACAGTATCCCGCATCTTTCCCTCTGCCACCAATCTTAACTTTTCTCTCTGCAGCTCACTTTCCCTTTCTTCCTGTCTTTCCTGTCGTTTCATTTTTTCCATTTCTAGCCCTACATCTAAACGCTTCTGTTCTAAAACACTTTCAAGACGTTTTAGTTCCATTTCGCGATCTTTCTCACGTTGATGTTCACGTTCTGCTGCCTCAAACCGCTTTTGCTCCATCTGTAATTTTAAAAGCTGCATCTGTTGCTCAAAACTAACCGCATTTTTATCAGAAATGAACACTTCACCTGAGCCATTTGGATTTGTCCCACTTGGAATTACCTCCATAATGGACCCCTCTACTAACAAGATCTAACCCGATTTTTTAGGACCTCTTTTTTAAGATCTCTCGGCAGATCAGTCAATTGATAATGTTCAGCCACTTTCCTTAACTGTTCCTTTGTGAACTTATCAAACAGTGACTCAGATGGAGACGCATAAAATTTATCCAAATCCATTTTATACTAGGAATGATGACTAACAAGCGCTCGGATGGATATTGTGACAATTCTTTTCCAATGTTGGGAGACCAATAAGCTGACGGCTATTACGCGACAGTGTATAGCGCAGCCGGCAACTGAATGCAGGTGTACCAACCCCTTTCCCCCCCAGACTAGAGCAGCCCCGCATCTAACTTCAGACCACGGCCCTAGCTCTTTCCTAGCTGGTCTTCAGTGTGCCCTCATGCAATTGAGTTGCAAGCAACCCCAGCGCGTTCGACACACCAAAAATAACAAACACAAAAATAAAAAAACAAAACAACAAACAGCGGTAAGCGCTCTATTCCTAGCGAGGGTTCACGTGTGCTCCGGTAGAATCTAACCTACCACCCCCCCACAGTTACCACTACACCTGCACCCAATTCGCCTACCTGCAACGCAAACGTCAGAAACCGCAGGTAGCCTCCCAAATGGCACTCCTCCTCCTCGGCAAATCAACCAAAGCAAACCACTATCAAACCAAATTAACAACGAAATCTCAATGAACACCAAAACACTAAATTATCATTTACCAACTACAAACTTAGCGTGTGTCTCCCCATTTTCTGATAATTTGACTGCACAGGCAATTAATTCCCGTCAGTACAATCCAAAAGCCAATTCAACTATACAGCCAAGTCAAAACAAAGCATACTTACAATTAAGTTGCCTTACCAGATTTTGGAAAATTAATCCCGGACGAGCCCCCATATGTCACATGCTGGCTCTAGCATGCAACATGAAATGGGGGAGACCACGCCGTTTACAATAATAAGAGAATTTATTATAGTATTAAGATAATTTTACATATAATTAAATAGAATAAAGATAAAGAAGTGTGGTGTAAATCAGTTAAATGTAAAGTAACCCAAAGTGTCATGCAAAAGTCAGTCTGTGTGTAACCAAACAAAGGACAAAGAAAACCAACACGCCGGGAGGAGGGAGCGCCCATGACTGTGGTGAAAGCAGGCTTTAACCTGCTGCCAACACAGGCACACCTGAACTGCATCACCTATTAAGAGAGAGAGAGAGAGAACAGGCAAACCAAACAGCCAGGGTGGAGTCAAAGCAAGGGTGGAGTCAAAGACTCACCAGGGTCGTCACACAGTCCAGTGGCAACCTGTTACCACTCTGCTTTTTGTTGTTAGTGATCCCAATTAGGGCCTGACCGATATTGATTTTTGAGTGCCGATGCCGATTATTTTCAGAGAAAAATTACGATTACGATTTAATCGGCCGATAAAAACAAAACAAAAAAAAGCATTTAAAACATAGTTTTTGATGCCTTAAATATACTTTAAACACTTTTGACGCATATGTGAATTGAATGCAGAACCTTTGAGTGTTTTAGAATACATTTACAGTCAAAAATGAGTGTAATGTAAAATGTAAAATAAATAACTAACTCCCAATGTGCTGCGCTCGTGAGCAGTGACTAACACGTGCGTGCTGAGCAGTATGGTCTCACTGTTAGAGTCTACAGTATAACAAATTAACATGGCCTGGGACCTAAAGAAAAACAGGCACAAGATGCTCAAACAACGCGTCTTGTGTACATTGGTGAGGTGAGCGCGCAGCTGCCTGAGCGAGCGTGCTTTCATGTTGTACTGTAAAATTCAATCTCCTCTTTTTTACTCCATCTAAAGTTGTTAGTTAGCAAGGCGAGTAGGAGCGCAATCTGCAGGATACTAAGCGCAATAACGCTTAGTAAATAAAAATAAAAAAAGAATCGGTAGTAATCTGCGTCTTTTTGGCAGATGTTGATTATTTTCAAAAAGGCTATAATCGGCCGATTAAATCGGCAGGCCGATAAATTGGTCGGGCCCTAATCCCAATCCCGTGACCGACGAACAAAACTACTTTTCGGGCCTCCACCTCACCCGCAAGTGTCTCCACTTAAACCTCAGTGAAATTTCGCTTTTTTGCTTTTCTCAAAAAATACTGCAGACGGTAGAAATTGAAATATTTAAACACGTGAAAAACTATATTACAAAGAAATTATTTACAGAAACCTGCCTTGAAATTCTACCTCTATTCCAACAGAGAGTTGTCCACATTTGGAACTGTCTCAATCTCACACCTCCACAGGCTCACCCCACCTTGCTAAAACCTCACTCTTCTTGCCTTTCTTCCAGCAAATTCATCAAAAACATATGTCAGCTATTTTGATACCACATGATTGATGCTTATGATGGCAAGACCACTTAGACGTCCTTGCACCATGGTAGCTCTGAGATATGTTTTAATGAGTTTGAGCTTGGAGAAGCTTTGTTTGGCAGCAGCCAATGTGACAGGAAGAGTGGCTGAGATTCGCAGAGCCACCCACATATTAGGGTATATTTCTGTAAGCTTTTCATCATGCAGGAAGGTCAAGAGGTCCATGTTTGACATCTTTTTAGAAGGGAAATGTGGAATATTCTGCATTTCTGCAACAAGTTACCTCCCATCAATATCTGGCTGTCCATCATAGGTCAGAGCAGCACTCAGGTTTTCCCAGTGCTGTAGCTGTTCTACTTTGGTCATGTTTGGAAAGTCCAGGAGGAATCCAAACTTGCCATTCACCTCTGCAATGTTCTGGAATCTCTCATTGAGGAAAGAGAGGGCTGTATCCACCACCACATTAAAAAAATTGTGGATTCCAATTTTCTTAGTGCATCATCGATAGGCTCTTCTGCAGACTCATATCCAAAGTGCCTTTTTGTTGTTCTCAGGCGCTTCTGTTTAAGAACCGCTTCCACATTCATCTCCTCGCACATCTTCTCGGCAGCCGTCTGTGCATCAGAGAATCCTGTTGTTCTGTAGGAGGTGAGACTCTGTCATTTTCCTCAGCAGGTCGACAGCCACATCTAGATGCTTGGATGGTGACTGCAGCAGTGCACTGACATGCTGAGTCTTGTTGAGGATGTCATCATACCATATGGCTGTGCTGCTGTGCAAATGCAGAAGAGGTAAGATCCAACCTCTTCAGCCAAGGACTGGGCTTCCACTCTCACCACAGGGTCTGCAGTAGTTTCCCTCACCTCCAGGAGAGCGTCTCTGATTTGTCCAGCCTGGTATTTTACAGCCTCAATCCTCTTTATTCTGCTCTCCCATCTGGTGTCTGACCAGGATTTGAGGGTGGCGTTAACATGTTTCAGGAGGATAGCCCATCTATGGACGGAGGCTGAGGAAAATTTGAACAATTTTGTTAGATATCCAAAGTAGCCAACTGCATCTGTTGAGCTCTTTGCAGCATCAGCTATCACCAGATTCAAAGTGTGGGCACCACAGGGGACAAAGAAAGCTCTCGAGTTCAGCTGAAGCAACCTAGCATGGACACCTTTTTCTTTCCTTTCATGTTGGCTCCGTTGTCATAAGACTGTCCTCTGCAGTCTTCAAAGGGGATGTTAAGCTCCTCCTGCCTTCTGAGGATGAAAGTTGACAAACTTTCCCCTGTTGATGCCTCCGCCACAAGAAAGCCCATGAAATGTTCTTTAACTTGTGGTGTGTCTTCCAGTGAAACAATCCTAAGAATGACAGAGTTGCTCTTTTTGACTCAGATCTGAAGTGCAATCTAAAATAATGGAAAAATATTTGGATGCTTTGACCTCTTCCACAATTGTTTCCAGTATTTTTGAGCTGATGCAGTCTATCAGTTCATTCTGTATTATTTTGCCCAGATAATGTGTGTGACTGCCAGCTCCACTTTCCACCCTACCAACATGCTGCTTCATCACAGGATAACATTTT
The DNA here is from genome assembly GCF_902167405.1 of Gadus morhua. Taxonomy (NCBI): domain Eukaryota; kingdom Metazoa; phylum Chordata; class Actinopteri; order Gadiformes; family Gadidae; genus Gadus; species Gadus morhua. Next base: position 4,175,435 of record NC_044066.1, on the reverse strand, counting down.
GCCATGAGCTCCACCTCTTTTAGAAAGTTGCCATTCCCGGTTTGTTTATGGTGTCTGTAGAGCCCCTGAAAGCAAATTTTCTTTCAGCTAAGGACTGAATTATTGCCACCAATCGAGAGAGAACATCACGCCACATTTTTCTCTCCGCCTCAGATAGTGCCATCTCTTGCCCCTTTGCAAGACGCACCTCCAGATCCTTCCAGGTTGCCATGTGGGCAGTATGCTCCGGGCTGTCCTCGTGGACTTTGAGCAAATGGCTTGCTTTTTTCCAGTCCTTTTGTCCTTCACTATTTAGTTTGTAGTCTTTACGAGAAAACATTTCGCAGCAGAAGTGCAAGCTATCATTCTTTTTTGAGTACATTAGCCAACTTCTTTTGATTTTTGAAATAGTCATGCTGACACATTCTCCCTTCTTTCTGTTTTGGTTGAAAGTGAAAGTGTTTTTGATCTGATATGGTCCTCTGTGAACAAACTCTGTTCTGTCCTTCTCAGTAAAAAGGGATGGCCTGTCAGCAGGGTCAATTGGTGAAGCCTTTCCTGATTCTTTATCACTGTGTGCTGAGTTGGATGGGAGAGGAACACTTGATGATGCTGATTCATCTCTGGGTGGTGCTGTGGAGGAGGTTGAAGGAGCGCTTGATGCTGCTTCATCTATGGGAGGTGCTGTGGAGGAGGTTGAAGGAGCGCTTAATGCTGCTTCATCTCTGGGTGGTGCTGTGGTGGAGGTTGAAGAAGTGCTTGATGCTGCTTCATCTCTGGTTGGTGCTGTGGAGGAGGTTGAAGAAGCGCTTGATGCTGCTTCAACTCCCGGTGGTGCTGTGGAGGAGGTGTCCATAGGTGGCGCAAAAAAATTCAAAAGTGCATTTGGAGAGAGAAAAGAAGAGTATATGTGACTATTGGGTGTAACATTCCAATAAAATAAAAGATCGGAAAATTACAATAAAAGATTAGAAAATTAAGAAATGCATGATGTTTGCTAAAGGCATTCACAAGCATAATAGTAGATATGAGTTCAGATTAGGGTTGCCGTGGTATACGGTATTACCGGTGTTGCACACCGGCAACACAGATTTTTTTTTTTTCATTTCAGTAAAAATGAATAATATAATTAAGAAAATTAAAATGTGTAGAATAGGCCACAGTTCTGCTCTGTGCGGGAGAATTGTCGCGCCGAGAATTGACGTGCTTCCTTACAAGACCGGTAACCATAGCAACGCCGGTAAACAAACCCCGCGAAGCCCAATCTCTACGTGAGCTCCCCGCGCTACGGCCATCCAGAGGCGCACAGAGCTTTTGGCCGTGATATTGTTATATAAAATTGTATTATACTATTATAGAACGTTATAAGACGCCAAGAATTGGCGCGCTGCCAGCCGCTGTCACCGAGTGTGAGAGGAGAGTTGACGGAGAAGATGGCGGTTGACCTATAGTTTCAAAGTTAATACCGTTTATACCGGTAATACCGGTGTTGACACGAGCGTATTACTCGTGTGAAAATGTCCACACCGCGGCAACCCTAGTTCAGATTCAAATTATTGTAAATACAATTAAATGTAGTATGGTTTATCTAGTTTGGTTCTAACCAGAGATTAAACAAGCACTCAAGTGAAGTGTAAAAAAAATACAATGATATATTATTATATGAAAGATATGGGAAATGTAAGATATGCAAACCACAAACTACCATCCAAAATCAGCTGGAAAATAAACACTGCTCCAACAATGGTTACTAAAATGCATTGGATAATTTAAGGCTAATAGCCCCATTTTACTGTGGGTTACAAACTGTTATGGACCTATCACCTATATACATAGCTGACATGTTTGATCTTCATTGAAGCGTGGGGGTTTCTTTTTTAAAAAAACAAACACTGCATGACTAGTTAACTCCGGTTAAGTTGTTTACACGTTGCTTGGCAACGCGCTACGCCCCGACAAAACCACATATTGATTCGATAAGTGAACAAATGAAGTCAATAGCCATGTATTAAGCGGAGTTATGTATAGGGAACAGTTGGCTCCAGAGAAATAAAGATAGAAAGGTGAACAAGAGCCCGACAATGTGACCAGTTGGCTATGTAGCCAGCCAGGCCTAATATTAAAGATAAACAAATTAAAGTTACTGTACCTCTGTCTTTTCCCCGTTTTTCCTCTTCTTTTTTTCTTTTCCTCCCCTGGGCGCCAGAGTATTTAGGTTTCTTTGACATTGTTATCTGCAAAAAGATGGCTTTCTCCTCTCCGGTCAGAATGATGTATCAAGTGGGTAATTAAGGAAACTCACCAGGAAGAGACACCTTAGTGCTCTAACACCTTAGTGCTCTAACACCCCGCCTTTGCTAAGCCATCTCACGTTGTTGTGCAGCAACAGATCATCAGCGTTTGCATCAACTTCTCTGAGGAATTCCCTGAGCATGCGATGGTGATAGGAAGAGGATTCCCTGAGAAAATGTAATCTTCATCATTGTGTTCATCACATCAGCATGCTCATCTGACAGGGTGGAGCACAGGACAGATTGATGAATTATGCAATGGTAAGAGATGAGCTCAGGTTTGTCCTCTTTCATTCTTTCCACCGCTCCTTTCTCTCTCCCCATCATGGCAGGGGCTCCATCTGTGGTTATTGAAACCACTTGTTTTGGCTCTATTCCTCACTTTGTTAACATCTCCTTAATGGCCAGGTAGATGTCCTCTCCTCTTGTAATGTTCTTAACCCATTTACTACTAAAACGCCTGCAATAAACTTGTATAAAAACCTATATATAATAGATATAAATTTCCCTATCTCCTGAGGGTTTTCTGAAAAATACTAGGAATTTTCAACGTCTATGAAAACCTTAAGATCTAAGCCTCTGTAGCACATATTAACATGAAATAAATTGCATTTAAAAGGTAAGACTCGCAGGTTGTAATAAAACATGCCCCCTTAGCACTAACATACCAACAAATTTTTATAAAAATCTCAAAATCACATTGGTAAGGACATTTTTTTTATATGATCAAATAACATCACAAATAACACTAAATATAACAAATAACATCTTAAACATGCCAACACACAGACCACGGCACCTTGGTATGAAAGAGAGGTGGGAAAGGAGTGGGGAGGGTGGGGTAAGGACACACACACACAACAAATCAGTCTTGGCGAAGGATGTAGTGCATCAATTCGCGTGGCGAAGGACGTGGTGCACGAAGCACTCGCGGTGCAGAGGAAGGTCACACTGCCTGCACCCCATCAGCGTGGACCCAGGATGCACGTCAGAGAACACTCCCTGCGCTTCAGAGAACACTCCCTGCAGGTCTTCCTCTTCTGGTTAATCTGGGCCAGGTCATGCTCAGCAGAAGCTCCAGTTGGGCTGGTGGGGAGCACCTGGGGAGCATTTCTTTTAGTGACTGGCACGATCAGCTGCATGGTCAGATCCTCCAGCCAGTCTTTGTAGCCACCCCTCCTATACTTCCAGGCGGCTCCTTCTGCAGACCTGGCTGCCGCAAAGGCATTGTAGCACGCCACCATAAGAAAATAAAAAAACAGCCTCCTCCACCACTTTTTAGACCTACGCTGGATCTGGTAGTATCCCACCATCTGGTCCAGCAGGTCTACCCCCTTCATGTGCTGCTGATAGTCAGCAAGGCAGGCTGACACGTGAACCTCCGCTTGGCGTTGACCATTCGCCTTCCTCCTCACTGACCCAAAAGATGTCGGGTCATGGAAGTTTGACAGGACCATCACTGCCTTGGTGTCCTGCCATATACAAAAGGTCAGGTCTTCCTGCTGCGCCACCTTGTATTCGTGCCTCTTCATGCCAGCCTGTTTTGTTAGGAAGGGCCTCCCCAAAAGCAAGGACCTATTAGCACGCACCGTGATCAGTGTTGGTCAAGTAACTTGGAAAAAGTAATTAGTTACTGATTACTTATCCAAGAAAGTAATCCAGTTACTTTACTGATTACTTATTTTCAAAAGTAATTAGTTAATTTACTAATTACTTTACTTGGTTACTTTTCAAAAACACACTCGCTATACACAACCTGAATACGCTTTTTTTAAAACTTGTTTTTATTAGTCCCAATCTTTTTAACAATGCAAATTGCAAACAAAAAAATTAATTAAATGCAACAGTCTCTCATTTAAAGAAAATCGTTTTGAATAGATGTAAATAGAATACAGCAATAAAATAATTAAAACAAAAGTCTCTATTAACATTTACATCTTTTAACAGTTGCAGTGCAGAGGAGTAATGCGTTTCCCAAAACAGAAAATGCTGTTGCATGCCACATTTAGGCTGTTCTAATGTCAAAGAAGAGTATGTGTTTGAACTGTGTGTGTGGAAGGATGTGTTTCTCTGAGTGTGTGGATGTGAATGTCAGTGTGTGTGTGTATCGAGGGGACTGCCTCTGTTTGTTTGGGATTGAGGTTTGCTTCTACGTGTATGTGATGTGTGCGTATGTATGTAGAGGGATTTGTTACTGTGTGTGTGTGTGTGTGTGTGGAGGGTAGTGCTTCTGTATGGGTGTGTGTGTGGAGGGTAGTGCTTCTGTATGGGTGTGTGTGTGGAGGGGAGTGCTTCTGCATAGGAGTGTGTGTGGAGGGGATCTGACCCCTGTCATATGTCTGCAGTTTCAGGCAAGCGGAAAAGTGTGTGTGTTAGTCAAGTCTCATTTTATGACAAGGCCCTATGTTTTTTTGTTTTCTTTCGGAGTGAAACAGTGGTTATACCGCATCAGCAGAAGCTTTTCAAACCTCCCAGCAGAGAGCCTGTTCCTTTTCGGGGAAAGTATCAATCCACCCAAACTGAACAGCCGTTCAACTGGTGCACTGGATGGAGTTGGAGAGTTGTACTTCATGTACATCTTTTTGAGGTTTGGGAACTGATTTAGAATCTCAAGCTCATACCCAGACCTTAAATAGTCAGTTACTTCTTTTTCTGCTGAGAAGCTTTCTGTGGGTTGGTTCTCAAAATCAAAAAAGTCCATTTCAGCTGGGCTGGCTGGCAGTTGTCCGCTGCAGGAGCAACTTTACGACTCTCTTATCAGAAGCTCTTTCACATGCTCTCTCCTACGCTCATCTCTCAGCCATCTCAGTTTGAACTTGGGACAAGTGGCCGCTGCAAGAAGTCCCTCTTGGCTATCCAGTACAGGATCAAAACGAATCTTGATGGCCTGTAAAATACAATACAATATAAATAAGAATATATTTATTTTTCTATATAATCTGCTATTTTAATTATTCTGTGATCTTAAATGACCTAAACAATCTCATGCTCATCAACACTGTATGAGATTTAATTATCGTTGAGGTTATTTTGACCTCTTTATTTTAATCTTCTGTTGATGTTATGACTAATATTCATGATTAATGATGATCAATATCCCTGATATTGAACTGATATTGAACTTTTATCATTTTAGTAATAGTACTCAATGCTTAACCCATTTATGCCTAAAACGCCTGCTAAAAACGCCTGCTATATCCTATGCTATTCTAGGAAAAATAACCTCATTTCCTGAGGGTTTTCTGAGAAAATAGTAAGAATTGTCAACGTCTACATAAACCTTAATATCTAAGCCTCTGGAGCACCTAGAAACATGAAATAAGAAGCATTGTGAAGGTAAGAACTGCAGGTTTTATTTAAACCTGCTCCCTGAGCACACAAAAAACAATAACATTTATAAAAGAACTCTCAAACACACAAAAACAATATAAATCAATGATATACAATAAATACAATTTTGTATGCAAACATTATGAGGGAGGGGAAGAGGGGGAGGGAGGGGGGAAGAGAAATGGGGAGGGAGGAGGGGAAGAGGGGGAGGGAGGGGGGAAGAGAAATGGGGAGGGAGGAGCGGAGAGGGATGGGGAGGGAGGAGAGGAGAGGAATGGAGAACGTCCTGGGGTGGAGCTGGCCTCGCGGTTTACATGGAGCATGAAGCACTCGCGGTGCAGAGGGATGTTACACTACTTGCACCCCATCAGTGTTGACCCCGGACGCACGTCGGTGCCGCTGTGCTTCAGGGAACACTCCTTGCAGGTCTTCCTTTTACTATTGATCTGGGCCAGATCATGGTCAGCAGAAGCTCCTGTTGGGGTGGTGGGGCGCAGAGAGGGAGCGCTCCTCGCTGTGACAGGAACGATCAGCTCCTGGGCCAGATCCTCCAGCCAGTCTTTATAGCCAGTCCACCTGTATTTCCAGGCAGGTCCTCCCGAAGACCTGGCATCAACAAAGGCATTGTAGGCCGCCACACCGATCAGGTAGAAAAACAGCCGCCTCCACCACTTCGTAGACCGATGGTGAATCTGGTAGTAGCCCACCATCTGGTCCAGAAGATCCACACCCTTCATGTGCTTTTGATAATCAGCCAGGCACGCTGGCACACGGACATCTGTCTGGCGTTGCCCACCAACTCTCCTTCTCACTGACCCATGCTCTGTCGGGTCATGAAAGTTGGACAGAACCATCAAAGTTTTTGTGTCCTGCCTGACGCAGGACGTGAGGTCATCCCGCTGCGCCACATTGAATGCGTGCTTTGTTAGACCAGCCGCCTTAGTCAGTTCTTTGTTTTTAGGGAGGTCCTTCCTCCCGGCACGCACCGTGCCGCATGCTTGCACCCCCCTGCCCTGCAGATCTAATAACAACTTCACACTTGTGTAAAAATTGTCCATATACACACACAGGTTGGACCCAAAGTAGGGCTGTGCCAGGTCTGACACAATGCGGTGAGCCAGGCCTGTCTCAGGCTTTCCCACAATGGCCCCTGTGTACACCTGGAAGTTGTTGACGTAGCCAGTGCTGCTCTCCGCCATGACCCACACCTTTATCCCCCACTTCACCGGCTTCATCGGGAGGTACTGCCGGAAGGAGAGGCGTCCCTTGTATTTCACCATGGACTCATCCACGCTCGCATACCCATTGACCTCATAGAGTGCCTGGAACTGAGCGAGGAGGAGGTCCATGAACCGCCGGATCTTCCATAGTTTGTCAGATTTATCCATGGCGGGGTCAACATTATCTTGGAGATGGAGATATCTGAAAATACATGACAAAGCATTCAATCATTGTATTATTATGAGACCCACCCTCTCAGCTGGTGCTAAGACAATGGCCTACTAGAGTGTCTATAGGGTATAGGGGTTCATTTTGGGGGAGGGGGGAGGGGTGACAAAAGATGACAGGTGCATAGCAGGAAGGGGGTAGGGAAGGTGTTCAAATGCTAATTGTTCAGGTCTCATTGAGGCGCAGACAGGGAGTACACATTCAAGTTGGATACACAATAAAGCTACACTAACAGAAAAGCAGTATTTCCAGTTCCATCAATGTTATTTATAGTATTTATATTTATTCATAATTGTATTATTCATTATGCTGTATTATGCTATACAGTCCTGCATCATCAACATTAGTAATCGCTATAGCACCACTATCATTACTGCCCATTCCGTTTTCTAAGAGAAGAGAACTCGGAAGTGCGCACAAGAAAACAAAACATAAATAATTACCTCCAGATCATGTCGAAACGGTCCCTGGACATTGCCTTGGGAACGTGTGTCTGGAAAAGCCACTTAGTTTGCCTCCAGTAGTCCCGGCGTGCTGGCAGCTTTAAAATCCCGAACGTGAGACACAGCCCGAGGAAAGTTTTCATCTCCGTTTTGGAGACCGGTGTCCACTTTGAGGTCGTGGGGATCTATGTGCGTAATTGTTCAGCATACAGATTTGTCTCTGTTACCAACAAGTCCCACAGCTCATCTGTAAATATCAGGGAAAAGACTTCGAGGGGGCTAGCATCCACGGCGATCGGTTGCTTTATCCCCGGTGTTCTTTTAAATGCCTTCGTTGTCCGAGGCTGGTAATTGCCGGTTGTCCAGTCCACTTGGAATCCCTGAAATTCCTCCTCCTCCTCTCCTTCCGTGTCCACAAACGTGTCCCACTCCTGTGCCTTATCTAATGGATCCTCAATATCCTCCTCCCTCTCAGACTCAAATCCTTCAAAGTCTAGCTCGAAATCACTGCCATCGCTATCAAAACACTCCATCTTCACTGCTCCTTCTTCACTACTACTTCTCGCTAACCAGCACAGAATCACTGATAACGAACACAGAATATCGCGTGGCTATATGATTGATTGACGTGATTTTCAGCCAACCAAAGTTCGTTTTGGTGGTCTCCTGATCTTTACCAAAGCCTTAAGACCCACCCCATGTGTATTTTTAACCAACCAGAGTGAGTTATATGCTGCATTCGTCATGAAAACAGCACATGTACAAAATGCTGCGCTACGCAGCAACCGGCAGGAAAGCCTATGTTGCGCTATGCAGCAACCAGCAGGAGGGGCTATGCTGCGCTACGCAGCATCCGGCGCCAATGGGTTAAAACAAAGAAAGCCTAACATCTGCCCACCATGAATGGTATAATAAATTTAACAAAACCAAATAATAATCTTACCTTTACAATGGCATCTGGAAGGCTGGCTGTCATTCTGGAGAGGTCATCTTTCAGGGCAAGTGTCTTTGACATCAGGCTTGTGAGCGTTGGTAGTAAAGTCCCATAGGTGCACTCATCCCCTTGTAAGATGTTGAGTGCTACTGTCAAGGTCTTCATCACAGTGCAGTATTCTTGCAAAAATAGGTACTCCCTTTCATTAAGGCACTTGATTCCCAGTTATACACACAGGGGATTCAGCTCGTTCATTGGAATTGTGATGATTCTGGAAATGGCCTCATACAGGGAATTCCACCTTACGGATGTGGGTACCATTAGCTTCCTGCGGCTGACTTCCTCCACCTGTTCAGAGGCCAATGTTGATCGACTTGCTTTAGTCCAGAGAGCGGTGCATTTTGCAATACTACTCCTATTTATAGCCTTGGTGTCTGCACAGGAATTTAGATGTTTGTCAACATCGCTTGTTGAAATCAGATTAATTGTGTATGATGCACATCTGTAGTGTGGAGGGAGGCTAAACTGTCCATCACCAGATGAAAGAACTTCTGACATCTGTAAAAGTCGGTTCCTCGTCATCACCTGCTTCATCATTTTCAGATTCAGAAACCAAATTACAGGGCTGACATACTCTGAATGCTTTGGCAAAATTTGATGCATTATCCGCTACAGTGGCAACAACCTTGCTATGCAGTCCATATGATGAATGAATTTCTTCGATCTCTGCTCCAATTACATCATAGGTGTGCCTGCCTCTAATTCTCTTACATGCTAGCCCGGCCTAGTTGCGCTGTGAAGAGGAATTAATCCAGTGAACCCTCACTCCCATAAAACTTTTATTATTCTTCGTCCAAATGTCAGCAGTAGTGGAAACAAAGTCTACATCTCAGAGTTCAGCCTTCAAATTACCTTCCATTATGTCGTATTCTCTCTCAAGGTATCCTGCAAATGACTTTCTCTGCGGCAGCTTGACGCCGCTTTTGGTTGGTATTTTTTCTACGATGCGTTGGAATGAATCAGTCTACAGTGGAAATGGGCAACATGTCCTCGACAATATAGCCAGCGACAAGCTTCTTCAGTTCAGCGGCACTAAGTCCTGTCGCTGACGCTCTTAAGTCTATTTTCACCTGTTTAGCAGGAGAGGGTCCCTCTGTTGCTGCAGCGGTCATGTCGGGATTTCGGGGTGTCTCAGTGAGTTTCACATTCTTGTGCCGGCTTGCTAGGTGCTTGCTCAGATTTGAGGTGGAATTTTTCGCTGTCGATAAAATCTTTCTTCCCACGCAGAGTGTACAGCGGACGTTAATGTTTTTTGTATCTTTTACCGAGTCAAACTCAAAGTAATGTCTCAACTTCCATTGATTAAATGCTCCATGTTCGCTCTCTCTCCCGCACGCCATGTCTTGCACACACGTGTCTGTTGTTTACTTCTAGACGTCACGGTCACGCCGCTATAGGCTACCTCATTGTCTTTTACTGTCTATGGCAAAAATAAATCGCGGTTTAGTAACGCAGTAACGCAGACTGCTTGCAGGAAAGTAAAGTAATCGAATTACTATTTTTGCAATTGTAATCCCTTTCTTTACTCTTTATTTGAAAAAAGTAATTGGATTACAGTAACGCCTTACTTCTAACGCGTTACTGCCCATCACTGCTCTTATCTAGTGCTGGGTATCGTTCAAAATATTTCGATACGGTGCTAATTTCGATACCGGTTTGATACTATAGTTTTTCGATACCTGATGTTTTAAAAATCAATTTCCACAACAAAAACAAATTAGGAATTATAGAATTTATTTGAGAGAGAGAGAGAATTTTAAATAAATAGACAGAGACCTAGGCATTGGGGCCTAGTCGAGGGCACTCAGTTCTAATAATGGATGAATAAATAACAATGGAACAATAATAATAACAAAGAGAAACTGATGCAAACAAATGTCCAAAGAGTCCAAACTGCATGACAACAGTCACTCAACAGTTTTTTTTTTTAGAAAGATCAGCATGTCTGCCTTGTCTGGCAACAGACAGGCCTGCTCCTGGCTGATTGAGCAACGGCTCGCATCAAAAATAGAAGTGCTACGGAATGGTGGTGCTGCGGCGCGCTGCGCCGGTGGAAATTGTTTCATTGATTAGAGTGGCAGCAATCAGCAGCGGTAACCATGGCGCAGCTGTTCCGCAGCGCTTACGTATCCGGTGGAAATCAGGCTAGTGTTGTTGTTGTTGCTAGCTAGCGCCGCCGCTTAGCATGTACTTCACAACTCTATTGTCCACTCGAGGCCCGAAAATAAACAGCGACATAATCGATTATGGCAAGTTGCCGCATTGATGCTGAATCGTGCATGCCCCGCATTGCGATGCATCGCCGAATCGATTATTGTTGACCCCACTAAAGTATTGATTAGACAGCGATATATTAGATACCTAATAAAGTTTAAACTGTTCGAACACACAAGACCGGCAACCATAGCAACGCCGGAAAACAATTCCTGCAAAGCCCAATCCCTACGAGAGCTCCCCTCGCTACGGACATCCGGAGGCGCACAGAGCTTTTGGCCTTGATATTATATATACAATTTTATTATATACTATTATATATATAGAGCTCCGGGAGTCGCAAACGGTTGGACTGTCGGCAAGCGCTTCCGAACCTGTTGCCATCTCGTTGCGCCTCACTCTCACTCGCTCAGTGAACTGCCCTCCTGCTGCTGTGGCTGAGTGCGAGCTGAGGGGCATGCCCACTGACTAGCCTCTGCGTGCAAGGAGTATGACTGGAGCGGCTCGCTGCACTTACTCAAAGTTACTCAAGTGCGCATATGCCAAGCGCAAACGCATATATACACCGCAAGCAAGCACATGCTCATGAACATACATGGAAACGCACACACATGCGCACACACTACACACACGCGCGTATGCACAGACCGCACGACAACACAAAGAAAGCGACACGCACGCAAGCACAGGTAAGACGTTTAACGGCTCGCCATCGGCACACGCGCAGGTAAGAACACACACGCAAGCGCGCCCATGCGCACAAACATACACGGAAACGCACACATGCACGCACACACACAAGCACGCGCACACACCGCACGTCAACACAAAGGCAGCAACACATACACGGAAGCGCGCGCACACACACGTACAGGTTAAGCTCAACAAACTGCCAGGTAACACGATAAAATAAGTGAGACAATTTCTCACCTCGACAAGCAATGGCGGTTCGTTCATTTTTGTCATATAAAAACCGTTAATTTCAATCATCGCACCGAACGGCATATCAACACAGAAGTGACGTGATTCTTAAAGTGACAGTGTCCCTATAATGTAGTATGGTGAATTAAGTCTTTGAGCCTCCCCAAATGTCTTGCGATATTAATATCCCCCCCTGTGGACTGTTTTAGTTGTTTTATATTTTGTGTGTATGCTATGTGTGAAAAGATGTTTAATCACAATGATGATTATTATTTTTCAACTAACCAATAGTGGTTGCCTTGCATTTTAAAATGTCAATGCACTTTACTTTCCATTGAACAACTACCCCTGTTACCATTAAATTGACAAATTTTATAATGTAATCAAATGCTCACACAATAGCTGCTTTCAGACACACGTGTGAGTCCTGATATTCTCCTGATGGGCCGTATGTGTGAACAACATATGGGTCAATGACAAATAAGCCTTCAAAAAGTATATATGGGTGATTTTCACGAAATGCAGATTTAAAAGGTGTCCAACATCAGAATTTTTAAAATGCATTTGAAGCAAATTTTCCTTTTGCACACATCAGATTAAGGTTTAAATTTACTAAAAACATTATTTTCAGGAGATTTTTTAAATATTTATTATATATTAATTTACATTTTAGAGACGAAGTCCATAAAAAATTCTCATTACCACAACACAATGACATTAAAATTATGGTTTAAAATTATGGTTTAAAATGTGTACTTTTGGCTATTTTTAAAGTAGATTATTACAATTAATGCTCAGAGCTATGTATAACTTTAGGAAAAATACTTTTTTATATTTATATTTTTTCATAATTTACTTAATATTTCTCATTACCGAAACACACAATTTGATTTGCAACGTACTTTTTCAATATTTTGCTGAAACGATTACATTTACCATTTTTATGAAGCATACCTGAAATAAGTATTGTTTTATATAATGTATATATATATTTTTCAACAAAGTATGATTAACTCATAATTATGTAGTTTGTACAAAAAGCACATGTTGCGGTAATGAGAATGCTGTTTCGGTAATGAGGTTCAATATTTCGGAAATGAGATTCAGTTCAGATTCATTGTTCACCAAGAGTCCTGATGCCTTACCTTCATAATTTACACATGTAACACATCATTTTTAAAAGAATATTTATTTCATGAATAGAGCTTGATTTGCTCATTGAAAGTGGTCATAACAGTACCATGTCTTGTGTTAAACAAAACAACTTAAAAAAACATTTGCCATCTATGTAAACAACTAAAACAAATACATTTACCAATCATACACCTATCATGTCATCCTGAGAAACATTTCAATTTAACATACAATCATATGATCTTACAATTATTTTAGTTTGATATAAAAGCATTTGGTCCTGACCTTCAATCATGCAACCTTTTATCAGAATCATTTTTGAGAATAATGTGATAAAGTGAATCATGTGCGGATTTTGTGTTTTTCCCATAAATCAGGCAAAATGCAAAAATGTCTGGCAGAGGAGGTGGCAGGAAGTGGTTCTGGGATTATGTCCCGTATGTCCTGGCGGTAATACCAGACCATTTCTCCAGGAAATCTGATGCTTGGGACATAGAAGCGGTTTTCCCCTACACGCGTCATGGTGTCCACTTCATACTGGTCATCAGCAATCTGTTTTTGTTTTTTTAAAAGAAAGAAAACATTTTAGTCTCCCCAAAATTTTGGCTGAACAGCACATTGCTATAATGTAACTGGACAAAGTTCTATCCTAGTCTAATATGAATGTCATTACACTTTTTTTAGAGATGAAAACATTTTGAAATCAAGTTCACCTGTTTGACTGTGCCAGAAAACAAATCGCCGTCATATTCAACAAGGACCCACTGTCCAACCTCTATGGTGGCCTCGGTGCTGTCAGGTTCCTCGATGCTGTCAGGGCCCTCCTCCCCTCCCTCAGAGAAAGCGTGGCAAGTTGGTTGAAAGCACTGACAATCTTTGTCACAAAAGCAGGACACTGGCCTTGTGTTTATGACTCCAGGTTTTGTGGATGTCAGCTGTTGGGTGAAATTCAAAATTCAAAACATTACATTTTCACTTTACTCATTGAATTGAACATTGAAGTGTCTCATACTTAGTTGATGACAATTTTGTGGGATTATTTTGGATAATGGTGTGTATAGACTGCTTTCCAAGGCAAAAGCCTGGGAAATTCAACTTATTTAACTGCATTAACTTATTAAGCTGACTCACTTGGTGTATTTTCATTGTCCCGGGAACAGCTTTCAGGTGTGGGGGCACCAATTCAGAGCTTTCCTTGATTTTCTCCTCTGACACCTTGTACAGGGTCACGGAAGAATTTCTCTCCAGCTGCTCATACAGTGCATCCGCATCAGGTATGCTGGTCCCATAGGAAACTATTCGGTCGGCAAGGTTTTTTAGGGCCCCACCTACTCCATCCGGTGCACCTTTGCCATGTGAGGCCTCAGTGTAGTTCCAGGTCACCCATTGGAAACCATGGATGAAGGGCACAGTGGAGGCTAAATAGAAAAAGGTACGGTTTCTGTACTGTGATGTTGGGCCATCTGAAATGAAGTGGATGTGTTTTGCATCCGGATATTTCTCCCTGATGTTTCTGAGCACGGGATCAAGATGGGCCCATGTTGCCACAGCATCATGTTGTAGGCAGGCAGACAGGGAAGCAAAGGCTTCCACCCTGCCCCTACTTAGATAAGTCACCCCAGTGTGGAGAGTCACTTGTTCATTGCCCTTTCCAAAGTGTGTTTCCTTTATTTCTTTTGAGTATTTGCAGCTGTAGTTCTCAGAGTAGTCAACGTGCACAGTTACAGCATTATCTGTGAGTGATTCTTTCATTGATTTAAGGGCCAAATATTGGTGCCTGATGTTAAATAAATGAATTTGGAATCTTGGCAGATGTTCCGTGGATAGAGTCATCAACTTCTCAATCGATGTGTTCCTTTTCTCAAGGAAGGTGTTCTTCACCTCCTTCTCTACCTTAGCCCCATCCTTGCTGGTCTTGGAGACATTGACTGACCTCGTGACCCACTCTTGCCAGGTGACAATGTTTCCCTGAGTGAGAGGATCCAAGGTGGTGGGAAACATCTTGTCCATGCACGTTGGACATATGCCATACATGCAGGACATGTTGTTTATGTCACATACACAGGATTGCACAAGGTTTTCTGGGCTTGATGTTAAAATGATCCCCAGTTGTTGCAACTTGCTTATTTTCAGGGCTATATTTTCATGCATTTTGCAAGCACAAGTTTCTCTGTCCTTCAGTTTAGGCCTCACAATCCAAAATGGTCTCAATCTAAAAAACTGAGCTTTAGACAAAATCTTTCCAGGGTGTTCAGCACAGAACCTTTGATGGAGATTGGCTAGGGTGTCTGTCAGGGCTCTTTTTCTGAAGATTTGTCCCTTACGGCGTATCTCTCCAAACTTGCCATTCAAAACTGTTGAGACATCATCTTGATGTAGGAAAATGCTCACAACCTTGCCCAGTTGCCTCCTCTTGCTGGTGCTCGGCAGTCCCATTTTAGCCTTCCTGACTCTCTGACTTTCTACTGGTAGCCTGGCCATTGCTCTTTGTGGCCTTCTATCCTCCAGCCTTTTAATTTTCCGGCTGAGTTTCAGCAGTTTTTTGGCCTTTGCTGCAACTTTCTCTGCAGCGAATCTCAATTTTGCTCTTAATTTTAATACAGAATTTGATGACCGCTCTCTTTTTTTCAGTACTTGCTTGGGTTTCTGAGGGGTAGATGACTCCATTGGCCCTGTCAGGTCTAAACTTACCTCTGCTGGTGGTGGTGTTTCATTTAATTGTATTGAATTGTCAGCCTCACTTACTGAGGATTCTGGGGTTAGATTGAGAACTACTTGTTCTTGTTTTTTTGTCCTATAATATTTGGCCGAATTCTTTCTCCATTGCATTTTTTGCCTCTCACGCTGTTTATTTGACAGATCTTGTGTTGTTCTTATTTTGCCATTTTTCTTGCGTTTGTGATACCTGAAAAAAAATGAATACATTTTAAATAAGAATGAAAGGTGAACTGCATTAAGCATGGACTTCATACAAATAGTGAATGAAACTTGAACTCTGAACAATTGTCGTTTCTCCATTTATGAACACGTGTGTGTGTGTGTGTGTGTGTGTGTGTGTGTGTGTGTGTGTGTGTGTGTGTGTGTGTGTGTGTGTGTGTGTGTGTGTGTGTGTGTGTGGTATGTTTGTCAAAGTTATGATTCTTTCCTATGATCACCCTGTCCCCTAACCTCTCTCTCTCCTTTCTTCTGTACTCCTCAAGTAATTCTGGATTGCTGTATATTTTTTCCCTATGCTTTGCCTGCCTGTCTTTTGCTGATGCCCTTTTCCTTTCCACTGAAGTTTGCCTGTAACAAAATATTTTATTTTATGAAAGTAACATTTCATAAAAATATATAGAAATACATAATTACTACAAAATATTAAATGGACAGAATATATTAGGTGGCCTTTACTGCATTTACTTGAGTTAGAAACTATGCAAGCGCTAGATAAAAATGGAAAATTAGGGAACCCTGTTGGAGGGTTGTAATAGCTATGTTGTTTACACTATGTAGCTATGTTGTTTATGGCAGTGTTTATTGCAAATATCAGGTTATATTAGGAAATGAACAAGACTTGTGGGCATGTTCTTACTTCATTAATCTGTTTCTCATTACCGAAACACTGAGTCTCTCCACCGCAACAGGCCATTATTTGTTGCGGTGGGTGATAATGGTGTTTCGGAGGATGAGTGACCTTGACCCTTTTTGCTAACTGTGGAAGCACCATGAGGGCTAGCTTAACTTGACCTCACTATATTTATTAAGACCATAAGAAGGTATATAATGATCAAAATAAAAATAAAAAATAAACATTTAAAAGCTCAAAACTTTATATATCGGTAATGAGAACTAAAACGTTGTGTAGGTACTATGACAGACAAACTTTTTACTTTTTGTCTGGAGAGATAAAGTAACAACTGCTTACCTGGTAGCCATCTTGAGTGTCACAGTCAATACGGTCTCTCCAACAAAATTCCTTGAAAAATGTTAGTTCCTTGTGGACTTGGACAATGATTGAAAATTGTTGCGGAGGATGGGAAAAACGGTGTTGGACACATTTATTTTCTTTATTATTTTCACTACTTTTATCAAATTTTAGCAAATGTCTAATACCTCTTCACTGTATATGATTGGAGTATAACATTCACTGAAAAAAAATCTTTTATATACATTTTAATTAATAATATTTACATCTTAAAGAATAAAAATTCAGTGATGACATGTTGCGGTAATGCGAAATTTACCCTTAAATTTTAAAAAAAAATATATATATATATTTGTGATGTTCAGGTGAAAACATGTGCTAAGTGGACCATGGAAAGATGTTTACAGATGTGTCATTGTTATTTTGATTGCATCTACTTTGGTCATCAAAATGCTTCATGACACCCCATATGTCTGATCTCGCGAGAATCACCCATATATAAAAAAAATGGACAGAAAACATTTATTTGAAGTTGGAGGAGTGTGTTTAAACAAGTCTTAATGGTTGCACAACATTTACAAGGTTTAAATACAGTTTTAGACTATTTTCAATTTCACCAGCAAAAAAATGTCAGGTGTTATAACCAAAAGTTTCTTGAAAATAAACTCACTTCCTCTTAACCTGTTCTGCCCCGGCAGTATTTTGGTTTTTTTCGCCTATACACATACCCAAATGGAAAAGCTTATAACACAGTAACCCTAAGTCCTAGATGGATGTATGATACTTCATTTGAAAGCTGACAAGCTCTAGTTTCTGTAGATATGTATTTGGCATGTATCATACACACAACCTAAATGACATCAGTTCAGACATGGCTCGAAAATAATAGGTCATAATTGAACTACAATAACTAGGATGTGCTTTATATGTAAGGCATATGGCAATATGCCAAATACCTTCTACATCATGCCAACTACACCTGGAAGAAATTTTGGAGTTCTAGGCCTAAACCTTGGGGAGTTAATGGAGTTTTTATGGTGTGTTGTCACTGGCGGCACAAACCTCTCCAAAATGTCTCCAAATGGCCAAATTGTGCCAAATGCATTTACTCTACTTCTGTGACACTGGAAACATTACTGAAGCATTTTGGTGACTATAAAACCTTTCTCCATGATTCAAAACATAATTTTTTCACACATTCATATTGAGATATTGGCCATATCATGAAAATATGACAAGAACTAAATATGAACAATATATGCGCAAAATATGCGCAAAGTGAGTTGTCTGCCGTGTTGACGCAGCTTTATATCTGGGCTCATACGTATCACACCTGGACATGCCTGGCAGCGTTGGAAAGGTAAACTCATTGGCTAGAAGCCCAAGTGATTGATATATCAATAGCCAATACGCTGTCCCTATACTAAAGCCGCAAAACAAAGTAAACAAAGCCCATTGGCCCTTCGAACTGGGAGCGCTCCATCTACTTCACGGGCTGTACCGGGGTGAAAACTGAACAGAAAAAGACGGGGACACTTTTATTTTGTAGCCAGCAAAGTGATGAAAACAACCATATCCAACAACTGCATACTGGAGCTAGAGAAAATATCGATACGGCTGCGAACGTCTGGATGTTAGTTGACAAACAAAGTTTGGAGATGGTAAACAAATGGACTTTACACGACGATATTCACAAGCTGGAATAATTTTATGAAAAAACATTTGGATGCTTTTGATCAGTGGATTCTCACGGACAATTGGAATATAAATAATTGAGGAATGGACACATATTACGGTTCTCAGATTGCTTCAAAGGTAGGGAGTCACTCTGTTTTTTGGCATTTCCGGTTTACCATGCTGGTAAATATCAATATTTATGGTTTTGTGCTCATGATTTATAGAAAAAAACAACCGGATGAATAAATTGTGGAGATTCTACCCTTTCTAACGACGTATAGAATGTCTGTAATGATGAAAGTTGAAGCGGGTTATGTCGCTCCGTAG
Organism: Gadus morhua; assembly: GCF_902167405.1. Taxonomy (NCBI): domain Eukaryota; kingdom Metazoa; phylum Chordata; class Actinopteri; order Gadiformes; family Gadidae; genus Gadus; species Gadus morhua. The sequence goes on along the minus strand of NC_044066.1, from coordinate 4,156,769 downwards.
TGGAAACATATCGTCAACAAACCGAATCGCCCACCGGTGGGCGATTGGGTCTTAAATTATTTTAGTATACCTGAAAGTGTCTACAGTGCCCAACACATTATTATTTTGTAGTTGAGTTAGGTATTAAAAGTAACTTATGGATTCTTAATTGTAGGGGATGGGTATTTTGGGTTTCTAACATCAAACTTTGGATTTCAAATGTGAATAAATACACATTTAAAAAGTATATTGTTGCATAGAATGATTGTTTACATCACAATATCCAAACATTTGACACTTCAATCTCCCATTTCTTGGTTTAAATTAGTATTTTACCTGGTTGCACCACCTGATGATGCGGTTGCGCCGCCTGACACGATTCACAATAAATAATTTTATGTTGAATAATTTCATTTTTATTTCACAGAATAAAAGAATCTCGGGTGACTTGGGTCTATTCAAGTATTAATTGGTAAAGATAAAAACTTGTTATCATTCTATTTAAGAAAATCGTACTAAACAGATCAGAAACAACATTGTTTGGGCAACATTACATGACAAAATAACACTTAATATTCATTAGAAACTGGATAGGCTTGAATGAAGCACTAATTGGTACGGATAAAAACGACTTATTCCATTTAACTAAACCGTACTAAACTGATCAGAAAGAACATTGTGTGAGCAACATTACATGAAAAAATGACACTTCATATTCATTGAAAACTGAATAGGCTTGAATGAAGCACTAACTGGTACAGATAAAAACTGGTGATTCCATTTAAATAAACCGTACTAAACTGATCAGAAACACGGTGTTTGAGCAACATTACATGACAAAAACGACACTTAATTTGGTAGAAACTGAATAGGCTCCAATGAATGGAATTTATTCATTTTAGGCGGGCCTACTAAAGCAGTCCCAGTCTGCATTGTTAAGGCGCGTGTGCCTTGAATTAAGTGGCTCTAGTTCGGATTTTATCTTTATAACATCAGTGTGTTAATAAAATGTAACATCTGCAGGATGGGGCCAAGTGAAAGCATTCTTTGAGCCTAACTCAAAGAGTTAGGCTCAACACACACACACACACACACACACACCAAACTGCAGCAGAGAGAGGTAGTGGCAGCAGCAGCAGAGAGAGGTCATGTTTCCCGAAGCTCCGCTAGGCATTGGAAAAAACTACTTAATTCATCGTTCAGATCTACTTTATCTTATTTTATTTCATGATCATAATACCTAACAGTATATAGTTTGTTTTCGTCGTCCTCCATCGCTCGATTCAACAATACATTTTGGCACTTTTTACTCCCGGATCAGACCGCAGAAAAAGCTTTGGACTTTCCTATCGCCAACATGCCTCTGTACTCGGATATCTCAGGCACGGAGACTGGGAAATGCACAGACTGCACCAAACTGCAACAGACGGTGGCTTTAATTGAAACGAGACTAGCAGCATTAGAAAAATGCAAAGGACCCCTACAGGATACAGTGCCGATGGGTGAGTTTGCTGAGCTCACTCAGATACAGCAAGATGATCAAAGCTACACTGTATCCTTCCCGAAGCTGGACAAGAGAGAGACAGTTCCAGCTGCGTTTCACTGGCACAGAGTCGGCGCTAAGCCAAAACAACATACCAAAGTGAATCAACAAGATCACTCAACGCCAAATGCTAAACTACCCAAAGCTAAAGTTATCAGCCGGATTAGCCCGTCACTGAAATTAACCCTGCCACTGAAGAACCGGTTTCTGCCACTTCAAGAGTCCACGAACGAGCCTGCCACCCATGCATCCCTGAGCCCCGAGATGCGTCCGGACGGACAGTGTGGACAGAGACGGAACATGAACCAGTCGCCATGGAGGCGAGCTGCGCATGCCTCGGCCACCTGTGCACCCCTGACCCCTGAAATGTGTCCGGACAGACGGTACGGACAGACATGGAACAACCAGTCGCCACGGGGGCGGGCTGCGCATGTGTCTGCCACCATCCAACAAGGGCCCATCTCAGAGGAAGCAGATGAACCAGACACTCTGATTATAGGAGACTCAACCATCAAGGATATAACCGGTAAGAAGATCAAAACATGCAACTTCCCATATGGAATGGTTAGTGATATCAACCACAAACTAGCCAAAATCATATTGGAAAACCCCAAAATCTCAGATTATTGTGCATGCAGGATTTAATGATATTCAAAGACAACAGTCAGAACTTCTGAAGAGGGATTACACTGATCTATTGGATACACTGGACAAAATACACATCAACTCATTCATCAGTGGACCCATACCAGCAGTTGACAGGGGAATAAACAGATTCAGTCGTCTACTTGGACTGAATACATGGCTTTCCAGAGTCTGCAATGAAAGAGGAAGGGGCTTTATTGACAATTTCAACTTATTCTGGGGGCGCAAATATCTTTTCAGAGCAGATAGCCTACACCCAAACAGGTTGGGCTCAAAACTGTTGAGGGACAATCTTCTCTTCTCGCTTTACGTACAGGCCACAATCTTGCCATGATCTGACGCACAGGCCACAATCAGAGCCTCCCCCACACATCTACTCTGCCACTATCTGACACACAGATAGCAGGCAATATTTCCTCCAAACCAAAAACAACCTTAAAGCCTATCAACAACACCATCAGGATGGGTCTAGTTAATGTTAGGTCTCTTAATAAATCATTTTTAGTTAATGATTTTATTACCACCACTAAACTGGATTTTATGTTTTTAACTGAAACATGGCTGGAACAAAATAACAGTGCAACCGTTCTGATAGAGACAGCTCCTCCCAACTACAACTTTTTTGATGCATGTAGATCTGGAAAAAGAGGTGGAGGGGTTGCTGTTATATTTAAAAATGATTTTCAGGGGAAACGGATGTTATTTGTTGATTTTCCATCATTCGAATACCTTTGTGCTGTATTGAAATGCTCCCCCAGAGTTCTCCTATTAATTATTTACAGGCCACCCACATACTCTGCAAATTTTTTCGATGAATTCACAGAATTATTGTCTAGCATCTCCACAGACTTTGACTGTCTAGTTATAACTGGTGACTTCAATTTTCATACTGATGATTTGAATGACAAGTGTGCAAAAAACTTTTTACCATTTTGGACACATTTGAACTGTCCCAACATGTGAAAGAGACTACTCATTGTAAGGGCCACACTCTAGACCTGGTTATCACAAAGGGCCTCAATGTTTCTGATCTCTCTGTGACTGATCCTTCCTTGTCTGACCACTTTTGTGTTTTCTTTAATATATCTTTTATTCCCAACATACAGACAAAATCAAATACTGTCAAAAAACGTTATATATCAATGAAGAATCGTATGTACTTTTTAGAAAGGCAATCTCCTTACTACCACCTCTCAACCCATGTTCTGCTGATGATCTTGTAGAAAACTTTAATTTGAAAATTTTGAAAGTCATGGATGTCATTGCACCTTATAAGGTTAAAACGATTTCTGGAAAGCAAAGGGCACCCTGGAGAAAAGCTGCTTCTGTAACAGCACAGAAAAAAGAATGCAGGAAGGTTGAACGCATCTGGCGTAAAACAAAACTTCATATTCACCATGATATCTACAAAGAGAGCCTCCGTGCCTACAATTCAGACTTAAAAAGTGCTAGAGAAACATTTTTCTCCAATATCATTAAATCCAATAATAATAATGCAAAATCCCTATTTGCAACTGTTGACAGACTGACCAACCCCCCAACACAAATTCCACCTGATCTCCATTCCACGCAGAAATGCAATGAGTTTGCAGCTTTTTATACTGATAAAATTGAAGGCATCAGACGCGCCATCAATATCTCCACTTCAAACAAAAATGTTGGACTACCACCCTGTTCAGGCAAAAGTAACGTGGCAGGGATGGCATGCTTTAATGTTATTGACTCTAAAACTCTTGTGGAAACTGTTACACAACTAAAGCCATCCACCTGTTGCCTTGATTCTTTACCTACCAACCTCTTTAAGAATGTTTTTGACTGCCTAGCAATAGACATATTGCAGATAGTTAACAACTCTCTCCAGTCAGGCAACTTCCCAAAAGCCCTGAAAACTGCAGTTATTAAACCCCTTTTAAAAAAGCGGAGCCTAGATACCTCTATTATTAACAACTACAGACCAATATCAAATCTGCCCTTCATAAGTAAAATCATTGAGAAAGTTGTCCTCCAGCAACTTAATCACTTACTGGCATCAACTGGTTGTTATGACACCTTCCAATCAGGATTTCGACCCCTGCACAGCACTGAGACCGCCCTCATTAAAGTTGTAAACGACATCCGTCTTAACACAGACTCTGGCAAAACCTCAATACTAATGCTACTAGACCTCAGTGCTGCATTCGACACTGTAGACCATACAATACTTTTGGACAGGTTAGAAAACTGGGTGGGGCTTTCAGGCACAGTCTTAAATTGGTTCAGATCCTACCTACAAAATAGGAACTACTTTGTTTCCATCGGCGACTTTGTATCAGAATCAACCAACGTGATGTGTGGAGTCCCACAAGGTTCGATCTTAGGACCCTCTTTATTCAACATCTACATGCTCCCACTAGGGCAAATCATGCATAATAACAATATTGACCATCATTGCTATGCTGATGACACGCAAATCTATGTATCGCTATCACCAAATGACTATCGGCCCATAGATCTGCTGTGCCAGTGCATTGAGCAAGTGAAAGACTGGATGTGCCGAAATTTCCTTCAGCTAAATGAGGATAAAACAGAGATAATTGTATTTGGTGCTAAAACGGAAAGGCTTAAAGTAACCCAACACCTTCACTCTCTGTCCCTGAAAACCTCAATCAAAGCCAGAAACCTAGGGGTTATCATGGATTCTGATTTACATTTCGAAAGTCACATCAAATCAGTTACAAAATCTGCATATTATCACCTTAAAAATGTAGCAAGACTTAGAGGGCTCATGTCCACCGAAGACTTACAAAAACTTGTACATGCCTTTATCACTAGTAAGCTTGATTACTGCAATGGTCTCCTTGCAGGTCTCCCAAAACAAACTCTAAGGAAGCTTCAGCTTGTTCAGAATGCTGCTGCTAGAGTTTTAACAAAGACCAAAAAATTTGAACATATTACACCAATTCTTAAATCGTTACATTGGCTTCCTGTAGGTCAGAGAATTGATTTTAAAATCATGTTGCTAACCTATAATCCCTACATGGTTTAGGCCCAAAATATTTAACTGATATGCTTCCACTACATAAGCCTTCTAGAACACTAAGATCTTCTGAGACCAATCTGTTAATTATCCCCAGCGTAAACACGAAACATGGGAAAGCAGGATTTAGTTACTATGCAACAAATAGCTGGAATAAACTCCCTGAGGATTTAAGACTTGCCCCAACTCTGAGCACCTTCAAAACAAGATTGAAGACTTTTATGTTTGCTTTAGCTTTCTGCTAAATCTTAAATACTTTACCTTTATTTTACTAAAATGCCTTTTTAACTTTCCCTTTATTTTCTATTTTTACCAGAAAAATACATGATCTGATACCAGAGAGAAAGGTTGCTGGGCTAGAGTCCTAGAAGCTGGGTTAGAGTCCTAGAATATTGTCCTTTAGGTCGGGTTGTAGTCCCGACTTGGGTTCCAGAGAGACTGTTGATCTGATCTTAAATAACTTTCAATTTAATTTTCTCATTTTCTTAAATACATTGCACTTTCAATTTTACTTACTAAAAAGCCTTTTTAACTTTCTATTTTACTCATTTCTTTGCATATGTTATCTTTTACTTATCTATTATTTTATTTTATTGTATAACAATGTTTATATGTGAAGCACTTTGAGTCTGCCTTGTGTATGAAAAGTGCTATATAAATAAAGTTGCCTTGCCTTGCCTTGCCTAACTGCTGCATGCAGCTGACCTCTAGCTCCTCATCAAATACCTGAAGAACCTGCCCCACAAATGGCGGTTCCTCTTACCTTACTAAGACAAATTTTCCAGTAAGACCCTGTTAAACATTCACACTTGCCTCGGCACTGCTCGTTCGAAAGCTTATCATGGTGATTTTGTAGCATTGGCAGATGTCAGGCCTGCTACAGAAACAGGACAGCTCTCAATGCAGAATTGTCCCTGGTTCAGTTGACAGGATCTGGTGTATGCCCATAGTTCCCTTTACCAGGGGCCAGAGCATGTGAGCGGAGCGTGGAGCGGGTGGTGGAGCGGAAGAAATAGGTTGGAGCGGGTTGGAGCGCAGAGCGGTTTTAAATTCAAAGGCCGGAGCGGGGATTTCACTCCGCTCCAGTCCGCTCCGATTTTAACTGCTTCTAGCGGCTTACATGTAGGTGGTTCACGTAGAATAGAATGGGTTTCAATGGGAGCATCCAAGCAACCTGAGTGGATAAAACGCATCACGTGAGACCCTTCCACCCCCCCTCCCCCCGCAACACTGGCTCGTGTGCCCGCTCCGCTCACATGCTCTGCCAGGGGCACAACTTCAGGGACAGACTCATCATACTTCCTGATGTCCTCCTCACACACCCAGAAAAACTTAATTTTACTTGATGCCCATCTCTCCTTCAAAAATCGGTAGAACTCCTCTGGGGTTTGAATGTCTACTCCCATGTGGACAGAAGAGTCAGCTATCCTTTTGACAGCATCCCCAACCCCATCTGGTGCACCTTTCACGTGGGACTTCTCAGAGAAGTTCCAAGTGACCTGCTTGAATCCTGAAAGGAAGGGGATGGTGCTCAGCAGGTAAAAGTTATTTTTATTACAGTACTGGGTGACCGGTCCGTCGCTCATCACATGGAGAGTAGTAGGACGAGGGTTCCGATTGTCCATAACATCTTTAATCACAGGCTCAAGGTGGGCCCACACAGCTCTCTCATCACGCCAGAGGGACCCAGAGATAGTGGCAAAGGATTGCACTCCATCTGAGGAGTAGGCAACACAGGAGTGTACAGTGCCTTCCATTTCCTCCAAAGTGGAAAGCCTGCACTTCCCTGTTGAGTTTGCAGCCGAAACTTTCTGCAAAATCCACATGCACAACTATCTCATCATCTCTAAAGCTGTCTTTCAATGCCCTGCACTCTTTGGCCTGGTGAAGCCAATTAATGGTGCTTTGCAATAGGGATGTCCCGATCCCCGGATCGGATCGGGCCCGATACTGGGTTTTTAAGGTAAATCGGGATCGGCCGATCTCATTAAATTTCATGGCCGATACATATTTTGAATCTATCCATATTTTATATATACATATATATATATATATATATATATATATATATATATATATATATATATATATATATTAGTGGTGGGCAGTTATCAGCGTTAACGGCTGTTTTAAAGCGAAACTTTTATCGGGCGATAAAAAAAATATTGCTGTTAATCTATTTTCAAACACTTCCTTGTTCGGACCCATCACGTGACTGAACTGACCAATCAGAAGGTAGAATTTAGACTGAAGTAAACGTGAGGGAATCAGAGAGGCAGATTCAACAGAATATCCTGACTGTGTTAAATATGTAAACATGTAAATATGCAAGTAATAATTTTGTGACATAAATATGTAAATGATTAACTGCAGACATGCAAACGGCGCTTTTTTATCATACATTTTGGGGACCTGTGTGGTTGGTGCAGATCCGAAGAGTTTTTTTGGGGGGGCGGGGGGGTCGTCGATCGGTGCGCGCGTCGATCGGAAGATTACGAGATTACAGCAGACATGGGGGACTCGAGTCACATGACTTGACTCGAGTCAGGCCGAGTCGCAAATTTGAGGACTTGAGACTTGCTTGACTAACACTGATAAAAGACTTGACTTGACTTTGACTTGGTCTTCATGACTTGAGATTTAGACTTGAACCAGATGACTCAAAATGACTTTTTTAAAGTTATATTAAAGGTTGAATATGGGATTTGATATTGCAGATTTTGTAAACACACAACTCAAATGGTTCTACCCCCTCTCCTTCAATGCTGACTCTGACTCCACCCATTCCAAGTAAATGGACGCGCAATCATGCACGAGCGCGAACACAGATGCGCGAGAGTGAGCCAGCCTAGCTGGGTTGGAGTTTAGGGTTGTCTTCTAGTGCTAGGTCCAAATGTGGATTAGCTAGTTAGCTAGCTCCAGTAGCTACCGCAGGATAACAACAAACAGAAGCTTGCTCTGGGTCACGAGCATTGAGTACGTGCACGTGCACAAAGGGGTCACTCGCGGGGAGCGGGGGAGGGGGAGTGCAGTACGACCGTTTGATTGACGTACTTACTGTCCAATGCCACTCGGTGGTTCGGAAAATCATTGGCTGGATTTTTTCGAGCCCTGCCCGTTCCACAGATGATTGACTTGTTTAATTTTCATGTCAGTACTTCTAGCTCAGTTGCTGTAAGTGGGTTATGATATGGATTTCAAGTAAAATTACACCGTCAGAGCCAGAGCGTCAGACTGGGCTATTCTCAGCATACCGCAAAAAATATCAAGAGGGATTCAAGTTCCAGTCCCCAAATTCAGTTGAACCACTACCTGGGCATTTGTGATGGACAGAGCTGCCTTCAGTTTTGGGCCATGAACAGGCGCACCCTCCCCTCTTTGTTCAAGGTGGAGGTAAGAGTTATGGCAGTCCATGCATCAAGTTGAACGTGTGTTCAGCCATGGTGGGGTGATAATGTGACCCTATCATTCACAACTCAGTGAAGAAGTACTGTCAAATTAAAATGTTTGCAAATGCATTGTAAGTCGATGTATTTTGCGAGGCAGCAAGATCGCTACCAACTTTCAGGCTTGCGTATTACTATTTTCCCTCCCTACAGTATGTGTATGTGATATAACTTTTTTTTCATGTCTGATGCCATGTGTTGCAAATAATATTCTACAACATGTAGGGCGATTGAGTGATTCACTTGAACTGTTCTCGTATACAGCCACCTAGAGGTTCTATTTGATTCTGTTCATAGGTTGGAGGTAATGATCATCAAAACATTTTCAAACTATTCACATAATGGTTTTGAATAGTTTGAGTTATTGTTAATGTTAAGACTTTGTTATTGTTAATGTTGAAATAAAACTCCTTATGAACCACTCTTTACCACTTTTTAAATGTGGAAACTGGGTTAGATCATCAGATTTTTGTATGACTTGACTTGTGACTTGCTTGACCTGAGCAATGACTTGACTTGTGATTTGCTTGATTCTCACCACAGTGACTTGGGACTAGCTTGAGACTTGAAGGTTATGACTTGAGACTTGCTTGTTACTTGCACATGAGTGACTTACCCCCACCTCTGGAATACAGTATAGCCAGTTTAATAAAATTAAGCATTATCATTTGACTATGTGCATTTTAATTATAGGCCTAGCCTAACTGATTTAAACGGCACTTTATTATTAAATTAATTATATCAATATTAAAAGTTAAATACCTGAACAGTCTGTGAACAGTCTTCCGTAATTCTCTGTCAGGCAAAAAATTGTGGCTTTGGTGGCCTCATCCAGGAAAGGTAGGGATTTGAACCGAGGGTCAAGTGCAGTGCTCGCATGAAGAAACTCAGTTAGTGCCCTATCTGTAACTGGGTTGCGGTCCTCAAAATCAGTTGGAATGGCAGTTTTGATTTCTTTTACTATTGCTGAGTCAGAGCCGCTGTGCTTCATTGAGGCTAGGATTCTGCGTTTCAATGGGAGAATCATTGATATCGTTGGCATCTGATCCGTGCTCATGATCCTGCTGCTCAAGGAAGCGCTCGAGCATAACGTGGCTTGAGTTCCACCTAGTAGAAACATCCTGGACCGGCTTGTGTGAGGGGAACTTCAGCATCTTCTGCTTGTCCTTTTACACAGCTGCAGCTGTTGTGCTTTTGTGAAAAAAAGTGACAACTTTTCTGACTACTGAGGAGTCGGGACATCTGGTTAATGGCCATTCCTCTCTGCGCACCTAGATTGACAGTGTGGGCAAAGCACTGGATATGTGGCGAAAATCCGGCTGCTACGACAGCATTTGCCACATTTATTGCATTGTCAGTTCTCACGGGAACGGGGACGTCTGATCTGTTGATTTTCCATTCTGCCATAGCCTGTCTCAGGATTTCGGTCAAATGCTCACTTGTGTGACTCTCAAAAACTGCCCGTGTTTGAAGGACAGGGTTTGCGATTTGCTATTGGTCCGTGATATAATGTGCAGTTATAGTTAAATAACTGTCCGTGGCACGGGATGTCCACCCATCGGTGGTAATGCGATGTAGTCGGTGCTCCTCAATTCTTCCTCTAACCTAGATTTTGCTTCTTTTAGGAGTTTCGGAAGCACATTTTCCGAGAAATGTGTCCGGCTTGGCAGTTCATAACGGGGCTCGAGCAGATGTAGTAAATTTCTGAATTACTCGTTCTTGACCACAGAAAAGGGGCGCATATCCAGAGCCATAAATAGTCCAATTGCCCTTGTTATCTTTTGTGTGCGGTCCGAATTAATTGGCAACTTTGTATGGAATAAATTCGTCAGAGTAGACTGCTGTTGCTGGGGTTTCTTGGCTCCACTTAAGCTAATTTCGGGATGGTGCCTTTAAAAAATATCTGTTTTTCCGATGGCATGCCACTCATGGAACATACTTTTAAAGCTATTTATTGTCAACTCAAATACAGTAGGCCTATGAACCGCCCGACAAGATTCTGAACAAGGAATCTCTATCCCTATGGTCCCCCCTCACTCTCTCCCTCCCTATGGTCCCTCCCTCTCCCTATGGTCTCGCTCTCTCCCTCCTTCCCCCTCTCTCCCTCTCTCTCTCTCTCCCTCTCTCTCTCTCCCTCCCTCTCCCCTTCTCTCTATGGTCCCCCCCCTCCCTCCCTCCCGCCCTCCCTCCCTCCCTCCCTCCTTCCTTCTCTCTATGGTCCCCCCCCCCCCTCACTCTATCTCCTGTCCCCCTCTCCCCCATCTCTCTCTATTGTACCTGTTGAGAAACTGGATGAAAACTGAAATGTTTTACATTTTCCTTTTTAGTGCAGTAATTCTATTTTTGATGTAGAATTTGAGTGCCTTCCAGTCTCTATTTTTTAGTGCTTCTGGCTCTGATTTAAGGCACTTATCACAGTCTTCCTTGCTTGGAACATTGCAGGTCAAAATTAAGTTCCTCATGTGCTTTTCAACGGCATTTGTCTCCTCAGTTTCCCAGGGCCTCTTCTTCTGTGGCTTGCGAACTAAATAAGAAATGAATGAAAAGTTAGTTTAGGATATAAATTAGGGATCGACCGATACCGATTTTTTTAGGGCCGATACCAATACCGATATTTTTTCATCAGCCTTAGCCGATACGCCGATATGCCGATACCGATTTTCTTGAGCCGATTTTTTTTTTTTCTTTTTTTAAAGAAACATTTATTGAACTTCAATATAAAAAACAATATTTAACAAATAGTAAAAACAGGTGAAGTAGAACAAGTAAGAACAAGTAGATGAACAATATTTAACAAATATTAAAAACAGGTGAGGTAGAACAAGTAAAAAAATAAATTAAAAAAAATCGGCGAAAATCAGCCGCGTATCGGCCGATACCGATACACGTAAAAAACGCGAATATCGGCCGATAATATCGGCCGACCGATATATCGGTCGATCCCTAATATAAATGCACAGTAATTGTTAAGTCTGGCTCAAATAAAGTCCATTATACAACTTAGTCCTGACTGCGTTTTGTGATTGGCATTCAAAACTGTATTTTTGATGAACTACCATACATACGCATGTTCACTATTTGAAATTCCACACTAATGTGAGTTTTAGGAACTGCATTTCTTAGAGTCAAAAACTAAACTCAATGCATAATATCAATTGAACAGCTATACTATTGCTGTGCTGCCATAGGCAAGAGAGCATTAAAGTCGTGTTTTATTGCTTTATTGTTACTTAAACAATATAGCGCGAGTGAGTGAGGTTGTCCGCTGCCCATGGCTGTGGCCAAACCACAGCCATGGGGATATCCACAGACCTCCTCACGAAAACGAGCGCTATATTGCTTTTATACAGCAATTCCTTTTACAACTAATTATTAAATAAACACCAGATAAAGTTTTCAAAAAGGTTCATTTTGTTCAAATACAGTCTGAATACGTAGCAAATATAGTTCCGGATAAAGTGCCCAGGAATCATGGTTGCCGCGTAATGCACATTGGAAGGTGCAAGTAAATGTTGCTGAAATTAACAGTCACATGTAGCTTATCGCACAGTGAGTGCTTGTGATCAGTCAAGAGTTCTACATTCGGAGTGGATGTTGGATGTGCATGATATCCTCACTGAAAGTGCGTCATAGAATGCCTCTCGAACGTCTCATCCAATTGGAAAGGATTCTACATAAACAGACCTAACTGCTGTATAATGTACTGTATGCTGCTATGCTACTGTACACTAGTGTACTATACTTTATTGTATGCTATTGTACTTTACGCTAGTGTACGCTACTACACTGTGCCCTACTGTACACTACTGTATTGTCCTGCACTGTACTTTACCAATATAGTGAAATGTTTCAGAAAAGTAGCCTTGTCATCCTCTGCCCATGCCAATCCCCATGTACAATTTCACATGGATTGGGTGTTTTACTCAAGAGAAAAATGTAGACAGATGGATGGACAAATATACACACAAACAGCGTTTTCATCATTATATAGTATAGGATAGTAGGATATCCTTACTGGTCTTGGACTGTTTCTTTTGGACAGGGATGTCGTCTCCATCGGAATTACTCTCCCCTTCATTTTCTTGTGGAGACCCACTTCGTTTCTGCTCCATGCTTCGTGCCAGACTGACATCAGAAACTATTGAATGACAAGATGATTACAAGTTCTCATTAAAACTTCAAAATTCATGTAGAATCCCAGCCGATATGTGAATCACAAAGTGGAATCTCTATCTACAATATTATACTGTTTATAGCTATAGCAGCCGTCTGTTTAACCTGGTATGAGAGTTGTGTGAGTGTTGAGGATGTATCAATTAGTTTGTTTTGATGCCACAAGCAACATTTAGTGACTTGTGGCTGATGTTGTACGTGTATATAAATATAAGGTGTGCTTGGATCACAGTATGATTGTGTGTTTGCTGTCTCTCTACCCGTGATGGAAATGTTTTGATGTGTGCCACTATCTTTTGAACCTTTAATTGACCTTTGGATTGCATGCAAGTAAAAGTGTTATTTATTATGATTGAAGGCATTTAAGCCTTTTTAAGGACATTATAGTTACCCTGATTAGGGACAAAGTTTTAAAGATGTTTATATTTTTAAAAATACAGAACGCAAGATATGCTTGTAACCTAAGTGTGGAGGGTGTATGTGGAGTGTGTGTTGTTGATGGCTGGTTTACAGCCTCACCTGGCCTGAGTCAGACTGATTTGACTCTGGCTGGGTGGGGCTGCACACCGGTGGTGCAGAGCAATTATGGCACCCAGGATAAACCAGCCATCAACACACACACTCGAGGAGGAGCCACAGTCATGGCAGTTTGTACCATCAGCTCGGCGAATACAATCTGCCTTAATCTCAAATAAACATCTTGCACTACCATCTACCCGTGTCCTGTGTTGGAGGGCCCCAAAGGAAGCCACTTAGGTGGCGTGTGGTAAGGAGCAACCCTGCCACACTAAGATATTCATGTTCAGTAACACCAAAACACATGCCTTCCATGTCTTGTTCATACACCTCCTCTGTAAGGTCATCTTCAGACTCCGTATGCTTGTCCAACTGGATTGTTTCTAAATAGGTGGTATGAAATACACCACAGGATACTTGACATCACAGAGTTGGACAAACTGGCGGATGCAATCTGACCCTCTGTAGTGCGACATCACTCCTGGTCTGGCAAACACATATGCGTTTCTTTGAGGACGCCACACTCCTTTCTCTTTTGATGTAGCATGTTGAGTGCTTCATACATCACTGGGCTTTGGAGGATAGCAACTTTCCTACCTCGCTTTCCTCTCATTTCTATTCTGGTAAAATGATGGCAGAGCTTTTTCTCGAGCTCAGAGAGAGCGAGGTTGATGTCTTCGTGAGGTGCTGATGTGTCTCTTGATGTGAATGCAGAGAGGGACATTTTGGACACCTCACCTTCTCTACGCCGGTTGAATAAGATAACCTGTGCGAGAGTCACCTTTGCCAGGGTGGCCCAGTTGTGCGATGACGCCTCAGATTCTAAATCATGTTGGTACTGCTGTTGCTTTTCATCCAGGTAATTGTGCAACTTCTGCACATCTGCTGTGAAAGGCAGCAGCTGGGGGGCGTTCCACTTGGACTCATTGAGGCTCTTCAAAGATGTGACTGACACAAGCTCGTGCCATTTCGCATCATACAGATTTCGAAAGGCTCGAGCTTCTTCTGCGCCATCCTTGTCTCCTTTAATGATTGCATCACTCTCCAGGAGCATAGACATCCTCTTGAGGCTGTGTCCAAGTTTCAGAGGAAGCGATTTGGAATTACCTTTATTGCCTTGTGCTGTGTGTTTCACTGCATCGACTGTCTGCATGAAGTTCGCTGGTATGACATATTCTTTGATCGTCTTCATGTTTGTGACCTCTCCACCATGTAAGCAAAGTCTGCCAAGCTCCCTTAACTTTTGCCGGATATATTCGTGCTTATCAACTTCAAATCCATGCTTGTTGTAGAGGTGCTTCCCCATCTCCATGATGCACCAGTCATTTCTGACTGCATGTGCAACAGCATCCTGGTTCATGTTGTTCACCAGTTTCCATAGCTCTTCCGAAACTCCAGCAGGTGTGGGTTCTGCAAAGGCACAGAGGGCTTGGACTCTAGTTTTTCCCGGTTTGGGATTGACAGGTTTGAATTTGCACATCTGAAAATGTCTCCACATTGTACGTTTAATAAATAACCCTTGACAGTAGAGACAGTGCATGTAGTCTTGTGCTTGGGATTCTTCTCTTGGCTGCTTGCGTGCAACCAGTTTTCCTGTGCCCGTTTTCAAAACTTCAGCATTATGTGCAAAATTACCTTTGTTCGGAGACATTCTAAGTGTAGAATGTTGGTGTATTTTAGTGTCTCTCTGTTGTTCACATTTCTAGTCTAGGAACAGGCAAGGGCCTCTCATACTGATACAAGGTGTTATCCCCAACATTCTGCCATTGTTATGTTTCAACAAGGTTGAACCTGGTCCTCCGGGACATGGCCAGGGCCAGATACCTTATCAAGGCTGAGAGTGCGTCTGTTCACGTGTTTTTGTATTATACTCGCCCCAACCCTTTGGTTCGAGGAGTAGAGGGTTTCGACAGCCAAGGAACAAGTCATCGACCACCGGGTCCACTATAGATTATTCAACCTAAGTCTGTATCTCGCTGTACATCCTGGAATAAACCATCTATTCAACCCTCTAATCCAACCTGTCAAGCTGCTTTGATTTCGACTTCAAGAATTACTACTACGACTGAAAATACACAACGCAGAGTCTGTCCGAACAGTTTAGAAATAAGCTGAAATCTAACATTTGGTGCCGTGACCCGTCTTGAAGAGAGAGGAGTGAGAAGACGATTGCCTCTGAAGATTGCCCTGTGAGCGTGCGCCCTGCCTGGGAAGACGTATCAACGCCTGCCCTGCTGAGGGACCCGCATCCACAACGCGGCTGAACCAGCGCATCTCTATGCACCACGTGGGAATCAACGGTGACTGAATCTCATTCCACACTCTCGACCAAGAGAATAGAACAAGAAAGTAATCTTAAAATAATCTACACACACATAACTGTGATTATTATTATTTGTTTTACTATTAGGCTGCACTACATTTGCCGAGTAATGAAGTTGTGTCATTAAGAGCTTGACGAAGTGAGAACCTGTATTAGTGTTTAAGAGCTCAATAATCGCTGAATATACGCTGTATGAATGGGAAAGACACGTGTATCTGGGTTAGATTCCTAGAATCTGGGTTAGATTCCTAGAATCTGGGTTAGATTCCTAGAATAGGTGTATCTGGGTTAGATTCCTAGAATCTGGGTTCGATTCCTAGAATAGGTGTATCTGGGTTAGATTCCTAGAATCTGGGTTAGATTCCTAGAATAGAAATTGTCAAGTGATTTGTTCATCTTTGCCAGTTTGTCAATGTTGATACGTGTCCTGAATATAACTTAAGACGTTTGGTTTGCTCAGGGGTTTTGTTTTACGACTTGTCAGACAAGGAGTGAAACCGTATTTGTATTGAATTCACTGGTGAGGTTACATGAATCGCTAGAGTTTTTTTGTTTGTGCTATGTTGTTTTGATCCCCGCCGAGGAATCATCTGTATTGTTTTTTTAATCGAAGAAGGAAAAAGTGTGCCATCATCTGTTGTTGGCATACCGAGCTCCGTGGGAGGCGTCTATTTGTTTCTTTCTAAGCAGCGATTGGTCGCTAGTTTTAGTTACTTTACAGATAGAAAAAGATAGAAAAATGCCGAAAGGTAAAGGCAGGAAGAAGGCAGAGGAGGAGGAAAAGGACAGCAATCTGAACCAATGGAACAAGATTTTTTTGAAGTGGAGGTTAGAGAGATTGATCTTTATTCAGTTAGCGAGACTCTGTAACAAAAAGAGAGATGAATTGGAAAAGACAACTGCTCTGAAAAAAATTAGAGAGCAAATCAAACTGCTTGCCGACGAAATTCGTTTGTTCAAGGATGAAGCGACTTGTAACAAAGAGCAGAGGATGTTCACAGACCTACACACGACGCTAGTCGGAGAAGGACTGATAGCGGCCCGCCCCCTCGACTCAGGGCCCCCAAGGGGGGGTGACCAAGGCAACGGAGGAGGAGTTTTGGGAGTCTATGGTCGCATGTACCCCACACTGCCATCGTGTGGCCCAGAAGGGGAATACATCTTCCCGATGCAGCCATCGTCGCCATCTGGTGGTTTACAGGAGTCAAGACACAGTGTTCTCTCAGACGTCAACAGCTTTATAGGCGAGTACCCGGTCATCTGCAGTACCCCCCCACGTGCCACGGAAGGGAAATCCATCTGCCCCACCTGACTATGCTAATCATGATGCGATCCAGATTCCACAACAAATTCAACATCCGAACCCCCCAACACAACAACCCCCCGAGGTGAGGCCTGGAACAGTGCCTAAGAATGAATCACGCATTGGAGGATTTGATGACAACAAACAACCACACTGCAGTGCGATGGGAGGCGCAGCAACACCACACATCAAGACCACATCCAAGGAAGAGGAGAGTGAAGAAGAAGACAAAGAGGGAGAGCGTCTTCGCAAGTCTGCCCACAAGAGGGCAGTGAGCATTGCCTGTCTGAACAAGGTTGATGAGAAAGACGAAATAGTTAACCTCAGGCCCTTGAAGAAGATAGAAAGCGCTGAGGGACGCACAATCCTCTATGAACCCTCCAGCCCTAAGAACATCGAAAAATGGAGTGCGGATATCGACCACCCAAAGAGAGCAGGCCTACAGCCATGGATGAAATTGAAACAACTGATGCTTCTGTACGAACTCCACCCCTACGATGGCCTTGCTATATTGTTCAAACACCTGAGCGGCACTGAGCGCACCCAGATTCGATACGATGTGGAAGATGCCATAGGAGAAGACGGAATGAGACCAGGAAAGGGATGGGAGGCCATAAAGGCGTGGATCCAAAAGCACTCCAGGGCACAAGTAAACTGGACAACAATCACTCGTTGTATGCAGAAGGAAGACGAGGGTCTGGACCAGTTCAATAAGCGCTTCTTCAAATGTTATTTGCTGTACTCAGGCCAAACTGAATATGATATGGACACCATCGACCAGTCACAGGACTTGCCTTTGAAGACCATGTACCTCCAGCAGGTACTGCCGGAGATCCGAAGGGGAGTAAAGACAAGGTTTCCCGGCTGGGACAACCGAAGCAGCACAATGGCAGAGATCAAGGAGTTCGGAGAAAAGGTGGATCGAGATGAAGAAGTCAGGATTCGATTCCTGGCTGACGAGAAGAAGGAAATAGCCAGGGAATGAGAAAGATTCCCCCAGTCCAACAGGGACAGAGGACGATTCCCCCAGCCAGTCAGACAGAAAGAACCTCGACCATGCCACAACTGTGGACAAATTGGACACTGGATAAGAGAATGTAAAGCCCCTCGAAAGATGTACCGTGACCGCTCCAACGAGAGAGTAGGGGAAGAAAATCGCTCAGCCAAAATGAGGGAACTATTGAAGAAGTTACAGGCGTAGAGTGCTGAAGAACTCAGCCACATATGCGATTCAGTGTCGGAAACCAACAATAACACCAACTTGGAATGACACTCGTTAGATTTGGCACGCAAACTAACTGATACGGGGTGAAGAGTAGGGAGTGTTTGAGTGTTTGTTATTTTCATTCCTTTATTTTCACGAGAGGTTAGTCTTCGAAAGATGCTAGGACTTTTGTCACTGCCTACCTAGTTCATGTTGGTTCCTTCTTGACACAACTACTCAGCTTTAGAACATTTGTTACCCTATGATGACTGATGACTGATTACTTATATAACCATTTTTTAATCAAGCGATTTATTTTTGTATGATCATTTTTCATTGTTTATCGAATCATTAAGACAATTACAAACATAGTTGATCATCATTAATGTTGGAGGCTGTGACAATGCCTCCCCCATGACTGATACTGCACTTTTCTTTGTTTCATGTTTCATCGTACCTGGGAGATCCAGGAGACACGGACACTTGATGAGTCCTTGAACTGAACTGTGTCTGTGTTTGTCCTGACGCCCTACTACGAACTTTCATCCTCATCCCCCATCACACCTGCGGTGGCCATCAACTGGAAAAGAACTCTGTTGCAACTGCTACTCAAAACCAACTGAGTCATGCAGTATTGTCTGTGATGTTGTTGTGCCAAGCAGAGGGAGGGGCCTGGACAGTTGACCTTCTTGATTCTTTAAATTTTTTATCTGTTTTGGTTTAATCATGTGTAACCTAATGAGTTTGTTATTTTCTTTATTATAGTGGCCTACACCTGGTTTACCTGTGTATGATTTGAATTTACTTGTCTTTTGCCTTTTATGCTTTCTTTCATTGATTTAGTTAATTATTAATGGGTCACCAGAAAATACACTGAATTCTCTTTTTGTGGGTGATCTTTAAACTATGTTTAGTATGATCAAGAGGGAGGAATGTAGAATGTTGGTGTATTTTAGTGTCTCTCTGTTGTTCACATTTCTAGTCTAGGAACAGGCAAGGGCCTCTCATACTGATACAAGGTGTTATCCCCAACATTCTGCCATTGTTATGTTTCAACAAGGTTGAACCTGGTCCTCCGGGACATGGCCAGGGCCAGATACCTTATCAAGGCTGAGAGTGCGTCTGTTCACGTGTTATTCCTGTATCCCCTTTTTTTATTATACTCGCCCCAACCCTTTGGTTCGAGGAGTAGAGGGTTTCGACAGCCAAGGAACAAGTCATCGACCACCGGGTCCACTATAGATTATTCAACCTAAGTCTGTATCTCGCTGTACATCCTGGAATAAACCATCTATTCAACCCTCTAATCCAACCTGTCAAGCTGCTTTGATTTCGACTTCAAGAATTACTACTACGACTGAAAATACACAACGCAGAGTCTGTCCGAACAGTTTAGAAATAAGCTGAAATCTAACATAAGTGCACGCGTCTTTGTTTTGAGCCCTTTGGGAAACTAAGTGCTTTTGCTACCTCCAGCTCCTTGTTGTGTTTACGCTCCAAATGCTTCACGATTTTTAGGAAAGAAGACCCGCAATACAAACAGAACTGTCTCTTGTTGTACATCCGAGATCCATCTTCTTTCTTTCTGACAGCAGGAATGGATACTGAGGCACTTTCACCATGTTCCCTGCTAGGAGAGCATGTGGTGTCAGGAATACAGACATTTGTTGCACTGCTTCTGCTACTCAGAGTCCTGTCTGACAAGGATGATGGTGACATAGATGGTGACATTTCACAGATCATGCTTCCATCTGTATCATCTGTACTTTCTGCAATTGAAGCTGGAACGTATTCTTCCCCACTATCAGTACTGGTGCAATAAAGCTCATCAGATCCATCAGGAATCCTGTCTTTCATCTTTAAGAAATATAAAATAAAACAGTTTAGATGCACAAATACACTTCCCATTCTAACAATTTTCCCACTCAAAACTAATTATTAAAGAGTCCGTACTGGGCTTATCATGTGACAGGTAGTACCTGTACTGTCCCTTTAACAGAAGGCAGCCTGCTGGTGGTGGGTCCTTTTTGTTCATGTAAAGAGGATAGGTGGTAGAACCAAGAGCTTACAAGCGCAAATAACAAACGGGTAGCAAATGGTTACCAAGCGTTTTCCCATGAGGATAACGCACGCGAGGTTGGCCTCACCTGATGAACGCAACCTGGCTGGTTCCGTCTTCTAGAGTTCCGCCTCCCGTTCAAGGGTACGCGTACTACCCGTCAGTGATAACTTTGACCACTGAAGTAAGTACATTTTGGCAACCACAAAGATGTCTACAGTACATGACGATGACTGACATTTGTTGGTGGGACTTACAAAGACGCTTTTGGTCCTCCTAAGCCTTGGCACAATCAATTGTCGGACATCATCTCCATGTGTCATACTGGAGTCAGAAAGATCAAATCCAACAGGAATCTTCTCTTTGCTCTTCAAGAAACACAATAAAAATACAATTTTAAACAAACAATACACACGGTCATGGAGAGTTACTCTATGTGCAGGCTTTCAAAATGTCATCTAATACCTGTTTATTTAGGTTATTAAGGACCTGGCAAGCAGCTGATTGGAAGTATCAGATTGCTATGTTAGGATTGGAGAGAGAGCCTCAAGGTGAGTTGCTCTCTAAGACCATAATTGGAGATGGTCTAAATGTTCAGGGTATTACAGTGCAAACAGCAAAAGCAGCTATTTAGCCGACTTGCAAGTGTGCTTGCTTATTAACTAAACTGAGCAACAATACAACCAATTGCCAACAGCTAGCCTGACCAGCCACCCCCTCCGACATTTGATTCCGGCAGAGGTTCTGGACCCACGTCTATAGGGTCTTGTTTACTGAACGTATTTCCTCACGTTCCTAACGTTCCAATCAAATGACTGGATTTGAAAAAATAAATAAAAATAAAAATCAACCTACAATTGCATCCTAGCGGGTCCCGTTGGTGAGGATGGCAGTGTCCAGAGGTG
The DNA here is from genome assembly GCF_902167405.1 of Gadus morhua. Classification (NCBI taxonomy): domain Eukaryota; kingdom Metazoa; phylum Chordata; class Actinopteri; order Gadiformes; family Gadidae; genus Gadus; species Gadus morhua. Next base: position 4,135,657 of record NC_044066.1, on the reverse strand, counting down.
TGAAACTTCACTCATCTCACCATTCAATTATGATTATTATGTCAGCGATTCGATATCTCGCTGCATCACAATGCTTCACATCAATTTTCTATACTTCACACAGCTTTCATGTTGTGCAGTATGCTATACGACGACGAGGATGAGACTACCATAGACAAAATGGGTTACCAGATGCTATTTTAAATTTGTATCGCTTGGCTGGAAAATTACATTATAATCAACCATAGTCTCCCACTAAATCGATTATTAATCCTTCATGTCTGTGTCTCGATGTATCGATATGATTCATTTCAACACCCCTAGCAGTGTATAGATACTGAGGCACTTTCACCATGTTCCCTGGAGAACATGTAGTGTCAGGAATACAGACATTTGTTGCACTGCTTCTGCTTTGACATGGAGTTGAACAGCTTCTGCTACTCAGTCCTGTCTGACAAGGATGATGGTGACATAGATGGTGACATTTCACAGATCATGCTTCCATCTGTATTATCTGTACTTTCTGCAATTGAAGCTGGAACGTATTCTTCCCCAAAAAAGCTCATCAGATCCATCAGGAATCTTCACTTTCATCTTCAAGAAATATAAAATAAAATCTAGCTGTAGGTCGATTTCTTTCAAATCCAGTCCAGTTTGATTGGAGCGTGAGGAAATAAGTTTGTAAATGAGACCCTACGGATGTGGGTCCAGATCCTCTGCCAGAATCAAATGTTGATGAAGCTAGGTGGGAGCTGCCATAATCAAGAGTGGAATGGATACAATAGAGGCCTGTCACTAAGCAACGGACATACCCACTTTTTAACATGGCCATCTTGGAAGAATGGAATGTGCCCATTCACTCCAATGTTAAAACAATGCAATTTCAAAGAACCAAAACAGTCAAAAGAACAGGCAGAATACACATGGAATTACAATCTTATGATGCCCTGATTTAGATAGTTTTTACCATTGTAGATTCCATGTTTTTAATTGCATGTAAGTGAATAGCTTGATTTGGCTTTGAGTGCTTCGAGTTATCACTGAGTAGGAAATGCGCTATATAAATAAAAATGGATTGGATTGGCATTTATGCTGCGGTGCCAAAGCCTAACCAAGCCAAATCACATTCATGTATTTCAAAACACAAAATCTTTTGCAGTAAATAACAATAAAATAGTGAATGAGCACTTCAAAATTCTGTTCCATCAAGATGGTGGCAGGTTGAAAAGTGGGTGTGTCCATTGCTTAGTGACAGGTTGCTGAAATTACTAAAGTGATCTGACTAAGATACCTGTATGGTGGATGAGGGAACATCTTCATTAGTGTTGGAACTGACGGCTGATTCATCCGAGTCTGTGTAGTTTACCAAGCTTAACTTGGCTTCTTTGGCAAACTTTGTGTCTTGTGACACCATGGTGGAGCTGCATACAGAGGAGCTGTTCTTTAAATATGTGACAAATGAGTCTCCACTGCAAACCTAAGACATTAAAAGAAATTCAGATTATAAAGACTGCATGTTTCTAATCAAATCAAAAATAAATTGTGAGGGATCAAACAGTGGCTTCACACTGAATCGCTATCATAGAAGTGAGCATCCTGAATTAATTACCAATGCTTTTAGATGTTGCCACAACATGATGCCAATGCTATCATTAGAGTCAGAGGTGAGTGATAATTCAATATCCTCACTCTCCCCCTGGTCATAGCATACAAACTGTACAGTTCTTGTGAGGTGTAGCCTGAAGATGTTGAGGACAGAAGAAGGGAGGCAGCTTTGAGTGGCAGCTGGGTACGGATACCCCACAAGGCTGCACCTGAGAGCTTGTGCGTTAGCTGTATTATAAGTAACTATGAGTGAAAGCAGGTTAGGTAAGAATACCCCACAATGCTGCACCTGAGACGGTGTGTGTCAGTTGTATTATCAGTAACTTTGAGTGGGAGCTGGGTGAGCTGGGTACGGATACTCCACAAGGCTGCACCTGAGACAGTGTGTGTCCACTGTATTATCAGTGGGATACCCGTACCCAGCTCCCACTCCAAGTGACTGATAATACAGCGACACACTGTCTCAGGTGCAGCCTTGTGGGGTATCCATACTCTGCTCCCACTCAAAGTGATCAGTAACTTTGAGAGGGAGCTGGGTACCGATGCCCCACAAGGCTGCACCTGAGACAGTGTCAGCTGTATTATCGGTGAGATACCCGTACCCAGCTCCCACTCAAAGTTAATGATAAAATAGCGGACACACAGTGTCTCAGGTGCAGCCTTGTGAGGTATTCATACCTAACCTTTTCCCACGCAAAGTCACCAATAATACAGCTGACACTCTCAGGTGCAGCCTTATGTGGTATCCAGGGCTGTAGTGGTCAAATTAGAGGTGGGTAAACTGAATTTTTTGATCAGACCGACCTCGACACAACGCAACGCAATGCAAAGTGTTGCGACTCTGTAAGGCTAGCCTGGCTATATTCCATTATGTTATCAATTAAAGTCATATTAAATCAATCAATGACAGTCAATGAATGTGTTTGTAGTTTATTCAAGTTATTCAAATTTCAACAGTAAAGAAAAGTATGTGTAGATTAAGAACTATCTATCTATGGCATGTGTGTATGTGTGTGTATTAGTATGCATGCTTTTCACAGTAGTACCCAGAGGGCCTCCTTGTCCTCCACGTCAGGTCCTGCCTTGCAGGGGCGTGTTCTGGAGTTCATGGCTCCCCTGTGCTTCACCAGCCAGAACTTCACATACGTGTTGGATTGAACTTTGTGGTGGCTGAGTGGTGGGCCATTCAGTTGAATAAACATCAAGGACGACACTGTGACCAAGTGCAGACTGCATCTCAGGGGGCACACTATGATGTTCATTAAGCTGAATCCCCTCTCACACTCAGCAGTGCAAACTGGAATGAGATGGTCGATATTCAGGAGTGGTGCCAGGTTTTATGGAATGATGCTTGAGTTATCCTTAAAATCCCTATAGCCTTTAAGAATTTTTCTGTCATCAAGTCTGAACCTTTGGGCAAGTTGTTTCAACTTGGATTCCCCATACTGCTCCTCTAGGGAACAGGCCAGTTTGGTGGGAAAATAACTTTAAAGAAAATAAATAATAAAATAAAAATATTTATAATATATAAAATACAAATATTTATAAATATTTATATTTTTATTGGTTTAACCGCCAACCGCCCGAATTTAATTGAAATATTTTTTTTTGTCGCATCATCCGCCCGATCCACGGTTCAGCCGCGGAGTCCACGGCTGCAACCGCCAACCTTGCATCTCCAAATTGAGGCTTTAACATAGCGACCAAGCTATAGCGAAGTTGATACGCCAAAACCGGAGTTTAATATGGATAGTAAAACTCCGACTGACTTTCACTCATTTTGACGTGGGCAGTACACGGATAGCATGACTACGCATTGGCCAATCTGAATGCTCGTAGTCACTTAATAGTTAGTCAAGTAAAATTGATTTATAAATCACAAAAACAACAAAAAAAAAAAAAGTGAATTGATCATCTTCAGTCTTACTTAGTACTTGAGGCCTTTTTCGGGCATCTGTTGGAGTGGGAGCACTCGAAGGTCTCTTCAAAAATCGCCTGATATCCATGGCTAATTAATGACAGGTAGGCAGGCATGATAATCCACAACGCGCAGGGCCATGTGTTTACATACTTCCTGCTTACATATTTTCCTGGATCCTGATTGGTGTCGCTGCCGCAGCCGCAAGGCACTGATTGGAGGGTCACAGACCATAATAGCATAGGCCTACAGCGCAGATGAAAATTATTCAGATTACAGCGTTTATTTGTTCAACAATATGAAACCTTGTCTTAGGTGTTTTAAAATGATGCTGAATTTATTTCAGATTATTCCAACGCCAGAATACAAGGCACAGGGAACTTTGAGGTGCGTAAACGCTATTTAGAGGTGCGTAAACGCTATTTCCTAAATTCCAGAGGTGCGTAAACGGTGTTTACGTGCGTTTACCCTCCACTACAGCCCTGGTGGTATCCGTACCCAGCTCCCACTCAAAGTTATCCATAACTTTGAGTGGAAGCTGGGTACGGATACTCCACAAGGCTGCACCTGAGACAGTGTGTTTTATTCATTGCATTATGCCACTTCATGTAGCCTTCATCTGCCATGCAAGCCTCCCTACAATATCAAATGACAAAATGCAACCCATTGGTCTGACCAGTTAGCCAAGAATATTCAAGTGGTTTAAACTAACAACTGCAGCAATATTTATGTCCCAACTAAGTTTGTGGGACATTTGTACAGCTATTCCATTTTTTTATTCAGGAGCTTTTAAAACAAGCATATGATATTCTGTTTCCATCAAGATGTCTGCCAAGTTGGTCTGATATTTTTGTAACTCCCTCCTCTCTCAACAACAGGCTGTGCTGATTGGTTCTCAGTAAAATCCTGATCCTGGGTCAGTGCGTATTCTAGTATCTAGCATGCCATTTCAAGCCAGTGTGTATAAGCAAGAACCGTATCTTAGCACACGAATCCTCACAAATTAAAATCCTCACAACTGGCATTACTCTATGACATGGACTTGAACCTCATTACACCTAGTAAGTGTGTATGTTTGCATGGCTCCTTATCACAAACACATTGACAAGTATCTAAAACACAATCCATCCATCCACAATCCTTTACCTGCAAGCTGGAGGGTGAAACCTCTTCTTCTTGCATCACTGGGTTGGAGCTGCATGGCAAGATACTATTGTCCACGGCTATGTCATGAGAATCGCCGCCACCACCCTAAAATGTGAATTTGAATCAGTTATTCAGAATTTGTCTGTGTAGCAGTCACCATTTTGATTACAAGGATATAGTCTACACAACAGCTATACAGTTGCATGCGTCTTCTACTGGTATGAGACCAACGGCCAGTCAGCAACTCATTTTAGCAATAATCAGTCAAGCACATTGAGTAATAACCAACCGACTGTTTTAGCGGAAATACAACCCTGAAGAGAACATCAACATACAAATTATCTCAAGTCACAGCTAGTAGGCTACTGTCTCAGGTGGAGCCTTGCGGGATAGCCGTACCCAGCTCCCACTCAAAGTTACTGATAAAACAGGACACACACACTGTATCAGGTATAGCCTTGTGAGGTATTCATACCTAACCTTTTCCCACGCAAAGTTACCAATAATACAGCTGACACATGTAACGATGGTCAAGCATCAGGGAGACGGAGGCGGAACTGTTGAATTTTCTTTCCTTTATTTTCCTTTGGAAAATAAATCAAATCATGGCCATCAGAAATCGGTGTACATATACAGCATCAGATCAAAAGCAACGGCTTTTCTGACCGAGTACCAGTAATAGAAAATACATACAAAACAAAACATTAAACTTCCCATGAATGGGCATAACTGTAGTCAGTTACAGCACTTTATTACAACCTATTTACATTATGGAGCCACATACCTTTGGAAAATAAATCAAATCATGGCCATCAGAAATCGGTGTACATATACAGCATCTGCACAAGCAAGAAAGAGAGTAATATTACATTCAATATGAACGTGGCTAGCGGAGTTTACGGCTACCCATGTTAGCCTTAGCATGTAGAAACCCACGGTCATAAGAAAAGTATTAATAAACTTTCTCTAAAACATGCAAACTACAGTACGATCGTTACAGTGAATGGAAAATAACACATGGGATACATCGAAGTTATCAACTTAAACATGAATTCACTTTAAGAAAACTGATATTGGGTACAGTGCTTTATATAGCGAACCTACCAGATCAAAAGCAACGGCTTTTCTGACCGAGTAGGAACGCAGTAGATTTCCACGCAGCACAGAACTAAACGCGGCAGATCTGCAGTACACCATATGGCCACGGGTGGCTCCCATTCACACTTATTAACCACGGCAGTTTTATTTTGGCGAGAATCATATATAATAATACACTACATTTTTAACTCTGTTACATCCACCCCCTCTGAATTCCGCCAAAATCTACAAGGTCGCAAGGCATTATGTCCACCTCTATCAAAAAAATAATAATAAGAAACCCACATGACATGGTTACACATATACTCCAACTTGAAAAGTATCCCCAAAGGAATGAAGTGGAAAGAGAGGCACGAAACTCACTACCAACTTCTGGAAGCAGGATGCAGTCTACACCCCACACAAACCATGTCTAACAGATATAGAAGCAGGCCTCCACACCTGGACTCTGACTCATGTAATTTCAAAACACACTGATCACATCAAGACCCTTAGTCTCACTAAAACATCCTAAACATTGACCTAGAAACGGCATTGCTTACAAAACCCTGTTTGGACATCTGACACAGTAAACGGTTAACTGGCTTTACTATACGTCCAAAACGACTCCTAGCTGTGTGCAAGGTGTTGGAATCTGAGTGAGCGGAGGATGACCGTGTGCTTCGTGTATCGTCTAAGCTCTCTGCGTTGTGTGTGCGTGTATTCCGAGAGTCAGTGAGGAAGGCACGAGAGAAGCCATGTCCAGAGCTCGACTCTGTCTGTGAACTGCCTGTATGCCCGGACCCATTACTCATACTCAGGACGTCTTCTGATAAGCTACGCTCTGCATGGACATCTGCACTCACAGTGGTCAGGTTGTCAACCCACTCCTGAGTCCTACCTCCAGCATCCTCTCTCCCCGCAACAGGCATCGATTCATCTGCATCAGCGATGTCGCTTGACCCTTTCCCGCAGGAGGACACAAAGGTTCCATCTGAAACACTGTCTGCATCGATGGGCAGGAAATTAACGAGCATCAGCAGGTTGCGATGGACAACTCTTTCTTGGCCTGTTTCAGGGTGTCGGATCCGGTAGGTGTGGGTGGAGGCATTGATGCTGACAACAGTATACACTGTGGACTCCCAACGGTCTGCAATCTTCCGTTTCCCTCTCTCCCGCTTGTTGGACACCAGGACACGATCACCCACAGCGATCAGTTTCCCCTTTGTACGACGGTTGTAGAATTCAGCCTGCCGATCCTGCTCTCTGTTGACATGTCCTTGAGCGATAGCCATGGCCTCTTGCAGGTCTTTAGTCAGAGACACCACATAGTTGTCATAATTGCTAATCTCTGGATCTTTCAGGATGTTTTTGAAGAGAATGTCAACAGGCAGGCGTGGGACTCTACCAAACATAAGGTAAAATGGGGGATAACCTGTTGTTTCATGTACCGTGCAATTGTACATAAACGTCAGTGTCTGGAGGTGTCGGGGCCAATTACATTTAGCTTCAGGCGAGAGGGCGCGAATCATGTTCCCCAACGTCCTGTTGAAACGCTCCACACTGCCGTTGCCCATTGGATGGTATGGGGTGGTTCGGGACTTCCTCACACCGGCGACCTTCAACAATTCACTGATGAGTTGACTTTCAAACGAGGCCCCCTGATCGGAGTGGATCCTCTCAGGAAAGCCATATATGCAAAAGTACTTGTCCCAGAGTTGCTTCGCCACTTGTTTGGCACACTGATCACGGCAGGGGAAGGCTTGCGCCAGCCCAGTAAAATGGTCCGTAACCACCAGCACATCAACAGACTTGTTGTTCGAATCCTCTGCGGTCCAAAAGTCTATGCACACGATTTCGAGAGGAGCAGACGTTTTTATACTCTCCAGGGGTGTTCTTCCTTCTGGATCAGCAGTCTTGCTGATGACGCATCTTGGGCAGTGACGGACATATTCTTTAACGTCCCTGTCTATGTGAGCCCAGAAGAAACGCTGACGGGCCAAGCTCAAACTCCTGAATTGCCCCTGATGACCAGCACTGTCGTGAATTCCCTTGAGGACCTCGGACTTAAAAGAGTCAGGGACCACTAACTGGTGTCTTTTCTTCCTGGACACCTGGTCCTTGGAGACTGTACAGAATGTCATTGCAAGTGGTCAGTTTCTCCCAGTGTTTCAGGTACCTTACAACCATAGAAGGCTCCTTAGATTTCTCTCTCCTGGATGGACGACGGCCCCGGTCCACATAATACAGCACCCTGGAGAGGACAGGATCACTCAACTGCCCTTCACGCAGTTCTCTCTCTGTAAAAGCAGGCAGGGCCTCTTCATCAGTGGGAACCAGCTGTGGGAGCTGTTGGAGAATGCCAACAGCCCGCACCCTGGTACTTGACTCCCATCGACTGTGTGTCTCAAGGATGGCAGAGACCTCGTCTTCGGAGAAGGACCGGTTCTTGGCACCGTCAGACACATAGGGCTCCCCTCTTTCACACTCCAAGTCATCTTGGATGGCAGACTTCCTAAAGGTGTCCTGGACAGTGTCAGCCGAGACAGGGACTGCTTTGGCAAGGAGCTCACTGTAGGGGTCTCGGAGCAGTTGTCTCCCAGCAGCTGACTTCACGTAAGGCCGACGACTCAGTGCATCCGCAACCGTGTTCTTGGGACCCGGGATGTACTTGATATCAAACACGTAGGATGCCAACTTTGCCACCCAGCGCTGCTCGCAGGCATCCAGTCGTGGCTTAGTCATGATGTGTGTGAGGGGCTTATTATCCGTCCACACAGTGAACATATGACCCTTAAGCCAATGGCTAAACTTGTCACACACGGACCACTTTAGCGCCAGAAATTCTAGGCAATGAGCAGGGTACTTTTTCTGAGCTCTTGAGAGGGATTTGCTGGCGAAAGCCACTGGTCGGGCCACAGTGTCACCTTTCTGAACTTGTGATAGTACTGCTCCCAAGCCATCCAAGGAGGCGTCGGTGCATAAGACGAAGGGACGTGTGAAGTCTGGGTGCGCTAGGACTACTGAGGTCAATAACGCCGTCTTCAGACCCTCAAAAGCTTTCTGATGGTCTGACGTCCAATCAGCAGGGGTCAACTTCCTGTATGGAGCAGGGCGCTTTGTGCGAGGCCTTCCCTTGCGCTTCTGCTTCTGACCAGCCAAGAGGTCAAAGAGAGGCTTAGCCGTTGCAGAGTAATCGGGCACAAAGTGCTGGTAATAGTTTACCATCCCCAAGATAGACCTCACACGAGTCTGAGACGGGGTCACTCCATCAAGTTCCATCAGGTCCGTAGCCACCATCTTGTTGACGGCCTCAACCTTAGCTGGGTCTGTGGACACACCTGACTCATCAATGATGTGTCCCAGAAACTTCACAGACCTTCTGAGCAGCCAGCACTTCTTCGGGGCCAGTTTCAGGTTGTGCAGGTGAAGCCGACCAAAGACCTGCTCCAGCCTCTCAAGATCCAACGCCTCAGTTGGTGCAAATACTAGCAAATCGTCCAGATAGCATAACAAGCTTAGAAAGTTCTGGTCACCGAATATGCTGATCATCATCCTCATGAAACTGGCTGGGCTGTTGCACAGGCCCTGCGGGAGACGGTTGTACTCATACAAGCCCATGGGTGTTGTGAATGCAGAGTACTTGCGGTCTTCTTCATGCAGCGGCATATTGTAAAAGCCGGACGTGAGGTCCATTGTACTGAAGAACGTGTTCCCACCCAGGGCAGCCAGGCAGTCAGCCTGGTGTGGAAGTGGATGGGCATCTTTCAGTGTTCATTTGTTGAGCCATCTGAAGTCTGTGCACACTCTCAAGTCACCATTTTTCTTCCACACAAGGACGAGAGGCAAGGTGAACTCACTGGTGGACTTCCTGATTATCTCCTTCTCCTCCATCTCACTGAGGACCTGGCTAAGCTTCTGGTATTCAGCAGGCGGGATTCGTCGGTAAGGCAAACGGAATGGCCTCTCGTCCATGAGCCGAATCCTGTGCACAAACTCTTTGGCCTCACCACAGTCCAGGTGATGTTGGGAGAAGATGTCCTCATATTTGATCACAAGGTCTGCCAGCTTAGTTTGCCACTCTGTCGTCACGTCACAAGACTCAAGGTCAAGATCCCTCAAGCCAACATGCTCCAGTCTCTCCCGCACAGTTTCGATGTTAGCTGTCGGCGAAGACGTTCCTGCAGGCCTGGCAGATGTGGCCTGTTGAGCGGCACTGAGCTCCGGGGCTTCCATGTCCTCCAACGCCAGACAGGTGTAGACATCGGCAAGCTTGGCATTTCTCTGCAGCGTGACAGGGCTGTCCGAGATATTCAGAATCTTGAGAGGGACCCACCTGTCGCCCCAGAGAGGTGTCACGACTCTGGCAACCATTATGCCTCTGGGCGCGGAGTGAGATGATGTCGGCTCAGTTAAAACAGTGCTGCCGGGGGATATTTTGACATTTTTAGGAAGCATGCCCCACACTAGAAACTCACTGCCGGCCGGCAGGGTGACAGCTCTGTTACACCTGACTGTTCCAACCCTGTCTGGTACATCATCATCAGACCAACGTTCTAAGCCAGCGAGAAGGGAGAGAAACTTCACGTTCTTGGTCACCTGAGGAAGAAGTTGACACGGCTTTCCAGTAGCTTGCGTCACACTTGAACTGACGAACTACATGTCTAATGACATTTGAACCAATGATTAAATCATCTTGTTGATTCTGTACAACGAAAGTGGGCACAGACACTCTGCATCCATATACTGCCATCTCAAGGTTTACCACTGATTCAGGCTTCACGCGCACACCACCACATCCAACAAAGACAACGTCAGTCATCTCCTGATTGTTCAGCTGAACACCGGCATTTATCAGCTTTTTCCGCGCCACAGCACTCAACGAGCCGGCCATCGAACCGCTATCTAACATAGCACCAAGAGTCACTTTGTTTTCAACTTTAACAGGGGTATAAAATAAACTGTCACTGCTCCTGAGTTTTTGAGTATTCTGAATGACAACGGTCTCTGATCCATCCAGATTCCTCAATTTGTCAAACAGCACAGCTGCATCATTAACGTGGGAGTTTTTGTCATGGTCTGTGCGGCCTCCCTCAAAGCACAGGCCAGCTAGTTTCCCTGTACGTTGTCACGGGCGGGGGAATGACTGGGGCACAACCGACTTGTATGGCCGGGCTTGAAACATGTGAAGCAGAGACGGTCAGAACGGCAGTGTGACTCAGTGCTGTGGCTGCTATCATTACAGACCTGACAGGCCGTTGCATGGACATGAGGCTGGCCTCGAAATTGTCTGCCACCTCGGCGCACGGCGGGCCTCGTATGTCCAACCTGCACATTAGACAGCAACTGTCTGAGCATTGACATCATCTCGCCGAGCATAGCCTCGTTTCCTGACTGTTGACTCAGTGGCAACTGGCCCTGAGGTGCAAAGGATGGGGACGGCCTCTGATACTGCGGCAGCGAAGAGAGAGTTTGTTGCTGGTGCTGTGGCAGAGACGGCACATATGACTGGCGGCTCTGAGAGATTGAAGAGAGAGAATGCTGCTGGTTCTGTGACAGGACAGATGAGGGGGGGAGAGATGGTAAACCCACTAAAGAGATAGCTGGAGGAGAGAGGACATTAGCACAGGACGTCTCCATGTCTGAGGTGTTGCAGGGTTCTGTGTGTGTTTCATGGCAAATCCGTGCAGCTGCATGAGTCTTAGGCACATGCACTTTCACTGAGGACACCTGCTCACGCTGGTACTCATCTACCCTCTCCTGTACTTCCTTTGTTGACCATTCATGTATCTGCTTATGTTTGAACACAGACGCAAACTCTAGATCCGGGCAGTGCTTCACAAACATCTTGGAAATCTCCCCTCCCATATCCTCCATGCGTCTGCCCTGACGCTTCAGACCCTCTTCGGCTACATCGGCAGCCTTGTTAAGGCGTAGCCAATAATCAACGGGATTCTCCCTCTGGTTGGGCAGAGTTGAATAGAAATCTTGGAGGGGCAGGCATGAGGATGTGTTACTAAAATACTGTGTCAGCATTATATACATGACCTCTGGTGTGCATGAAGACTGAAGTGAGGGGTCGCTCCTCAGGCCAACCTTAACCACATCCCTGGCTTTCCCCATCAACCTCCCCATCACAACCTCTATCTGTGAAGAAACATCACACTTCTGTTTCTTGATGTATGCTTTCATTAACTCAACCCATTCCTCCACCGTGTATTTGTCAGTATTATCACCCCTGAAAATGACAGGCTCCTTGTCAGACCGTACAACAACATTAACGTGTGTGTTTTCACTAAGTCTACTTGTATCACCACTAGGCTGGGTGCTCTCAGCGTTGTGTAGACTGAACTGTGTGTCACCGGCATGGCGCATAGGAGTATTACCCCGACCAACCCCACCAATGACGCCATTAGAAACAAATGACACTGTAATAGACTCGCCTATCTGTGAGCCTAACAGTGAAATCATATCAGTTAACTGATGCAGTGTGGCATTCTTATCATAGGAGTTGAATGGTGTGGCCTATCTTGCGACATCTGCCCAGGCGATTCAGTCGGGCCCTGTTCCAACCCTAAATCCCTATTTCCTGCAGGCAACACAGGAGAAGCACCCACATCCATCCCAAAAGACTCCCTAGGCTTTAAACAACCTCCCATTAGACCCCTACCCCTCCCGAAAGAGAACTGGCTAATTCAAGACTCATCACCTGGCTTTAACTTACTAGCCATTCCACCACAAAAAAATAGAAGTGGGGGGGGGGGGGTAAAAAAAATAAAAAAATAACAGTAAAATAACTTATTCAGATATGAATTATTATTACAACAGTTCACTCAGAAACCTCATTCATTGGCAGCCTGAGTACCTGACCATAAACGAAACTGCAGTACAGACAGCGTTCCTAGATTTCCACGCAGCTCCCTCGGCGCGGCGGTCTGCATCAAGCTGATCTGGGATCCGGGTCACGGCACCAGTGTAACGGTGGTCAAGCATCAGGGAGACTGAGGCGGAACTGTTGAATTTTCTTTCCTTTATTTTCCTTTGGAAAATAAATCAAATCATGGCCATCAGAAATCGGTGTACATATACAGCATCAGATCAAAAGCAACGGCTTTTCTGACCGAGTACTAGTAATAGAAAATACATACAAAACAAAACATTCAACTTCCCATGAATGGGCATAACTGTAGTCAGTTACAGCACTTAATTACAACCTATTTACATTATGGAGCCACATACCTTTGGAAAATAAATCAAATCATGGCCATCAGAAATCGGTGTACATATACAACATCTGCACAAGCAAGAAAGAGAGTAATATTACATTCAATATGAACGTGGCTAGCGGAGTTTACGGCTAGCCATGTTAGCCTTAGCATGTAGAAACCCACGGTCATAAGAAAAGTATGAATAAACTTTCTCTAAAACATGCAAACTACAGGACGATCGTTACAGTGAATGGAAAATAACATAACACATGGGATACATCGAAGTTATCAACTTAAACATGAATTCACTTTAAGAAAACTGATATTGGGTACAGTGCTTTATATAGCGAACCTACCAGAGCAATGGCTTTTCTGACCGAGTAGGAACGCAGTAGATTTCCACGCAGCACAGAACTAAACGCGGAAGATCTGCAGTACACCATTTGGCCACGGATGGCTCCCATTCACACTTATTAACCACGGCAGTTTTATTTTGGCGAGAATCATATATAATAATACACTACATTTTTAACTCTGTTACACACACACCATCTCAGGTGCAGCCTTATGGGGTATCCGTACCCAGCTCCCACTCAAAGTTATCCGTAACTTTGAGTGGAAGCTGGGTACGGATAGCACAGTGGACAGTGTGTGTCCGCTGTATTATCAGTAATTTTGAGTGGGAGCTGGGTACAGGTGTCCCACAAGGCTGCACCAGAGACACCGTTTCTGAAATGGCATACTACAGACCAGAGCACACACTGACCCAGGAACAGGATCAGTGTTAGTCAAACTATGGTAAATGACAACACATTATGTCGGTTCAACATGTAATTTCTCATGTAGTGAGCTGATTTTGTTAGTTTTGTGTAGCTTAAGTTTTGCCTGGGTGACAGTCTAACTTCTGTTTAGTGAAGTTTTATTCATTGCATTATGCCACTTCATGTAGCCTTCATCTGCCATGCAAGCCTCCCTACAATATCAAATGACAGAATGCAAACCATTGGTCTGACGAGTTAGCTAATATTCAATATCCTCACTCTCCTCCTGGTCATAGCATACACACTATACAGCTCTTGTGAGGCGTAGCCTGAAGATGGTGAGAGGACAGAAGAAGGGAGGCAGCTTTGAGTGGCAGCTGGGTACGGATACCCCACAAGGCTGCACCTGAGACCGTGTGTGTCAGTTGTATTATCAGTAACTTTGAGTGAAAGCTGGGTGAGCTGGGTACGGATACTCCACAAGGCTGCACCTGAGACAGTGTGTGTCCACTGTATTATCAGTGGGATACCCGTACCCAGCTCCCACTCCAAGTTACTGATAATACAGCGACACACTGTCTCAGGTGCAGCCTTGTGGGGTATCCATACTCTGCTCCCACTCAAAGTGATCGGTAACTTTGAGAGGGAGCTGGGTACCGATGCCCCACAAGGCTGCACCTGAGACAGTGTGTCGCTGTATTATCGTTGAGATACCCGTACCCAGCTCCCACTCAAAGTTACTGATAATACAGCTGACAGTGTCTCAGGTGCAGCCTTCTGAGGTATTCATACCTAACCTTTTCCCACGCAAAGTCACCAATAATACAGCTGATACACTGTCTCAGGTACAGCCTTATGGGGTATCCGCACCCAGCTCCCACTCAAAGTTATCCATAACTTTGAGTGGAAGCTGGGTACGGATACCCCACAAGGCTGCACCTGAGACAGTGTGTTTTATTCATTGCATTATGCCACTTCATGTAGCCTTCATCTGCCATGCAAGCCTCCTTACAATATCAAATGACAAAATGCAACCCATTGGTCTGACCAGTTAGCTAAGAATATTCAAGTGGTTTAAACTAACAACTGCAGCAATATTTATGTCCCAACTAAGTTTGTGGGACATTTGTACAGCTATTCCATTTTTTTATTCAGGAGCTTTTAAAACAAGCATACGATATTCTGTTTCCATCATCAAGATGTCTGCCAGGTTGGTCTGATATTTTTGTAACTCCCTCCTCTCTCAACAACAGGCTGTGCTGATTGGTTCTCAGTAAAATCCTGATCCTGGGTCAGTGCGTATTCTAGTATCTAGCATGCCATTTCAAGCCAGTGTGTATAAGCAAGAACCGTATCTGAGCACACAAATTCTCACAAATGAAAATCCTCACAACTGGCATTACTCTATGACATGGACTTGAACCTCATTACACCTAGTAAGTGTGTATGTTTGCATGGCTCCTTATCACAAACACATTGACAAGTATCTAAAACACAATCCATCCATCCACAATCCTTTGCCTGCAAGCTGGAGGGTGAAACCTCTTCTTCTTGCATCACTGGGTTGGAGCTGCATGGCAAAATACCATTGTCCACGGATATGTCATGAGAATCGCCACCACCAACCTAAAATATGAATTTGATTCAGTTATTCCGAATTTTTCTGTGTAGCAGTCACCATTTTGATTACAAGCATATAGTCTACACAACACAGGGGTTGACACTAACAGTTGCCCGCTTGCCCGGGGCAAGTAAAATAAATGTTTGGGCAAGTTGAGATTTTTTCTGGTTGCCCGAACGGGCAAGTGGATTTTGGGTGGATGTTCATATAAAAGCTATTTATTCATATGTTTTTAGAAACTGCAGAACAACCTTTTGTTCCGCAAAACCACACAAAATAGAAGTATTTGCAATTGATCAGCGCACTGTCTTCTCTTCTCTCGGAAAGCGAGTTAACAGACACGCATCGCTTCAGTGCGAATATAGCCCCGCCTTCTGTCACTCACTCGCAGTGCGGTCTCTGGCAGTGATTCGCTAAAGGTTAGCCAACACAGCTAGCATCTCAAGTGCAGCACCTCCGCGAACGGTTTAGGTAGAAGTTAAATGGAGTAGTGATGGAGGAGTGCAGTTTGGAAGTACTTTGGATTGAGGCTAATTATCAAGGAAAGTCAAGAACACGGTTTTGTGATCATAACTGTGCACATGCGCACAGCAATAGCGAACTTTTTCACGAAATTGGACCCTCACAAACTACTATTACATGAAAGCTGAGCCTCCACTTATTCCAACAGTCCAAACCATATCATTCTGTGACTAAACCTCGCAAATAACAACTGAAGAAGAAACGTCCCCTTTTCTTTTAACAACCAAAAATGAAGTATTACCTTTGTGATTTTTGTCCCCAAAGTTGATTCTGATCGAATAAAACCACCATAAACAGATTATCCAGTATCTGGGCCAAATTTTGCAACTTAACATGGTGTTTTCAATCAATGAATAAGAGAATGTTTCTTAGGAAATAGGTAAATTGCATGGATTAAAGTTCTCCGTCGCTACGACGGATTTCCGTCATTTGGAGTTCACAGAGGCCACTTCACATCTCCGATAACGTCGGGACAAATTTACAAACAGGCGTCATTTGGATAAACGAATCGCATATTAAGGATCTAAATAGGTACTTTCTCGCATAAAAAAATATTCAAACTTAAGAAAGTGATGTATTAACAGCACTGAAGCGAGAATTAAAACAGCTTTTAGCAGCTTTACCGCTACCGCTGCCGCGAAATGCATTCTGGGAAACTTGCATACTGTATACTGCGGTGCAGTCGGTCTGCTGTATACTGCATACTGAATCCCACATTCAGTATGCAGTATACAGTACATACCGCGCAGTATGTAGTCGGCAGTACGGTAGTATGCAGTTTCGAACATGGACATAATACACGCGTGTATTATGTTGTCATACGTCAACGCCGGTAAAATTGTCAAATTATATAGTGAGTATTTAAAAGGTCTACCGTTAAAATTGACTGAAAACACAAGCATTTTAATGTACATCCCGATTATATACTAAATATATATTAAATATATTATATACAAATGTATATATATACACACCATTTTCGCGCCACATCTTACGTCTCTTTGTTGTGTTAGTGTTGAGTGTCAGAGCGAAAGTTAAGCTAGTATGAACTCCCTTATAATGATTGATGGCTCTGATGTATCGGATATTGATAAAACACAAAAAAATAAATGGAGATGGGCATGGCTGACGGAAACGGGGAATGATGGCAAGCCTTTTTTAGAGAGTAAAATATGAGACAAGCTTTGCAAAAAAAAAATCTTAGAGTCTAATTGAAAAGACAACAAAAAAATTGCAATAGATGCAAAAGAACAGCTGTTTAAAATCCTCCTCCTGTAAATCAGTATTGGTCGAGCATTTAAACGTGATGGCTGCATTTGGTGCTGACGTCTTATACATTTGTATTTCTTAAGCAGGTGTCAATTAACCTAACCTGGAACATGTTTCACACACTGCACGTGACTTGGCTGTAGCGCGAATAAAATTTCAGTCAGAAGATTTTTTTTCACTTTAATCCCTGAAATTGCCTTCAATCAGAAAACATCTTCCTCAGCGCAATCTAGTGGCCATATATTTATTTGCGAGTGTTTGGCTTGGTGCATTCGATTGCCCTGAACTTTAAATAGAGGTGTCAAGTGTAAAAATTGTAAGATATCTACCTTATTTGTGTCTCATAGTAAGACAGCGCTCCCAACTGATAACGACCAACTGATACTGATAATTATTACAGGTGGAAATGTTATCTTCCACTTATGCTGTGTTCCATGGCTTTATTCACTTTAACCAAGTATTATCCCCATTGAATATTTCACTTGCACAACAATCTTTCTTTTGGCCCAAAGATGACATTATCGCCCTTGCAGTTGTGGAGATATAATCTCTTTACTTTGGGTATGTTCTTTCCTGAAAAAAACGTTTCCCCTGATATCGAAAATGGTATAGAATATCGATCTTTTTCCAGGAATAGTGTTGAAGTTATCAAATCCAGTATCGTGACTGACAACCCTACTAGAAACGCGATTGTGATTATTCAGTTAGAGCTACAAGAAACTTGAAAGTTAAAAAAGACATATCTGTGCTACTACCTCTGACATTTAGTTGTGTACATTTGCATCAAATCATGCAGGTCTACATATAACTTGGCGATAGCTTGCAACTGTGGACTGAAATCACTTCATGGCACGATGTGACCGCTCGATAAATAAGTAAACAAAGAGAAGTTTGTTATTTTTTAAACACATGTGTGGAAGCTAACATTCAGCTTCAGTCTGAGCTAGGATGATTTTTCTGAGCCCCCCCAAAACCAGGCCGGGTGCCTGGCAAAAAGAGGCCCGTTCACGATTCTGATTATAATTTGGGCAAGTGAACATTACATTCGGGCAAGTTGAACCTGACCTGTACTTGCCCGATGGGCAAGTGCTTTTGAAACCTTAGTGTCAACCCCTGCAACAGCTATATAGTTGCATGTGTCTTCTACTGGTATGAGACCAACGGCCAGTCAGCAACAATCATCAGTCAAGCACATGGAGTAATAACCAACCGACTGTTTTAGCGGAAATACAACCCTGAAGAGAACATCAACATACAAATTATCTCAAGTCACAGCTAGTAGGCTACTGTCTCAGGTGTAGCCTTGTGGGATAGCCGTACCCAGCTCCCACTCAAAGTTACTGATAAAACAGGACACACACACACTGTATCAGGTATAGCCTTGTGAGGTATTCATACCTAACCTTTTCCCACGCAAAGTTACCAATAATTCAGCTGACACACACCATCTCAGGTGCAGCCTTATGGGGTATCCGTACCCAGCTCCCACTCAAAGTTATCCGTAACTTTGAGTGGAAACTGGGTACGGATAGCACAGTGGACAGTGTGTGTCCGCTGTATTATCAGTAATTTTGAGTGGGAGCTGGGTATAGGTGTCCCACAAGGCTGCACCAGAGACACCGTTTCTGAAATGGCATACTACAGACCAGAGCACACACTGACCCAGGAACAGGATCAGTGTTAGTCAAACTATGGTATTATGGTATTATTAACACATTATGCCACTTCATGTAGCCTTCATCTGCCATGCAAGCCTCCCTACAATATCAAATGACAAAATGCAACCCATTGGTCTGACCAGTTAGCTAAGAATATTCAAGTGGTTTAAACTAACAACTGAAGCAATATTTATGTCCCAACTAAGTTTGTGGGACATTTGTACAGCTATTCCATTTTTCTATTCAGGAGCTTTTAAAACAAGCATATGATATTCTGTTTCCATCATCAAGATGTCCGCCAGGTTGGTCTGATATTTTTGCAACTCCCTCCTCTCTCAACAACAGGCTGTACTGATTGGTTCTCAGTAAAATCCTGATCCTGGGTCAGTGCGTATTCTAGTATCTAGCATGCCATTTCAAGCCAGTGTGTATAAGCAAAAACCGTATCTGAGCACACAAATCCTCACAAATGAAAATCCTCACAACTGGCAAAACTCTATGACATGGACTTGAACCTCATTACACCTAGTAAGTGTGTATGTTTGCATGGCTCCTTATCACAAACACATTGACAAGTATCTAAAACACAATCCATCCATCCACAATCCTTTACCTGCAAGCTGGAGGGTGAAACCTCTTCTTCTTGCATCACTGGGTTGGAGCTGCATGGCAAGATACCATTGTCCACGGATATGTCATGAGAATCGCCACCACCACCCTAAAATATGAATTTGAATCAGTTATTCAGAATTTCTCTGTGTAGCAGTCACCATTTTGATTACAAGCATATAGTCTACACAACAGCTATACAGTTGCATGCGTCTTCTACTGGTATGAGACCAACGGCCAGTCAGCAACTAATTTTAGCAATCATCAGTCAAGCACATTGGGTAATCACCAACCGATTGATGGCTTATATATAAATATATAAAATGGCTTCCTTTCCACAATGTGAATATCATATGGTAATCACAACTATGCTAGTGATCAGATTTATTATTGTGTTTGCTTGAACAGAATGCCTTGTCTCTTTTTTCACCTTCATTTAACCCAGAAAAAAGGTTAACATCTAAACCTTCCTTTACAAGGGTCACCTGGTCAAAAGGGCAGCAGTTAGTCAAAAGATGTTGACGTATATAATAGATAAAGCATACTATACAGAGGCATATAGTCACTGACAAACCTTTTCTCTCCATGGCCAACTGCTATCTCCATAGTCATATGTTATTTCCTCTACTCTGTTTATGTCTCTCGCATCAAACAGACAGAGGTGTGGTTTTCCACCAACTAAAATTCTTTTCATCCTGCTGGTAGGATGGACATGATCATCATTGACCAGTCTTCCAAATGAGTCATCTTCCAATGCAGCATCAATGCTTCAAAGGAGACAAAAAGAATCACGCTAATGGCTTAGTCAAGCAGGACAATTAGGCCAAGATTATGTACTGAACATTGCAAGCTACCAGCCACCATACAGTAAATTCTTACCACCATTTTTTGCCATGCCACATGAAGTCAAACACGAACACCAAGCATTTGGAATGATAAATCCTCCTCCTTCTCTCTTATTCCTTAAAGTCAATAATTTCTCCTCTGTATTCAACTACAAAATCCCCCTTTTCAAAAGGGGACAGAGCAAACACACCCCTGCCTGTTGACAGAAGTAAGAGTTAGTAAAAGGTGCCATGACATGCTACCAGGTGTGGTGTGATTAGCCGTTACAAGCCGTTTTGGATATCAGCCCCTTAGGTGTGCGTGTCCACCTAGATGTGTGACGGATAGATGAGCAACATTTGCTTCAGTCCACTGGGTAGGCTGGTGGACTGATTTATCCAGCACACATCTAGGTGGACGCACGCCCACTTTTTTTGGCAGATTTCCAAAACGGCTTGCAACGGCTAATCACAGCACACCTGGTGGCATGTCATGGCACCTTTACTAAACAAATGTATTGCCCATGTTGGCAACATAGTGCAGGGAATAAAACAAACTCTGAATTCACCTATGACACATAATTTAACGTAGTAGTACTAAGACACTATGAAATATCAAAAGCAGATATCTTCAGTACTAAGTGCAATTAACACTACAGAGACACACTTGCCTTTGGTGGAGTTTATGTATTTCACCTCTAACATGGCAGTCTGGTCTGTGGCACTGATGGCATGTTGTTCTGCAATATGCTGAGGGGTTGCCCTCCTTCTCGCCATTTTGCCTGTAGAGAATAGATTTGATTTCTTTATTTAGAACATGTAAGCAATAAAAAAAGTTAAAATAGAAAATGAATAAATAAAACAAAAGCAAAAAACAGACACTTGCCACATGCTTGAAAGGGGGAAGGAGGAAGTAAAAAACGTATCTGGTCCTACCCCTTAACAGATCAATTTAGCCTGTATAGTTAATATTATATTATTAACATGTCAGTATATATAATAAAAAAAGCTATAATCACTATATTTACAGAGTTCTATCAAAATAATTATATGAATATTAACTATATATATATATATATATATATATAATAAATACCATATATTACAAAACGACTACATGTTACAGAGGCTCTTCTAAATTTCTGTACTTTGTGAAGATGATGTCTTTATATTTGTTTTTAAAACTGTTTGATGTTTTGGCTTTTCTGTACTTCCACACTTATTCCACAATTTAACTCCATAGATGCTGATACAAAAGCTCTTTTTGGTTGTGCGTGTGCGGCCGACCTTGAAGTTCAACTGTCCCCTTAACTTATAACCACCCTCCCTTTCAGAAAACATTGCCTGTATGTTTTTCGGTAACATTATTTCTGGCTTGTATCTGAGAACGTTACAGTATGTTTATGGTTGTCGCCGTCGGAAACCAAGAAACGGCGATTTAATTAAAAAGGTGGCGCAGAAGATGGTCAAAATCCAAGATGGCGGACAGTGAAAATGAATTAATCTTACTTTAATCTTTCTTTAAGCTGGTTTAGCTAATCCAGTGTTAAATTACGCACCTCGGGTTAATTTAAAACCCAGTTTAAACCTAGATTTACTAACCCATTTATTAACCCTAAACCACGTTGGTGCAACCCACCCTTAGAATCGCCCCAGCCGGTGCCATGCCGTAATTCCGACGCCTCATTGTTCCGACGTCTCAATGGTCCGAAATATTTCCCATTAGATCGACATGCCACTATGCCAACGGTTCAATGTTACGAAAACGGAACCCATTGTTCCGAAGGGCCGTTTGTCCGATAAGTCAAACAAGAGGCGCATTAGGCCGACGGTTCAATATGCCGAATAGGCCTACATATAAAGAGCTGTATCTCTCTCTCTCTCTCTCTCTCTGAGAGGAAAGTGACATAAAGAGAGTGTGAGAGAGAGAGCGCAAGCGAGGTATAAAACTCTTTATATGTAGGCCTATTCGGCATATTGAACCGTCTGCCTCCTTTTTGAAAAGACAGACAAACGGCCCTTCGGAACAATGGGTTCCGTTTTCGTAACATTGAACCGTCGGCATAGTGGTATGTCGATCTAATGGGAAATATTTCGGACCATTGAGACGTCGGAACAATGAGGCGTCGGAATTACGGGCAGGCCCCCCCCAGCCTGCTTCAAAATGGGGGCCACATGAATGCACAACCCTGTCCTTAAAACAACCCTAAACATTCGTTTTCAGAAATGTGAAACCCATCGAGTGGTTAGTGGTGTTCGTTGATGTTCTAAATCAAGTATCGTAGCGAAATAAAGTTTCTGTCGTGTTTTATTTGGCATTTTTTAAATCCATTGATTTCTGTTGGAAGACTCGTTGCTTGATGACCGGAAACGGAAAGGGGTGCTGGTTGTAGTCCTTTCGCTCGGTTCTAGCCTCTACTGTTGATACGGAGAACCAAGCGAAAAGACTACAACCGAACGTAATCAGCCCCCCCCCCCCCCCCCAAAGTACAAGTTCAATGGATATATAAAATGCCAAATAAAACACGATTTCGCTAGGATACTTGATTTGTAACATCAACGAACACCACTAACCACTCAGTGAGTTGCACATTTATGAAAAATAAGCAATGCATTCTTATAATATTACATTTATAAATATATTATTTTTATA
Source organism: Gadus morhua (assembly GCF_902167405.1). Taxonomy (NCBI): domain Eukaryota; kingdom Metazoa; phylum Chordata; class Actinopteri; order Gadiformes; family Gadidae; genus Gadus; species Gadus morhua. The sequence continues at coordinate 4,112,807 of NC_044066.1, read as the reverse complement.
ATGTATAAATAAACGTTACAATGCAGCAAAATGACTGAGAAAATAGCCTAGGGCTAAACGGGTTAAATATTTGATTCTTCTACCTTCAAAACATTTAAATAAATTGTATGTTAATCAAGTTAGAATTGCACATATCTTCGTATTAGCCTACCTTTGTCTTGACTTTTCGTCGAAGTATGGCGCTTCTCATCTCCCGCCAATGTGGATGATCTCACGTGCAGGTAGGTCAGCGTTTGATTGGTGGTCGAAGTGATCATCTCACGTGACAGGCAGGTCAGCGTTTGATTGGTGGATGGAGTGTGTGGAGTGTGTGTTTTTAGAGCGAAAAAGTGAACCTGCAGTACCCTTTTTTAGTCTGTAGAGGGCCAGCCTCAAACACACTCAAACACACATTTGCAAGTGTGGTTTTTTTTTTTTCATTCAAATTTTTGCACTAGTCATATCAGCAACGTCACCCCTATCCATTTCAATGATTTCCCTGGTGGGGTCCAGGTTTTCGTTCCCCACAAGAATTTTGTTCCCCATACCGTGAGTGTGCTGTCAGGTCTTGCACACACACACACACACACACAGACACAGACACACACACACACACTGCCAGTGATATGAGTAGGCCTACGATATTTTCCCGTGCGCACAACATTTTTTCTCATGCGCACGACATACTTTCTCGTGCTCACAAGATACTTTCTCGTGCGCACGAGATACTTTCTCGTGCGCACAAGATACTTTCTAATTTATTTGGTTCACCAGATACTTTCTCGTGCGCACGAGATACTTTCTCGTGAGCACCAGATACTTTCTCGTGCGCACGAGATACTTTCTCGTGAGCACCAGATACTTTCTCGTGCTCATGAGAAACGTTTACTTTTTCTTTTCATGTCCCTTTAATACAGTATTATTTTGTTACAGAAAATAGAGAAATCTTTCGTTATATATTTTGCTGTACTTAAATATTATTCTTTTAGGACATCTTTCGGGCCAGGACATCTCCAGACGTCCCTGTCTCGAACTTCCTGATCCAGGCCGACGCTCCCTCCGTGAGTGGTGGCAGTTGGCTGGCCAGAGTGACCATGTCCCGATGGCCCTGCGGTGTTTAGGTTTCTCTACCCTCTGCGTCTGTCAGCAGGGGTGCCATAACGTTTGGCTGGGGGGAACAGGACCCGCTCGGGATGGTCTGGGGGCTACTGGTGTTGTTCGGGCTCCGAGGACTTTCAACCTGGTCCTCATGGGAGCAGGCACCTCTTTGGGTGGAGGCAGTTTGTTGCGACCGGGGCCGGGTCGAGAGGCCGAAGGTCGCCCTCTCCCCTGGCTTCCCTGGTGGCTGTCCTCCTTGTCTTCTCCGGATCTTCCCTCTTCGTCATCGTCCCTGGTGTGGTGCGTCGATCTGCGTCAGATCAGACTTTGGGAGTCTTGTCTTTGCTCAGGTACGGTGGCTCCTCTCCGAGTGTGATGTGTCTTCCTGGTCCCAGTCCGCCATTCAGACTTCTCCCTTCCTCTTCCGTATCTTTCCTGTTCCACATCTCTTCCTTCTTTCTCAGTGGCCACTTCTAGGGTGGTTGGGGCTGGAGACTTCTTGGTGGGGGACGGGCTAGACGGCCCTTCTTGTTGGGGGGGGCGGAACCTCAGCAGGCAGTGTGCCCTGGGTGGGTCGACCTTCCCTCTTCTGCAAGTCCATATCGAGCCACATTGTAGGCATTAAGCAGACTCGTTTTTTCCCTAGCGTGTCAGGTCTATACTTCTTTTCTCTTCTAGCCCAGGTTTCCTGTTCTCCGGTGGACAGCGGCTTGTTTGCTTAGGCATTTGCTGCCAATGCCTGACTACCGTAGCTTTCAGCTGGGCCGGCTTGTCTGGAGGAGGGTGGCTATGTGCAGTGTGCGAACTATACCACAGCTTTTGGGGGGGCTCACTTATATTGGGAGGGGGGGGGGGGGGGCTTGCGCGTGCCTCAGAGTGAGGACTTACTCAAAACACATCCATTATTACAAGCCTGTATGCCTACCTGCCTTATGTCAGCACACATAAGCACATATCACATCCAACCCTCCACACACGCATCAAATCTGACTGCGGTCGAGCCAGCCGCTACATTTTACGTACGCCCATATTGTGACCTTTACGGTTACTGCACAGAGAAGACCAGCTTCCGGTTTTCAAATTAAAATGAGTATTAAAAGGCAATTCTGACTGAGTCTTAATCAGCCTGTTTGGTCATGTGATCCACCACTGATTTGAAGTCATAAGGTCACATGCCCTGGGCGCTATTGAGAAAAAATGCTGTATTTTTCATAGAAATATTGATATAAATTATGAGGAATATTCACATGACTACACTGAATAATACATCATTTTAGCTCTATAGCTATACAGATTAGCCCTTACCTTAAAACAGAAGCGACCACACAGACCTGGGATTAGCTTCCTTTGCGGTTGGTCAAGAAGCCCATGATGTGGACAGGCGATGACCTGAATTAATCCTGGATGTGATGAAGGGTGCTGGGTCGAATCTCTCCAAAGTGGGTCCATTAAGATCCACCAAAAGGAGCGAGGAGAGGCTGTTTTCACGCAGTCTATTGCTGTCAGTGTCATTGACGGCAGAAAACCCCCTCTCACATTCTGATGAGGTGGGGAGATATGTCCTGATTGCTTTACAAAACTTTTCCAATGTTTTGCCTGGTGCTTTATCTTGTAACTTCCACTTGCGGAACTCATCCACTGCCTCTTTAGCTGACTCGCCAAGTTTTTTAGCTAGTGTCCGTACATCATTTTCTCCATACAAGATCAATGCGTTGCGGTCCTGTGGCTAGAAGTGCTTATTCAGGGGTTTTAACATGTGGACAAGGTCTGATTCCGGCATTCAAGGCCTTTTAAGTCCGTCGATCACAGACTGATAAAACAGACGCCGGTTGATTTTCCCCCTGCCCTCAACAAGTTGAAAATCTTTAAAGAGGCCCAGGGATGTGTGCTATTCAGCCTTCAGTGGGGATTTACCACCACTCTCTTTCATAGCTGTCAGTACATCAGTAGTCTGCTGAATCTGGCGAGTGGCATCCGCTAGTGACATTTCTCTCCGCTGAAGTTTCAATGAGAGGCCCTGTAGCTCACGGAGTATGTCTTTCATGCAAGCCAGATCCATTAAAAACCCGGAGTGTGTGAGATGTTTGTGTAGCCCCAGGAATTTCTTCCTCTCTGTTTCATTGCAAGATTTATCCTGGCTTGCTGTCTTGAAGTGGCGCGCTAATGCAGGGTAGTTATTCCAGACTGCTTTTACGATATTAAAACTACTCGCCATCCACCTGATGGGGATTATCTGCCCAATCCAAAATTTTGCATATTGAGATCTGCAGCCTCTTCCTCCAGCAAACGCGCATTCTTTGCGGACTGGTGATACGGAGCGTACAGCTTGGAGATGAAAAACTCGAAATGGTTCCATCCAGCAACCTCTCTGAGAGAGTCATGGACAGCCAATTCAAGGCGGTGGGCCAGGCAATGTATGGAGTGAATTTTTGGGAAGTCAAGTTTAAGCTTCGCAATCAGTCCAGTGGTTTTGCCGGTGAGAACTGCAGCACCATCTGTGGCAATGCTGATGAGGTTGTTCCCCAAACTCATCATCTAATCCCGTTTGGCGCAAACTCTGTCTCAAGCTGTTGTAAATGGATTCCGCATTTGTGCCATGTGTCAGTTCTGTAATGTCTAAAAATCACGGTTTAAAAAAAACAAAAAACGAAACAAGTAGCCTAACCATTGCAAATAATTTAAAGCTGCAAATAAAACGGCAGCAAATGGAATATGGAAATACTCAGTGTAGTGATCTTCTCTGCACGGCCGGGATTAAAGCTGTGTCTTGCGGCGGTGAAAATAGCTGACACACTTGGTTGCTGCGGGTCTGCTTTCCCGAACTCACCGTTGTGTTTCAGGAGCATATGTTGCCGGCTTGCCGTATACTTGTAGTACTCTGGTAGCTCGATTTCGCTTGGCTTATTTTACATTTCACCTTACGATCTCCTATTTCTTTAAAGTATTTCAATTCTTCGCTTTTTGATACGTTTCATTTGCTTTGAGCCCAGAAAGCAAATGCGTTAGTGGCCCCGCACAGAAAATTGATACATTTGCTTTAGAAAACTTTGTTTGTGTGTGTATATGCAAACTCGAGTTTGCCTGTCCACCAACCAAGGTCATTTGTAACGAGGAGTACTCGAGTAATCGATTCCTCACGCCCATCCCAACCGCATATATATAATGAGGTTATGCGCGTCCGTGCACTGATCGGTGCTCTCATCAATGGTTATGCTGATTTTTGAATTTATCTCTCATGTTTGAGGCTAACTTCATCCGCATATGCTTTGCAATATGGCCTATAACAATACACCATGTTTCACCTTCACAACCTTCCTCAACAGACACGACTGCTCACATCTGGTCTTTTATTCCTCTGTTTTTCAGGCATAGCTGGACTGGATTGCCTGCCCCCTCCCCCTCCTCCGGCCTGCACCCCCCCCCCTTCTGCCTCGCACCCTCCTCCTCCTCCGGCCGGCCCCCGTTACAGAAGGGCTTACGTTGCCTCTCACCGGAGCTTCAGGACAGATTTAGGAGGGCCATCCTCAAGGTCTTAGGAGTTACATATATGCTTTTTGTGTTTTAGTTATTGTGTTCATGGTGTGTTGGAACAAAATGTATTTTCATTGTTTGCCACAAGTTGTGTCCTTTATTCCTAAACATTTATCTTGGCATTTTTATGCTTAATGAAAGAGTAAGACAGGAAGGTACGGGAGAGAGAGGGGAGGACATGCAGCAAGCGACCGCGGGCAGGAATCGACCCGGACGCTGCCATCAGTACTGGCCCTTAATGGTCCGCGCCCTACCTGTGCTGTGTTTAAATATCCATACTTCGATGAGTACACTTAAACGTGGTACACTATCCGCACTCACTAAGTGGGTCGATTTTTGGGTAGATTAGATCATGGGGAACAGCGAACAACTAAAGGATGTACTAGGGTTAATGATGATCACAAATAGCCCCTCTGGGGCTCCGTATGTATTTATTTGTATATTATTTTTGGAATGATGTTATTATGAAAGAATGACACGGCCACGGTAGGAGACCACGGCAGGAGACCCCCGCAGGAGACCCCGCATCAGACCACGGCAGGAGACCGTCTCAGCATACCACGGCATGCAGCAGACCACTGAAACTGATAACTGCAGCAGGCTAACGGAGCAGACAAATGACAATGGTGTACAAAAAGCAGGCCAACTCCCAATTTGTAATATACTTTAATTTTCTGTCCGGAGTCCATCTTTTGTAGTACATTTTATTTGTGTTGTGTGTATTAAGTGGCAATCTCAAAATAGTCCTGAAGGGCTAGAATATAAATTTCAGTGATACCCCGATTCATATAAAAGAAACCCAGAGCAAATGACTTCCGATTAGGCCAGAGCTACCAAATTGATCATGTGTGTCTATTAGGTCTTCATTCAAAGAAAAAATACCCGCAGTCGATATCTTATTCCTAAGTCATGTTGTTGCTAAAAACCTATATACATTGTAGGAAATAGATAGGGGCGTGGCACGGGACACTTGACTGTTTGGAACCCAAACTTGAGAACGTGGTCACACACTATATTTGCTTCCACACCTAAAAGCACAAGTTTCTATATCAATCGTTTGGACTTGTAACCCTCACAGAAAAAAAATCGATCCCATACGGGCCACTATTTTGTCAGAGCTGCTAAGTGTCGCCCATGAGGGCTACTCTCTCAGAATGTGGGGAGAAGAGGCCATTTAAGAGACGGGAAGGTGTACCCGCCCTGAATATTGGTCCTCTGTGAACCCAGGGGGGCGGACTGTGGCCCTTTATTAGGTGTTGGCATTTTGATACAGCTCCATACCACCGGAGCTACAAAACATCCGTTACCGCGGCAACCACCATCACAACCACCACCACCATCAATCCCAGGAAGACCCCGAATCACCAGGCTCAAGCGAGCTAGCTGACCCCAGGATAGCGCGTCGGAGACGCCGACACAAGAGGGGGGGGCTTCATGCTAGACTAAAAGCCTGCACTAGCCGACCACCGCTACCCAGCCTCTTGCTAGCTAACGTGTGGTCTCTGGAAAACAAGCTGGACGAACTAAGGGCCAGGATTACAACTCATCGGGAAGTAAGAGAGTGTTGCGCTCTAATCTTCACCGAGACCTGGCTCTCAGACAAAATCACAGACTGCGCCTTTCAGCTACAGACTCACTCCGTACACTTATGCCGCTTTTCCACCGCACATGTAGCTCGACTCGACACGAAACGACTCGACACGACTCGACACGGTAGCAGCGCGGGTCCTTTTCCACCGCAAATAGTACCTCCGGGACGTGGGCGGGGTCGGCTGCGCGAAAGGGCCGTGACGTATTTTTGTACGCGACGCAAACAACACCTACGTAACCCACACATGGACAGAACCCACATAACAACAATGGAGAACATCGATGCGATGGTATTCGTGTTCGTATTATTAGCTGGCATGTTGAAGAAGTGGAATATGTTGGCTGCGGCGCTGCTATGGCTGTTACCAGCATGGTGGCCATGTCGCTCTCGTGACTTCGTCACACTCTCTGGCCAATCAGTGGCCGGCCGTCTGCCGACGTCACCTTTTAGCATCGGCTCAGCCGCTTGGAACCTAGAGCGAGGCGGTACTAGAAAAAGCAGCCACTTCAGGTACCAGATACCATGTTTTCGCGGTGGAAACGCAAAAAAGGCGAGCTGAGTCGAGTCGAGTCGAGTCGTGAAGAGCTGGTACCATGCAGTGGAAAAGCGGCATTAGCGGCAAGTTTTTACTGCTGAGATGCCGTCCCTTCTATCTACCAAGGGAATTTACTGCTGTGTTTTTGGCTGCTATTTACATCGCCCCACGCGCCAACTCCACGGCAGCGCTCAGCGAACACTATGACGTCATCAGCGCGCACGAGACAGCTCATCCTGATGCTGCGCTCATCGTCGCTGGCGACTTTAACCACTGCAACTTAAAGACTGTATTCCCCAAATTCTTCCAACATTTGGATATTCCCACCCGTGATAAGAACACACTGGATCATGTTTACAGCAGCATACGTGGTGCCTACAGGGCCGCACCCTGCCCGCACTTCGGGCACTCAGACCACATCTCTTTGCTCCTGTATCCTGCATACAGACAAAGGCTGAAACAGACAAACCTTGTGACTAAGGCAAGGCAACTTTATTTATATAGCACTTTTCATACACAAGGCAGACTCAAAGTGCTTCACATATAAACATTGTCATACAATAAAATAATAGATAAGTAAAAGAAAACATGCAAAGAAATGAGTAAAATAGTCTCTGGTATCCGCGTCGGGACTCCAACCCGACCTAAAGGAACTTGGTACTTTCTCTGGGGCTCCAACCCGGATTCTAGTAACCCTTATCCTTTCTCTCTGGTATCAGATCATGTATCTTTCTGGTAAAAATAGAAAATTTAATTAAAAGTTAAAAAGGCTTTTTAGTAAGTAAAATTGAAAGTGCAATGTATTTAAGATCAGATCAAACAAGTCAAACTCTGGACACCAGACACAGAGAGCATCCTGCAGGACTGTTTTGCTCAGACAGACTGGGATGTGTTTAAAGCTGCAGCCACACTGGAGGACTCTTCTGTCAGCATACAAGACTATGCTGAGTATGTGACTGAGTATATTAGCACTTGTGTTGACAACATCGTGCCCACCTTACAAGTCACGAGGTTTCCCAACCAGAAGCCCTGGATTAACAGTCAGGTACGCCACATGCTGCGTGCTCGCTCTATTGCATTTAAATCAGGCAATGAGACGGAGTACAAAGCTGCGAAGTATGCTCTGGAAAAAGCCATCAGAGCAGCCAAAAGGCAGTACAGAGTGAGGCTGGATGGCTTCTATTCGACTGCTTACTCCGGGCGGATGTGGCAAGGCCTGCAGCACATCACTGACTACAGGACCACCATTTGCTCCACAGACAGCTTTCCGGATGAGCTCAACACCTTCTACACCTGCTTCGAGAACTCCAGCCCCACCACAGAGAGGAGGCCCTCACACACCAGGAGCACCCTCCCCCTCTCCCCCCCACCAACCGTCTCATCAGGACAGGTACACAAAGTCCTTAGGAACATCAACCCTCGCAAGGCTGCTGGACCAGATAACATCCCTGGGCGAGCTCTCAGAGCATGCGCCAACGAGCTGGCTGATGTTCTCACATCCATCTTCAACCTTCCCATTAGCCATTGCACAGTTCCCTCCTGTTTCAAGACCACAACCATCATCCCTGTTCCAAAGAAGAGCCCACCAAGCTGCCTGAATGACTACAGACCAATAGCACTCACTCCAATCATTATGAAGTGCTTTGAGAGAGTGGTGCTGACCCACATTCAGAGCAGCATACCAGACACCCTGGACCCCCTGCAATATGCCTACCGGCCCAACAGGTCCACCTCTGATGCTGTCGCTGCTGTTCTCCACTATTCCCTCTCCCATCAGGAAAATAAAGACTCCTACATCAGGACTGTCGTGGCAATTTCTAATGTAAGATATTGCGTCTAAGCAGATGAGATATTTAGATGCAAAAAGCACACAATACTGTTGACAATTAGTGGTTATATATATTTGTAATAAAAGTACGAACAAAGATACATCACAACATGCATCAACAAACAACATAACAGGCATACATTACAATAATCTGAGGCCTCAGATGGGAGCTTCTCTTTGCGTGTTACTTCATACTCAAGGTACGCTGGGGAGAAGTCCCCTGAGTCTTCCAATCAATGAGTTCTTATTCGTTTGGGTTTATTAGGGGGTGGTCCCCCAATACCAAAAGCCTTTGTGTACCAGATGGTTATCTTTACAACTGCAGCTGTGGGGAATGCCATTGGAGGGGGTAGCGGCCGTGTCATCTAAACCCCTGGCTTGGTTGACGCTAGCCAGGGGGTCGAGAAAACAGGCCCACACATCAAAGGATTGCATGGAGGGTGATTTACATGACAAGAAACATAGGAAAGGGCAGGCAATAAAAATGCATCACTCTACCCTTGACGGTTTACACTTTAAATGACCCGCATGGAGTAGAACGTAGGCCCTATCTTAAATTACACAGAATAGCAACAAAACTTAAATTCATATAGACCAAAACAATACAACATGTAGATTTTCCATCACAATCCCCCCTTTGATTATTTATAATCACAAAATTATGCAACCTTTAGGATTAAAATGATCACTTAATCACAACATGCATATGTTCATAATCTACTATGTCCGACCATGGCCTCCAAGTACAGATATTTATACCACCGGTCGCTTTTACAGAAGGTAGCATAAAATCACCTAACATCACAATCAAGTCATCTGTTTCCATATATTCAAAAGTCATAAAAACGGAAAAAAAAACTGAAACAAAGAAACAAGGCTACCTTTTAAAAACATTTCTAAACAAAAAATATTCTTATTTGATGTGTCCTTAATGCTGCTTCCGTGATACAAACACATGAGTAGTTGGCAAGCACTTAATGTTTACTACTCTAATATATTAATTGTCAATCGAGTCAGTATTAATAACACACAGTATAACCCAACATTTAAACGGTATTCCTCTTCTCTTTCCCATTGTCCTTCATGATGTCTCTGAGGGACCTATATGGGGGTTGTTTCATTTTTTTTTTTTTAGTAATTATTTCCTTTGGTTTGCTTTGGTATACCCAAGGTTGTTGTTGTGGGCTCCCCATCCCCCCTCTTGACGCATGAACTTTCCCATGTGTCAATTTACCATTATAAGGGAAAGCCCAGGCCTGTAAGCATGGCTTGCTGTTGCGAGCGCACCAAAAACCTTCTTCTTTAATTCTGAAAAAACATTTCTTTAACTTTCAACTTTTCTACTTGTCTTTGATCCTTCAAACTACTTTTCCTAATAACTTTCAAACCTTTCAGATGTAAGAAATTATCACACAATTTATACACAGTCCTAGTTACACATTAGATCTTTCTCTTGTAATATGTGTGAATGCTGTGTCTAGTGCAATACTTTACATCCGCCTGGACACTGCTCTTCTCTCCATCCGCCTGGACATGCCTCCCCCTTTCTCTCTGCTTTCTCCCTCTCATTTGCATCACGGGCTGTCCTTTGAAGTGCCTGTCCCCACGTCTCTCCCGTCTCTGAGACCCTCCTTTGTCTCAATGTTCAGGCCACTTCTTTGTGGCTACACAGGCACCATGGAGGCCACCACTCTGGTGCTGTTGGTGCTGCTGGACTGTCTCCTTGTGTCGTCCAGCAGACCGTTCCGTAGCTCTTCAGGTGGGCCTCCCATGGTCTGTAACTTTATAAAGTCTGATGTAGAGGAGTTGTGACGTGGGGTATTTGCACTGTATTGGGCCACTGGTCGGGCTGAAAGCAGGAGAAGGAGGAGCGTTGTCCAGGTCCGGATCTATTTGAACAAAACTTGATGCAGATGGGTTATCTTTCTCCCCACCCCTTTCCTTATCTTGTCTTGCCTTACGTTCTTATCTATCTCTTCTCCTTCCATAACAAATACTTCTTCCAATCTCTCTCATACGTTTGTCAATTCCCCTTGTTGCCATTTGGCCATAAAACAAAATATCATAATATAAAAAATCTGCATTTTCAATATTAGGCAATACACTTCTGTTGTCCCCGTCACGTTGTCAGTCGGGGGTCAGTCGGGGTTAGTCTGGGTCAGTTGGAGTCATGTCATGGTTGTGTGATATGGTTGCTTAAGGCTGGTGAGAACCATACAACAATCATTTGGATGAGGTGCTTGCGTGTGTTGTGACGTTGAGACCATTTTGCGTGTTTGTGTCATGGTGTTCATACCGCCTCCTTGGACCTGGTCTGCTCCTGCGTCCCGTCAATGCGAATGCCCCCTTCCATCTTTGCCTCTCTCTTTTTTCTTGGGACAGTCTTTGATCCAATGATCCTCGGCTCCACAATAATGACAGTTCCATCGTCCGGCGTTCTCCTTTCTCTTTTCTTTCGGACAGTCTTTGATCCAATGATCCTTGGCTCCACAATAATGACAGTTCCATCGTCCGGCGTTCTCCTTTCTCTTTTCTTTCGGCCGGTCGCCTCTTTGGTCTCTGTTGCGACGGGTGGGCTTAGGATTCTCCAGGGCCTCCAGTTGGGCGAGCTGGAGCTTCTTGGCTTCGTCCCTCCCGGGCATGTCGCCTTGGCTGTACGTACAGAGTTGGCGAACTTCGCTGATGGAGGCCTTGTGTTGTTGGACCAACTCTTGAAGGGCTGTGGCGAAGGCAGCCCCTCCCACTGCAGATGGGTCTGGGAGCCATTCCGCTATGTCCTTAATGTCACTGGGTCTCCATGCACGGAAAACGTATGCTGGACTGCCATCCTGGGGGTTCAGTACTTCGATCATGGGGAATTGTCCATCCATCACGTCCCCATGTTTAAGAGTTGGGGAGAACGCCATTCCCTGGTTTCTCAAGCGGCTGGCGACGGGTTCCCGCTTGGTCGGTGTGGCCGTCGCCTTCTGGAATGATTGTGGAGCATTCCCCTGGCTGATTTTTTTTTCTATCCTGGCCCTCTCTTTCCCACAAATAAAATGCACACCAACATAGTTTGGAACTTTTCTTTTTCATTTCTGACTCCAACAATCGTTTCTCTAACTCCTGTAATCGTTTTATGCTAAAACTCCCCATTTCAGGAAAACCTAGTTTGCACCAATATTTTAAACCCTCCAGAGCCGCTTCACCATGCTTCTCCAACATCACCTTCGCAGGTCCCGTTATCTCCGTTTTTCCAGATTTGTTCCCCATATTTTAGATCCTTTTACACTAGTTATTATTTAACAAATTATCTAATATCGCCGAAACATCCTTGTTACTACACACATATACATATATTTATTAATGAATACCTATTATTATTATTTATATATATAACACCAACCGCGCTTCAACGGGTTTCCCTTTACCGTCCCTGACAGACCCTAGCTGCCCTTTCTGTTACCTATATAGCCATATATTGACGGAAGCGAAACGGAGCTACCGCATGTTCCTATAACAGAGTTTCTTTGAACGAGGCCTAAGTTCAGATATAAGTTTACGTTTACCGAAACATTTATATACTGTTCCTGTAACGGATTTTATTTTGAAGCTTTAACAGTATTGTGATCTCACCTGCTCGAATTCTTTTTTCCTTTGGATACCGTACTGAAGAACCACTAGTTTATCCCCACAGGCACCCTTTCCTCGACCTCTGGCCATAAAACAGTCTGGTTACAGTCACCTGGAGGCGAGGTAGGGCTTTGGGACTGAGAACGAATCCTCAGACCTGTATTGGAAGCTGATATTTCGTAGAATCTTCAGGTTAGATATCCCGGACGAGCCCCCAACTGTCGTGGCAATTTCTAATGTAAGATATTGCGTCTAAGCAGATGAGATATTTAGATGCAAAAAGCACACAATACTGTTGACAATTAGTGGTTACATATATTTGTAATAAAAGTACGAACAAAGATACATCACAACATGCATCAACAAACAACATAACAGGCATACATTACAATAATCTGAGGCCTCAGATGGGAGCTTCTCTTTGCGTGTTACTTCATACTCAAGGTACACTGGGGAGAAGTCCACTGAGTGTTTGAAAGTAATGAGTTCTTATTCACTTGGGTTGGCATCTGGAGGGGGTGGTCCCCCAATACTAAAAGTCTTTGTTCACCAGATTGTTATCTTTACAGTTGAAGCTCCCCCCCCCCGAGGCTAAGGTGGGGTCGGCGGCCGTGCCCTGTAACTCGCTGACTTTGTTTACGCTAGCCAGAGTGTCGAGGAAAAGGCCCATACTTCAAAGCATTGCTTGGGAGATGACACACGAAAAGATAGGAACAGGCAGGCAATAAAATGCATCACACGACTCTCGAACGTTCACACTTTAATAACCCGCATGGAGTAGAACGTAGGCCCTATCTTAAATTACACAGAATAGCAACAAAACTTAAATTCATATAGACCAAAACAATACAACATGTAGATTTTCCATCACAGGACTCTCTTTCTGGATTACAGCTCCGCCTTCAATACAGTCATCCCCCACAAACTCACCGACAAACAGACTACATTAGGTCTGCACACCACCATCTGTGACTGGCTGCAGGACTTTCTGACTGGCAGGCCCCAATCTGTCAGGATTGGAAATAGGACTTCAGCCAGCATCATCACAAACATTGGCACGCCACAGGGCTGCGTGCTCAGCCCCATCCTCTACACCCTGTTCACTCATGACTGTGTCGCCTCACATAGACAACACCATCCTGAAGTTTGCGGACGACACCGCAGTGATAGGACGCATCACGGGCGGGGACGAAGCGGCCTACAGGAGGGAGTTGGCCAGTCTGGTGTCATGGTTTGAGGACAATAACCTCACCCTCAACAAGGACAAGACCAAGGAGATGATAGTGGACTTGAGGAAGAAAAGGAGTCCTCATCGGCCAGACGGCCACTGTTCATCGGGGAGCTTGAAGTAGAGAGGGTGAGCAGCTTCAAGTACCTCTGCGTCCACATCAGCGACGACCTCACTTGGACACTCAACACCACACAGCTGGTTAAGAAATCCCAACAGCGGCTGTCCTTCCTGAGGAGGCTGAGGAAGTTTGGCATGTCGCCTGAGATCCTCAGAAACTTCTACAGTTGCATTGTTGAGAGCATCTTGACCGGCTGTATAACCGTCTGGTACGGCAGCACTTCCGACTGCAGAGAAGATCATCAGAACCCCACTTCCCTCTCTGCAGAGCATCTACCACCGCAGTCCACAGAAGAGCTGCCTCCATACTCAAGGACCCCACCCACCCCCAGCATGGTCTGTTTACCCTTCTACCCTCAGGACGGAGGTACAGAAGTATGAAGTCCAAAACATCAAGACTAAAGAACTCTTTCTTCCCCACTGCCCTCAGACTCCTTAACAACAGATAGGAGTCTGTTGTTGAGGAGTATTCTACCTCAGGACTGCCGCAGCTGTTTACATTTTGCTCACGCACTTTGGCTTTCTTGGATTTGCACCAATCCGTTTTATTTATTTATTTATTTTAACTTAAATGTATTATTTCTCCTAACCATCTATCTTGTAAAAAATCTTGGCATTCTGTCTGTGGAAACAAAGGAAGAATTTCATTGCACAACTGAGAACATCTCATTTGTGCATATGACAATAAACACTTTGAATTGAATTGAATTGAATGGGTGGCTTTATTACGGCCCCCCACACAGCTACCTATCGACCGAGAGACTTGACCTTTTCACAGAGCAGTCCCCGGTGGTAGACTGCTCTGTGAAAAGGTCACACTGGTAGCCTGAGGACCAGTGAACAGGTATTTGCTGTTGGAAATAGGGCCGGTCCGTCCTCATGGAGGAATTCCAGCAGGGGTTGGGTGGGAAAACCCACAGTAGGTATCCTATCGAGGCCTGTGGCAAACGCCAAAACCGCCCCCAGAGTGAGACTCGTATCTCCATCTGTTGGTACATAAGAGATAACTTGTAAGGACGACAGCATGTCAGCATTAAGTAATTAATTAAGGTATTGTACACAAACATGCGCCAATCTTTCATCTTCCCTAGTTGCATTTCTCAGATCACGGGAAATGTTCATAAGTCCTTGTTTAACCATTAAAAAAAAGTGTGAAATAGTAAATTAATGTGTCATTCTTAAAAAAAAAAAATCTGGCATTGGTTCACTGTAATTCCCTATGCAGTGCTGTATTTACAGGTATGCCTAGGTTAACAAATCAAATTGTATAGATTTTTCATTTGTGCATTTGTCCATTCATGAAGAACTGTACACAGTCTTGTCTTTTCCTTTATGTATTGTGAGTGACCCTTTATTGTTTGTGAAGACAACCTCTACGGGATGCCCCTTTTATATATCCTTTCATGATAATATCACCTGTTACCAGTTACTAATGCTGAAACAGTTGAACGTTGTTGTTTTTTGATCATTCTACAGCTTTCCCAGTCTTTTTTTGCCCCCGGTTTTGAATTGTTTTGCTGGCATCACATAATAAGCATATAATTACAAAGAACAATTAAAATAGGAAAATCCTCAAATATA
Source organism: Gadus morhua (assembly GCF_902167405.1). Taxonomy (NCBI): domain Eukaryota; kingdom Metazoa; phylum Chordata; class Actinopteri; order Gadiformes; family Gadidae; genus Gadus; species Gadus morhua. The sequence continues at coordinate 4,097,704 of NC_044066.1, read as the reverse complement.
TTTCCTTTGTATTGTTTCCAACTTGAATATGTCAAAAAGGATTTACAAATTGTAAAATTCTATTTTAGATATTTTTTACATAGCGTTCCAACTTTCTTTTTTTTCTTACCCTCCACCTCAATCAGCCAGTCCCTCCAAAACCCAACTGTCCTGGCCTCCTACCTCCTCCGATTGGAGCCCGGCTCAGACAGGTTGGAGGGCTTGAATGTTGCTTCCAACTGTGAGGCAAGCAGCGGCTCAAATGTATCCCTGAACACCCATTCGAGCGCCTCATGGTGGATCCTCAATAGGTCTACAAGACCAAAGGTTTCCAACCCTTCTTTGAATCTGTCAAATAAATGGGATAATAAATCAGAGAAAATATAATGGGAGAAAATATCGAAGTCTGTTGCTCTGAAGCCGCTTCTAGCCTACTCCATTGTACATCTTTTGAAGATAAAAATAAATTAGACATAGAATTCTTTGAATTAATTGAAATGATTACTTTTCACTCTAACGCAAAGGTCTTAGTCCATTAAATAGTCAATACCCAGCTCCACTTACTGATTTAGAGCAGTCAGAGTACGGCACTCAGTATAAAATTGAAGGGCTGCCCCCAGCAGCTCATCCCTATGTGGGAGGCTCCGGACAAAGGAGAATGAGCCCATGAGGGAGAGCGCCTCTCTGGCCTCCTCCACTGCTTCCCTGGCGCCTTCCACATTTGTGGCATCTGCAATCTAATATACATGAATGACATAAATCATATTGAAATTCAACATCAGTACAATATAGAGCACGCAGCACACGGTAGCTTTACACAGAAATACTGCCCCAAGAAGTGGTTTGATTCAACATTAACCATTTACTTGCCTTTTGGAGCTTGGTCCTGAGGTTTTTATCTGTCACCTCTTCCAAAGTGGCCGGACGAGGGGACAGATTACAAACCTCTCTGTACAGGTGCTCTGAAAAAAAGCGGGAACAGACCTTCCCCTGCACCAGGCAGATGGCAATCATTCTCCCCACCAGCCTGTACTGTCCTGTCTGAAATGCTGAGATAATGGGAAAAGCACAAGGTCATTCAAGTTTGTTGGTCATTTTAAATGCATGTTCAAAACTCTAAATTGCAACACCCTATACCTTAAATTTAATTCAAAGCTTACCAACACTGTCCAGGGCCAGGGTTTTGTTGCCCTCAGGAGCCTCAAAAATACAGTTGCTCTGTGTTTGGTGGATGGTAAAAAAAACTCTGGTGGCTCCCCCCTCATCCACCGCTCCTTCTGCCACCCCATCCACATCTACAAACACCACATTAAATTTTCCACAGGGGTCAAAACTTGATCTTCCGAAGGCCCTGGCCGCACTCTCAAACTCCTCCCCCCGGATAGCATTCACCCTGTTACCCCGACCGAATACCAAAATAAGGTCCTGGGGTGGGTTGCACCAACTGGGCGTAAGCCTGGTCTTAACTACGCCTGGTCGTAACTTGGCGTTCTAAGTCCGACCTAACCGTTACGCCGGTTGCACCGACTGGGCTTAGCGTTCTTTTCACTAAGACCAAGGCGTAAATCCTACTCCTGGTCAGGAGGAGGCGTAGAGTCGAAATTTCTGCTGTTTCCATAGCAATTAAATTCAATCCATCCAGCGCTACCATGGCACGTATAATACATAGGCTGTACAACGAGCGGGCATTTAGACAGGAAAGAGTAATTAGGGACAGAAGCAATCCATTGGACATTTATAATGACGAGGAGCTGATTGAGAGGTTTCGATTCTGTAGGAGAGATCTGTTTGTATTAATAGAAGAGCTGTCACCGGATTTACAGTTCGTGTCGGACCGCAATGCAGCGCTGCCACCATCTTTACAACTGCTCATTGCGCTTTGTTTCTTCGCAAACGGGGCATTTCAAAATACAGTCAGTGACATAGGGTTCATAGATCGACCGCCTGTCGGTGTTGTACCCTTAAAAAGGGGAATAGTAGCGGGAGAAAGATTAAAAAACACACACGCAACTCTCCTTCACTCGTCTTATTTGAATGAGGTTTTACACAACGCATACAAACAACAGACAAATGCATACACACGCACACTCAGCTCCAGGACCACAAATATCATGACATGTATTGAACACAATATATTAATTGAATAATATAATTGAATAATATATAGGGTTATATATAAATGAAGCAGTAACACGCTTTAACACCAGTCAACATTCTCATATCCTACGGTGTGGCCAAAAGGTATTCGGCTGGTAGCTTACACGAGTAAGAGTACGAGTTAACAAGAAACTAGACAACAAATAAGTATAACAAAAAAGTATTTTCTCTACATTTAAGACAAGCATAACATAAGGAAAAACGCAATCAACATGTGTAAATATATAGTTATATATAAATGAAGCAGTAACACGCTTTAACACCCGTCAACATTCTCATATCCTACGTTGTGGCCAAGAGGTATTCGGCTGCTAGCTTACACGAGTAAGAGTACGAGTTAACAAGAAACTAAACAACAAATAAGTATAACAAAAACGTATTTTCTCTACATTTAAAACAAGCATAACATAAGGAAAAACGCAATCAACATGTGTAAATATATATTGCTTTGCAATCGGTAATCACCTTAAAAAGGGGAATAGTAGCGGGAGAAAGATTAAAAAACACACACGCAACTCTCCTTCACTCGTCTTATTTGAATGAGGAAGAGGAGCGCGATCCCCCTACTGGAGCCCCAAGGCATTGTTACCATGGTAACAACAATATAACAACAATATATAATACAAACCGTATGTGTGAATAAACTGTTATATACAACTTGCTATGAATAAATTGCTATATACAACTTGTCACATCGGGTTATCCGGGGCGTTGAGCTGCCGCATCGCTCGTTATGTCCACCTCCCGAACGAAGAAGAGGCGGCGGCGATGAAGCAACGGTTCCGCCAGGCGTCCGGTATTCCTGGGATCGTGGGCTGCATAGACGGAACCCATTTGCAGATCAAGGCCCCATCTGAGAATGAGTATTTGTTCGTTAACCGAAAAGGTTACCATTCCATCAACGTGCAAATAGCTTGTGACGCAAATTATACAATCATTAATTTGGTGGCGAGATGGCCTGGATCCACTCACGATTCCCGCATCCTCCGGGAGAGTGCGTTGTTACAGGACTTCGAGGAAGGAAGGTAGGCTATAGTGTTTTTCTAATCAGCTACACTGAAACAATTTGAGCTTCACTTTAAGTAATGAACAGCAACCTAATTAAAGTCTATTTTCAAAGGTGCAACGGGCTGCTCCTCGTGGATACCCGCTGAAACGGTGGCCGATGACCCCACTAATGGCTCCAACAACTGACCAAGAACGGAGATATAACACCATACACTCCGCAACTAGGTCAGTTGTTGAGAGATGTATTGGGGTTCTCAAACGCAGGTAAACCATAAGTAATATGCATCCCTTAAAAATACATACAAAAAATAAAGGCTAGATATAGATATAATTCATGGGGAGATGCGGATGCACCCAGAACGGGTCTGCACTGTAATAGCTGCGTGCACAGTTCTGCACAACATCTGCATCTCCAAGAGAATCCCTCTACCCAGACACCATCAGCCACCGGCAGTCCCCGAGGAAGACGTGCGTCAAGCCACTCGGCCTGCAATTGAAGACATCGCTGGCCGATTAGTCCGTGCTCAACTCATTAGTCAGTTGTGAATATTGTTTTAATTATGTATAGAGGCTATGTTTTATGTAGGCCGACACGAACTGTAAATCCGGTGACAGCTCTTTTATTTGTTCGAACATATCTCCTACAGAATCGAAACACCTCAATTAGCTCCTTCTCATTTGACGATGTTCAATGCATTGCTTCTGTCAAAAATAACCATTCCCGTCTAAATGCCTGCTCGTTGTAAACCAGACATTACAAATACATATTTTACTTACTTTCGTTTGCAGTGTTTTATTGTTATGCATTAACACAATTGATGAATGAAAATGAATGAAAGGAATATTTATTTCGGTGTCCGACAGCATCTTCATTTGATCAGTAAAAAGTAAAACATTAACAGAGTAAGAAAAAAAGCCCTATAATAAAACAATTATCCTTTAACTCTAAAATATTTATTTAAATGTTTGTAGAAGACGGTTCGTCTTCAAAAATAATGGTTTGGGGCCCTAATTTTCTGCTGGAGCAACTGTATTTGGAGCCTTAATTTAATTTGCTCTAATTCTATTTTTTTTGTCTCTGCCTCTAATTTAAATGTCTCTTTTCGACCCGGATAATTTCCTTCTCCATGAGGACCTGTTGTAGGTCCTCAATTCTCCTCCGCTTCGTTGCCGGGGGTAGGGATGAAATCGGACAGGAAGGGGTTGCCACTGCTGGTTCTATTGGTGGTGGCGTTGACCTGGTACTTGTGGTGGCACTTGCCAAGTCTGAAACAAAATGTGAATTTATTAATTCTGGGCATAAGGCTAGCCCTGCTTATTCAACTAACAAACATCCTCAATAAATATGATAGGCTACATACTTTTTTCCAACGGCTCCGGCGGTTGAGAACAGCCGCTGTCCACCCCGTCCAACCCGACGAAGGCTGGTGAATCCTCCCCAAAAATAGTGACAATAATGTCACTATAAGGTGACGTTTTAGGGGGAGGACCACCGCCGGTAGGGTGGTTCTTTTGGGTAGACATGTCCTTCTTGGCCCGGGACAGGAGGTCTTTCAACTTTTTTTTAATGTCGGCATCTGTCCGATTGCAGCCGGAGTCCGAACAGCTGTTCAAACTCTCCATGACAAATCGCCATGTCTCCTGCTTTTTTTTGTTTGAATTTTTTATAAAGAAGAGCATTACCAGATGTGTCTGCTGCTTAGCTATAAAACTTTTCAGATTAAAAAAACGATTTAAAACAATTTCCCTAACACTGCTTATGAAAAGAATCATTCCATTTAATTTCCTTCCCCTTCCATTTGTTTCTATGAACACAATGAATGTGTTGAATCTGCCCGTCCTAAACATACCTTTGCCACCTTCCACTTTACCATGCCCACCTCACCTGTTGGGGGAGGGTAGGAGCCTATAAATTGTTGTGCACACTTTAGCTCTTGCTTAGCACTCGCCACCAGCACGCTCATGTATCCTGTGTGCGTCTTCAATTAACGTGAGTTAATTTATTAATTTGTTTGTCTTTGGTTTATGACCATATTCCTTTGTTGGTTTGGTTCATGACCAAATTCCTTTGTTTGCTAGACATGTGCCATGTGCCTTTGTTCATTTGTTTAATTTATGCGTTTGATCATTGTCTAATTCTATTATCTTTTTGTTATCCCCTTTATGCAGCACACAATGATGAGTGAGATTGATGCAAGACAAAGCATCAATTAAACGAAATGAATAAGATATAAACCAAATAGTGCTACATCAAACCCTGCCTCCTCCCTGCTCTTATTCACCACCCCTACCACTGTCTTCTGACCGAGACACTGCCTGCTTGCCAAACCTCACTCCACCCGAATCATAATTTACACCATTTACATCAACCTACCTACAGTTCCTACAGCTTAGATAAGCTTTTGTGAATCAACAGGGCATGATGCAGTTACTTGTTACTGTGAGAAGTTTAAAGATAATTTTGTTTTTTTCTAAAATGGAGGGAATAATTGGATTCTCACGGGGCACCAGACTCAAGGTTATTAATGGGAAACACAGTTCAATACTCACAGACTACTGGCAGGTGGCAAAGGGCTGGAGGGTGCAGAAGAGCTGAAAGGTGGCAAAGGGCTTGAAGGTGGAGAAGGGCTGGGCAGGGTGTCTTGGCTGGCAGGTTGGGGTTTGCCAGCAGGTGGCAGAGGTACCTGAAAAGTAAAGACCATCAGTATTCTTAACCTATGCAGATTTTCAGTACTGGCTAGGTCGACATAAATCCCTTTAGTTTGTGACTTAATTTGGAACAATGAATTGGATTGTTATTGGGGGTCAAGCAGCGAAGCTGCGAGACAACCTATTGTTTTCGTACGTTTTCTTATTATTATTTACCTGCCATTGGAGTCAATGGCAGCCCATAGAACGCCTTGGTGAAAAGTTGTGAAATTTGGCACACTGGTTTAGGACAGTCCCACTAGCCTATGAAGCAGCCACCAACAGGTCAAAGTTGGACATGCATTCATGTTTATAACTTTTGACCCATTCGTTGAATATTCACAAACAAGGGACCATTGGAAGCCTTGGTCCAAGCCGAGTTCAAAGCAACCTATGCCCTATTCGATTTTCCGACATCTTGGTTTATGTCAAAAACCTTCAAAAGGCATCTCCTATCACAAATGTTCTCCAATCATCTCAAAACTTGATCTTCAGGCCATGCTTGATAAAAAACATTGAATAGATTTTTCAAATTCAAAACCGTTTGCCCGCTACAGCCAATCAAATTTGACCGCCAAGTCGCCAAATAGGAAGTAAGCCGATATCTCAGCAACCCTTTGACACATAATAACCAACCTTGGTACATAGACCCATGACATCATCATGGGGACACCCAATGAAACTGGTGACTTTTGACCTCTAGGGGGCGCTGTTATTAATGTAGATGTGTTTTAACTCCTCTCTCTTCACATGAGTATATTTCAAACTTATTTTCAATGTCTGGTGATACAATCAGACCTCCCCATATAGCTAGTATATTATTTCTTGCAGAAATATCCGCTACAGCCAATCAAATTTGACCGGCAAGCCGCCAAATAGGAAGTAAGGCAATTTCTCAGCAACCCTTTGACATATCATAACCAAACTTGATACATAGACCCATGACATCATCATGGGGACACTCAATGAATTTGGTGACCATTGACCTCTAGGGGGCGCTATAATTAATGAAGACGTGTTTTAACTCCTTTCTCTTCACATGAGTACATCTCAAACTTATTTTCAATGTCTGATGATACTTTCAGACCTCCCCATATAGCTTATAAATTATTTCTCATGGCAACATCAGAACTTGGCCGCCATGTTGAAAGTTGTCCAAATCAGTTGTACATTTCCACAGGCCACAAATTATGTCCAATCTTCAAGAAACTTGGCATATATGATCTTCAGACCAAGCTGAAAAGAGGAGTCAAACAGCTTTCTCAAATTCAAAACCGTTTGGCCGTGACAGCCAATCAAACTTGACGGCAAAGTAGCCAAACAGGAAGTAAGCCTGTTCTCAGCACTTCTTTAACATCGTTATGTCACCGGCGAGGTCATTACAATATCATAGCCAAACTTGGTACATAGACTCATGACATCATCCTGGGGACATCCAAACTATTTGGTGACCTTTGACCTCAGGGGCACGTCAAACAGGAAGTGAGCTCATATCTCTGCAAGGCCTTCATGCATCCAAACCAAACATGGCTCATAGTCTTACGAGTTATGACCCTATCCTGATGATGCCCAAATAATTTGGTGTGATTTTACTTTTAGGGGTGCTTTGTTAGCAGAAAGTCTATTCCAGCCCTTAGAAAGCAACTTCAATGTATTCATTGTGATACCCATTTGCCAATAACTTTCATTGTCAGTAAAATCTGATCATATGTATTTTTTCATGGTCATATCATATACTGTGTTATATAAAACTGATAACATTTCAATCATATTCAATCATCATGTAAATCAAACAGCATACAATCAGAACACTACTTCATTTATTTCAATGTTAGTTGCGCTGAACAGCGCTCATTAATGGGTAGACACTGCACTCGTGTGGCGACAAGCGGTTCTTAATGTATAATACAACAATGACTATATTTACCATTCCGCCCACTTACAATATAAACTGCAATTCCCACTGGATTAGATGCTTCACGAACCACCTCCAGAATGGATGCTTGTTTACATTGTGTCTCTTTTAGGGATATTGTTCCGAATACCCCTATGTATTTGTGACATTCGTTCTGTCAGGCAGACTGTACTGCGGCCTTACCTCTAGGTGGGGTCATTTTCCCATTAGGTAAACATTGACGCGTACTCGCATAATGCTCATCCCACCGGCTGTCGGTATTACCGATTACCGAGACGGTCGTCATGTAGCCACCTAGCCGATTAATTCCGTCCAGCAAAATTAGTTTATCAAATCCCAGTATGCTTGACCCCCACATTGCTGCTCGCAGCTATATTTTTTAATTTTTAATCTATTAGCAAGATAACAACTTCATGCCAATGGCTGGTTGAAGATGAGCCTGGATTTTAGAGGGTAACTCTGAAAAAGAGGATCTTAATGAACAGACAACAGACTTGGAATTAATGTTTCTAAAAACCTGTCTTGCTGGCGCAAGGGTGGTTATCTCCACCACATTTGCTCTCCAACCACCTTTTTAGACACCTCCAAACTATTTCATGAATACTCATTCAAAGTATGCACATATATCTTGAAAATAACCGTTTTAAAGCAGTTTAAAATAGGAATACTGTCAACATTGGTAATTGGCTTATACTTCACGACATACATGTAGATGCCTGAATTGTACTTACCTCATCTTCATAGATACGTGCATTTAGAGGGGGCTTGACCTCATTGGATGAAGGGATGGCAGCCGCAGCAACCTGTAAAATAAGTCGTTAATGACATGTACAGTTGTCCATGTTTATTTTATCTGACCTGTTGTGCTTATTTGTTAATATTCATCTACCTTTGGTCGTATGTAAAGGTTTGACCGGCCCAACACGTTACGTCCCCGAAGGTCCCTAGGACAGACATGATCCAACCGGACGAAAGAGCTTTGCTGGCCAATTAGCCTGCATAATTCAGAGGCCTCTGGGATATTTGGAACTTTATCCCTGAGGGCCTGCTGGAACTCCTCGTGGGACAGTGTGTCCTGCACTACCACTGTGAAGGTGGATACGTTTTCTAACAAAACATGAAAAAAAAGGATTTGTAGTACGTATACCTAGTGGCCACTTTCTTTGGTAGACCCTAATTGTACATGTGCACTATAATGAAATCATCGAATCAACAATTATCTTAAATGAATATATTCTATTTCAGTATGTAGAAAATAACTGCTGATTTGGCCTTTTCAGCCTTCAGATGTATAATTGTAACATTGTGAGATATTCCCAAATTGAAATTACATTATGCAGTACAATACAGTTTGGTGTAAACAGAAAGGATAAGCATCCAATAAAATGAAATTGAAGAATAAGATGACGTTGTCGTGTCGACAAGGGCGTAACCACGCATTCTTTGGGGGGGTCATGCCCCCCCCAATGTTGAGAAAATACTAACCTGTCCCCCCCAATATACAGCAGGATAAAATGTAAAATATATGTTCTCTTTTTATGAACCCTGTCAATGGATCGGTCTCTTGTTATGTCTTATTTATTTTCAATTTATTTCCGTTTGTTAAGTGTGTGAATCCCCCCTCCTAATTGTACACTTGTGCGATTTAGTTTGAAACCACCTCGCGACTTTCTGCGTTGTCATGGTTACATGACATGGTCACACTCTTTCTTCAGTGAGAGCCAAGAAAGTAAAGTTGAGTAATGGAGGATTTGAGGTTACCTAAAAAGCAGAAGAAACTGGACCAACAGCCAAGCATACACAGTTTTTTTTCAGACAGTAAGTAACTTCATACCGAGCTTTGAGTAAGCAAATAAAACGAGTAGCCTCGTAAAAGCAGAATATTAAATATAGCTCATGAAGGTCAGTCGCTGTTCTTTTGATAAAATGACATGGTTACGATGCAGGCAGCACAGAGAGCGAAGGAGAAAGACAGGCATGCTGAAAGCAGTGGCCAGACAGGGACATGCTCTGAACATGCAGGTGATCAGGTGAGTCATTTGAATGTAAGTAACGTTATTTAACGTGTTGGAGAGGAGGTAACGGACAATTTAAGGTTACTTAAAAAGCGGGTAAAACTGGACCAGCAGCCGAGCGTACACGTTGTTTTTTTCTCCAGACAATTAGTAGCTTGATACCGAGCTAAATGTGTGAGCAAATAAAACGAGTAGCCTAATTAAAATATGAGTCGCTGTTTTTTCTGATAAAATGACGTGTGGTCACAATGCAGGCATCACAGAGAGACAGGGAGAGAGACAGGCATGCTGAAAGGGGCGGGGCAGACATTACATTATTACACTATTCCTTTAGATGTGAATTCAAATGGTCAATGTAGTCCTCGAAACTATGTTCTAAATGTCCACATTTTCATATATAAATATAGAATTGTAGGCAATGCACTTAACAAATAATAATAAAAAATTGGACCCCCCCAATGTCTAAACCATGGTTACGCCCTTGCGTGTCTAGCTGGGATCAGTCTATGCTTAATTCACAGCAACTCACCTTGGTGACAGCGGTACACCGCAATGTCCTCCTTAAGGATGGAGACCTTTATAGTCACCTGTCTCCTCCCTGGTCTTCTCATCCTGCTTTGAGTGGGTCCTCCCCCTTCCACCCTTCCAAACATTGCAAACCTAGGAAAGTGTATATTTTTTATTCTTTACATTATGCAAAGTATGAATGTTTTCGTTTCATTTCATCTGGTCTTGGGATCAGCTTGAGTTATCTTAGATATTTCTTCTGCCAAAACATTTTCAATGTTTTCCATTGTGTTTCAAATTAGAAATTCCCTAAATTGTCACAAAGTCAAAAGGTGATCGTAGGCCTAGCTACATAGAGATGCGCGGATGGGCTATTATTTAAACCGTAACCGCATCATCCGTCCGCACCAACGTTTTTTTGACCAATTTTCAAAACCGCCGGTGTAAGTACCATATCGGCTCGGCTTCCAGATCGGTCCGTCGTCTGCTGATTACGTTACACAATATCATTGGCTGTACGCTTGAATGGGCGTACCTTGTGATTGGCTGTACGTCGGACAGTTGTGATTGGCTGTTTTGTGATGTAGATCTGGCTGTAGTCATAGCAACCACGAGGCAACAGCGAGCACATGTGTGAGCGCGAGTAGGTCTATGTCTAATTTCGGTTTGTGTTGCCAGATTGGGCATATGTCCCGTTTTTCCAGCCTAACGTGATTCAAAGTAGCCAAATCAGGCTGGAAATGTGCCCAATCTGGCAACACGGACGGCTTATCTTAACAGCCAAGATGATTCCGAGGGATGTTTTGTTTTTAGAAGAAAACTATCCATACAGATAGGTTGGGAATGGTCTATGTTCAAAATGAAAGATCATTACAGGCTCTTTAATTTAAGCCATAAAAAACCTTATTGCTGTAGATAGCTATTGTGTGACGTAATCAGCAGACGACGGACCCCGAGCTGATCTGGAAGCCGAGCCGATATGGAACTTACACTGGTTGTTTTTAGGTCAACAAAGGCGCTGCTGACGCGAGGCTAGAAAGCTCTTGCCTGTTCTTGAAAGGAGATTGATCCAACGCAGCAACTATATTTAAAGGCTAAAGTCCCTAGTTGGATAGCCTATTGCAGGGCTATTCAACTAAAATAGTAAGAGGTCCAGTTAGAGAAAATTTCTTGAACCAATGGTCCGGAAGATCATGTCTTAACTGTTTAGTGTGATATATATTTTTATGTAGCCTAGTAGTTTTATCAACATCTGCATCTAATCAATACCTGACTGTCAAATCCAATGAATTCAGCACGATTCAAAAACTTGAAAGATAATAACGCATGATAAAATAAAGTACTGCATTGATGCATTCATGACAACACCTATTTGACAACTTCTCCAACAGTAAATGGCTTTTTGTGTTAACCCAAAATCGAAGGCACTCTGAGGGACCACTCATTAGCACGTTGTTGGGCAGTGAATTTGTGGCTCAGGGTCCTGGTGGACTGGTCATATTGGGCCCTGAGACTACTTACTTTCTGGGATCTCACTTCAGATTTGAGTGGGTATGTTTGTTCAAAAACCTATATGTTTGGTCTCATAATGGCGTTTCACATTGGCACTTTATATCACCCTCGTCTCTGTGTCAATCGTCTGTATCTCTCCCTTTCTGTAACTTTCCCTTTCTGCGTCTCACTCGTCTGTATCTCTCCCTTTCTCCGTCTCACTCGTCTATATCTCTCTCTTTCTCCGTCTCACTCGTCTGCATCTGTATCTCTCGCTACCTTTCTTTTTCTTTCTGCCGTCTTTTCATGCGTCTTTTGGTTGCAATGTTTACCGCCTGGAATGCACAGCCTTGATTGGCTGAGTAGCATCACGTGGGATGGCTTGACTCGCATGCAATTGGTCTGTGCAGTTCCTCACCCAATAAACCACTACCGTAAAGACTACAGTAGAAGCGACTTGTCAGGTTTTATTAGAGAATGTCTAATATGAGGAGAATGGGCACTCTCTGGTTAGTTCCGGTTTTCTGGACTGGTTGCAGTAATAATCTCTGTCCACGCGGGGCGCTCGCAGGCGAGTCCAGAATGAATCCTATGGGGATTTATCCTCAGAATCCACTTTTCTCACAATATAATTTTTGGTCAAGTAATTTGAAAGTTGCGTTCAAAAGGAGGGGCTAAGATAATTAACTCAGCTGAATATTGCATTTTTTAAGGTTACGTATCTGTTCTAAAAAGGCGTTAAAAAAATGTGATGACGTCACACATTGTCATACTGTCAGAGGTACTGCTTTACGGCAGTTTCTAAAGCACTTCGGGATTTCCCTTTTCCCGCAACGATAACACCAGCTGTTGGAGGTAAGGCTTTTTCTTGCTTAATGCACTAGTTACAGAGTTTTTGTGAGCTAATGTAAAAAAAAGAAATGTGCAAATGTTTTACATATGTATGTCATTTACAGAGTTTGTTATTTTAATCCTCACTAGTGCCGATGATAAAGTTTTTTTTTAGTAACGATTATGAGCCATTTCTTTCTCCTGAAATAGAAACCTGGATTACAATCATAATTTTAAGACTGCATCAATTTAGTTTACATCAGTAAACAATTTCCTAGAGAGCAGTGTTCTGTTGTACTCCTCCTCATGCCTCTTCCTTCCTTGATCTCTACAGTTGGACCTTGATGCTGTGACAACGGACTATTTTTCTTCCCCTGTCCTTTTTCCCTGCCTCTGTTCTGTGTGTTCAGTTTTTTTTATTATTATTTAGTATTAGTTACTGTTCTTATTGTGTTCTTGTTAGTGTGATGTTTGAATAAACTTGCCTGTTGCAATGTTGGTATAATGTTTGTACATTTAACAAACATGTGTAGTTTATAATGTGTTGCAGGGCAGAGCAATTAGATCAGATTAGATTAGATTAGGCTTTATTGATCCTTTTGGGATGACTCCCTCAAGGAAATTGATTGTCCAGTAGGTTACAGCAGAAACACAACACAATATTAAATTATATACATTATAAGATAAACAATACACTCTTAGATAACTATAAAAAGTAAAACAAAAAGTAAACAGTAAACAATAATTATAATAATGATATAAGATAAACAATAAACTCTTAACTAACTAACTATAAAAAGTAAACAAAAACAGTAAACAGTAAACAATCAACTCTTAGCTAATATAGAAAGTAGAGATAATAATAGAATAATAGAAGTATAACAGGATTCAAGTAAAATAAAATAAGATAAATGTAGAGAACTGTATAGAGGATTAATATAAATAAATAAATGTAAACATAAATAAACATGTATATATACATATACACATTCACACACATATACATATACACACATACATATATATATACATATACATAAACATACATACACATATATATACATACATACACATACATATACACATACGACATTGTGGATTAATATCATATAATATAGTGGATAAATAAAATGAAATGACGGTGAGCAAGGGGTGGCTGACAGTTAAATTCAATAAATTAGCAGTTCAAATTAAGCAGTGGAAAAGGTTATATCTCTCCTCTTTACTCTATTACTTCTATTCTATTACTTCTATTACTTCTATTCTATTTCCTCCTACTTCCCTCCGAGTGAGGAGTTGTATAGTGTGATGGCATGAGGGACAAAGGAGTTCTTGAGTCTGTTGGTCTTTACTTTGGGAAGGAGCAGCCTTCCACTGAACAGGCTCCTCTGGTTGCTGATGACATTGTGCAAGGGGTGGCTGGCATTGTCAATAATGTCCAGCAGTTTCTCTCTGCCACCGTCACCAGTGGGTCCAGCCTCATGCTGACCACAGAGCCAGCCCGCCTGATCAGTTTATCCAGTCTGGAGGTGTCCCTGTTGTTTATGCTGCCTCCCCAGCACACCACAGTGTAGAAGAGGACGCTGGCAACCACAGACTTGTAAAACATCCACAGCAATTTGCTGCAGATGTTGAATGACCGCAATCTCCTCAGGAAGTACAACCTGCTTTGTGTTTTCCCATACAGGTAGCTGGTGTGTGTTTTCCAGTCCAGTTTATTATCCAGCCAGACCCCAAGGTATTTGTAGGAATTCACAGCCTCCACCTCAGCTCCGTCTAGCAGGACTGGTCTCGGACTTGGTCTGGATCTTCCAAAGTCAATGACCAGCTCCTTTGTCTTAGAGGTGTTGAGCTGTAGCCGGTTAGTGTGGCACCAGAGAGCAAAGTCCCCCACCAGACTCCGATACTCCTCCTCTCTGTCACCCCTAATACACCCAACGATGGCTGTGTCATCGGCGTACTTCTGTAGATGACATAGCTCAGAGTTGTAGCAAAAGTCTGAGGTATACAGGGTGAAGAGAAGAGGGGCCAGCACTGTACCCTGGGGGGCTCCAGTACTGCTGACCACAGTGTCAGACGTGATGTCCTTCAGCCTGACGTACTGTGGCCTGTCAGTGAGGTAATCATCAATCCAGTCCACCAAATAGGGTTCCACTCCCATCCTGTTCAGTTTGTCGTGAAGCATAGGGGGCTGGATGGTGTTAAAGGCACTGGAGAAGTCCAAGAGGAGAATCCTCACTGTGCCGCTTCCATTATCCAGATGGTAGTGGACTCGGTGTAGCATGTAGAGGATGGCATCCTCCACACCAACATCTGGCTGGTACACGAACTGCAGGCGGTCCTGGGCGTTGTACCTGGGGTCTGAGGAGGTTGAGGAAGAGCCGCTCCAACGTCTTCATCAGGTGTGAAGTGAGTGCCACCGGTCGGAAGTCATTCAGCTCGCTGGTCCTGTTCTTCTTCGGAACCGGAACGATGCAGGATGTCTTCCAGATCGTGGGCACTCTCCCTAGCCGCAGGCTAGGGTTGGTCAGGTCAGCTGTCCTCTGACCTGGTCTATGGTGATGTGAGACGGGGATTGTGTTAAGGTGGGGGGGGAGGAGGGGGATGTTGTGGTGTCTGGGGGGAGGTGTGTAGAGGGAAGAAGGAGAGATGGCTGTTGTGAGGGTGGGGGTGGTGGTGGTGGTGATGGTGGTGGTGGTGGTGGGGGGGACGAGGGCTGGTTGAACCTGTTGAAGAAGTCATTCAGCTTGTTCGCCCTCTCCGTTGTCTTCATTGCCACCTGTGATGGTCCTCACACCTTCCCAGACCTCCCTCATGTTGTTCTCCCTCAGCTTCTGCTCCACCTTTCTCCTATAGCTGTCCTTAGCTTCCCTCACACAGTGTTTCACCTCCTTCTGTGCTGCCTTCATGGCCTCCCTGTCCCTGCTCCTGAAGGCAGCCTTCTTCTTGTTGAGGACAGCCTTGACTTCCCGCGTTACCCATGGCTTGTTATTAGGGTAGCAGCGGACAGTCCTGACAGGGGAGACCACGTCTGCGCAGAAGTTGAGGTTCTCCGTCAGACAGTGTGTCATCCCCTCTATGTCCTCACCATGCGGGTCGATCAACACATCCCATACTGTGGTGTCGAAACAGTCTCTCAGGGCACTTTCCATCTCAGGGGACCACCTCCTGATGGTGCGAGTTGTCACCGGCTGTCTTTGGACCAGGGGGATGTACAGTGGCTGTAGGTGAACCAGGTTGTGATCAGACTTCCCCAGTGGGGGGAGGGGAGTCGCTCTATATGCATCCCTCACATTAGCATAGAGGAGATCAATTGTCCTGTAGTTTCTGGTGGTACAGTCTACAACCTGGTGAAAAACTGCCAAAGTAGAATCCAAAGTTACGTGATTAAAGTCCCCAGAGATGATCATAAATGCCTCAGGGTGCTGTGTCTGCAGCCTTGCTGTGACGGAGTGGATCTTCTCACAGGCGGTGGCTGCGTCCGCTCTCGGAGGAATGTAAACACAGACGGTGATCACATGACTAAAATCCCTCAGCAGATAAAATGGCCGCAGGCTAACAGCTAGCAGCTCGAGGTCCTGGCAACATGAGACTGTCTTTACGGAGATATGTCCTGGGTTACACCAGCGGTTGTTGACATACATGATGAGACCCCCACCTTTGCTTTTTCCGCTCGCTTTAGTGTCTCTGTCGGCTCTCACGGCAGTGAATCCCAGCAGGTCCACGTTAGCATCCGGTACAAGGTGGTTTAGCCATGTCTCCGTAAAGATGAACAAGCTGCTGTCACGGTAGATCCGTTGGTTGTTCAGCGCGGACAGCTCGTCGATCTTGTTCGGCAGCGAGTTCACATTCCCCATGATTACGGAGGGAATAGATGGTTTGTAGCGCCTACGATTATCCGCTAGCTCAGCCTTTGTCTTAGCTCCAGCCTTGCAGCCCCTGGGTCTCCTCCTCAGCTCCGCTGGGATTGGGTGTCGTATCCCAGCCCGTCCGTTTGTTTGTTTGTTGTTTGTTTTGTCCGTTTGTCCGTTTGTTTGCAGAGCCAGTATTTCCTCTCTTGAGTAAGTGAGAGAGCTGACTCTTGGTTGCATTTTTAGAAAAAAATAGAATAGACGTATCTATAGTATATAGTATATAGTTTAGTATAGTACAGTATATATATTAAACACACATAAGAAGAAAGAAGTTAAACGGGAGAGCTACTGGAGAGGCAGCCGTCTCCCACAGCGCCATGGCAACGGCGCTGTTCAATGTTCAATGTAGAATGTTCAATGTAGAATGAGTCTAATATAAATTATGTTCAATGGCTTAAAACAAACCCATCTGTAAAGATCAGTGATTGCATAGAAATCAATGACAAGTAGTGTAGATGGTTTTCCCTCTGTGCAAGGTCATTAGCCCAAGTCCTACAAAAAAAACAACGACTGTAATAGCAGATGTTGAAGTTGTTAAATCGTTAACAAACAATTTGTATGGAACAATCGTTTAAGGTTAGTTAAGTGCTTGAGTCTCAACACTTTAGAGAATGTCTGGCGCGCAACTTGAATAAGCCATGTGCGATTTTGCCCGTGCTCCAGCGCAACTTTCCCTACCCGGTGCAGCCTCAGGTAGCCTAGGGCCATTCATATAGGAGCAAGCAAGAACGTTACCTTTTTCTGTCCTTGGGAAACGAAAAGACGGACAATCCGTTTCCACTGTTAGAGCTGTTTATCATTGCAACATTTACGAGGCATTTCTTTTTTAAACTATCTTTATTTTCGAAAAATAGACAATGACAGATGAAATGATATTGAGCGGGACATTGACTGTATTATTTAAGGTGGTCATACCGTACCTACCATGTATATAACACATTGAACATTGAACACAAGAAATGGAAGAAATTCCATTTATGCCCATCTACTTTCACAATACATAACTATATAAAAAATAAAAGGGCCTGCAGGAAAATATAAATACAGTACACAAAAATAAACTTTGACGGAAAGTCCAACTTAAGATAATGTTTCTGATTGTGCTCCAGATTCAGATGCCGTCAAGAGGGGTCTATGGTCGTAATCAGTCTCAAGTCCTTCCCTGACCAATCAGCATTCATTAGCAGAATGCTAGCGTGTACGGCCAACAACGGCCCAAACTGTAAGAAATCGAAAGGACATAAGTACTCATTCATTCAACTTTTGAACTATAATCTATATTGAACTTGCGTAATCTACAATAAAATTTGCGATATTTCAACGACAAGCAGGTGAAAGAGACATATTTAGCCGTCTAGCACCATAGACTCCCGTTCAATCTGGACTCGCCCGCTATCACCCCCAGTGGATGTCTAATGGAACTACAACCAAGATCGGTACAATGGGGCGTATAGGAAGTGCCCAGGCTCTTCGTAGACGGGCTCTGGTTTTATATCATAAAACACTGTAGGTCCGGATCCTCGTCTGTGGGAAGGCTTCTGGGTCCGGACCCGGACCGGCTGTTAGTGGCCTCTGCCCTATTGTTGGCCATGTGTATCTCCAGAATATGATTAGTGAAGTCTGTTTTCGATCGATGCACAGGGACAAAAATAAATAAATGGCCTAAATAAAAGCAAATCGGCAAACCGGACCTTACCTGACTAGGCTGTACAATTTTATCATTGTAATAAAAACGCAATTTGGTACACCATTTCACATGCTAATATTAAGCTAACTATTTAGTCTAATGCCTACCTAGACAGCAAGCCAACATTGAATAAATATTGGTTTTCCATCTGAATCATCATAATGGTTGATATTGAAATTTCAATGCAAAATACATTTTTAATCACCATTACCATATCGATGAAATCTGAGGTTATTAATGTTTATGGCAACAACATTGGAACAACATGATCTATTGTTATCTTTATGATTGAATAAGCATTGATGTCATTGAAATAGATTTTGTTAAATCAATCTCAAAATCTGCCGATCTGTAACTTCGTGCTGATGGCTATCGTCGTTAGCTTCCAACAGGTTACAATAAGTTAGCAAAACCTCAGAGAACCGTCTATTTCTGTGATAGCTAGCTCGAAATATATATCTGTACCATCATACCAATTGCTAAGTAGGCAGACACATGGATGTATGTCGTGAAATCTACAGCACCGCTATTACACCGGTGTTACACCGAATTCTGCGACCCACCGACAAGTTTGACCACAGGGGGCGCTGTTGAACATTTTCTGCAACATGCACGTTTGCATTATAAAAAAAACTTAAATAAAACATAAGATCTACCCCCACCGGTGGGTCGTTATTTTCTTGATACTAACATTAATTCTAAACAGCGTTTTACACAGTAGCCTATAATAGGAAATGCTAAAAGGCACCAACGCTAGCATAGGGCAGCCTGCCGGCTAATCTACAATTGAAAGGCAGTAAGGCTAGCACAGCACCTTGTGCTACCCGCAGATGTGACCGCGGCGGTTACATGTTGATCCCCTAGATTTGACCATTGGTTTGTACCACAATCTAAACATAATAACAATAAAGAAAATATATAAATGTGTGTCCAGACTTCTTAACCAAGTAATGATACATGACACGAGACAGGTTAGTTTTACCCTACTGATGGTAGGGTAATATTCCCCAATAGATGCAACTATTGGGGGAATATTAGGGGAAACTATTTGGTTACCTGAGTGGCCGCCGGAGCCGCCGGGGCTACTGGGGCAGCCGGGGACGCCGGAGCCGCCGGAGCCGCCGGAGCCGCTGGGGCCGCCGGGGCTTCTGGGGCCGCTTGGGCTGCTGACTTGTAGCTAGCAGGCTGCTGCAGCCCATACGTAGACATCTCCGGCTCAGCATATCCGATCCTGTAAGCTGTTATGCATACTTGTTAGCACATGGAAACCTGCCTATTTAAATTAATACTTCAGCCTGAACTCACCATGTACTTGACAGCCCACAGCAAGGAGTAGAGACAATTGAAGTACCCTGTTATATGAATAAAAACATATTTTAACGTGTCCATGCCACTGATAACAAAATAAAGTACTCAAAAATAAAGAATTTACCTCATTATTAAAGCCATGGTTGAGCTGGCGAGCAACTGTAGTACGCCGGTGAGCCTGCCACTACAACTACAACTGCTGAAATGAGGAACGCTGCTGAAGCTTTATAGAAGGACTCACATCTAATCCCATTCTGATCTGGCACTGATTGGTTTGAAACAAGGTGCAACTCAATCATAAATCATAATCAGTGTGCCTAATGAGTTGGAACAGCAGACTTGACATCTATGCATGTTGTTCATGAAGGAGTTTGTTGTTATCAGGATTAATAAACATGATTGCACTGGAAGCACTCTGATAGAGCGGGAAAACCTTATGGTGTCAGAAATCCACGCAGTGTTTGGTAGCAAAGTACATGTGGATAAGTGTGGCTAGTATTGGTTAATCCACCCCCCACCTAGTGGTTAACTAGGGCCTATTCTTCCTTGGTCTAGTTGAGAGTATCCTGCTCCTGGTTGTATTATTTTGAGTATTACATGATGCTGCTTTAGTAGTAAAAAAGGACATAGCTAATGTATTGACTGTAGTTCCTGGTCTTGAGTAGTGTTGTGTTTCAGAGTGAGTGGGGGGCTCTGGACATCGTAGAGGAAGAGCTTATGTGGCCAGACCTCATCTCCAGGACCCTTTAACATGGTATGGGCAGTGTCAAGTAAGGTACATTTCTTGGAGTCCAGGAGACATGGCGGAGGTAGAGATGTCTGTGGGCGGATAAGGGCTGGGGAGGCATGGGCTGTTGGGGAATTACCAAGGCCTAGGGAGATGTGGGGGTTATACCAGCAGGGGCTGAAGGATGTTAAAGAGGCATGGATTTACTTATGTCAGTTTTACTTATGTATCAGTTTTACGTATCAGTTTTATTCATGTATCAGTTAAATATCATAGAATCATATATCATGTTTTAGTATCATCATAAATCTATAATTTTTCTTTGTTTTAGTATCATCATAAATCTATCTTTTTCTTTTATATCTATCATTCATTATAAGATTTATCATGTTGTTTTGACATAATCGATTATGGAAGGAAGCACTTAAAAAGATTAAAGCACTTGTTGGTAAAATGATGCTGTCTCAACAACACATGTTGTATTGTTGTATTGTTTGACATTTTATGATCTTACACTTATGATATGTTGTATTGGTGTATTGTTTATCATTATATGGTGTATTTTACTTTGCGATCTCCGGGCCCTTTGCGATCTCCGGACTTTCGGACTTAGAAAAATGTAGACATCCTCTCTCCAACACTCTTCAGATACCTACAGCCTTACCCTCCCGGTGCAAGGGGAGATCTCTCCCATAGCCCAACGGGGCTATGAAGGCTACTGGCTGTGGGACCACTTGATGAGACCTTCCAGGCTGTGGGACCACTTGATGAGACCGACCTTCCGTGCCCGAGGAGAGATAGAGAACCCCTCTCTCTCCCTCGGGAGACACCGGAGCAACCCATACCAGTGCGGCTCTCCCTCTGATGACGCGGGAGCAAACCGTATCAGCGCGGGGGCCACTCCTTTCCCCAAGGGAGCAACGGACATGAGGAGAGATTAAGTCGCCATCTCTCCTTTCTTCACACAGCTGAGGGAAGTGTTGGATATAGTGTAGAGAGGTAAAAATCAGGTATCTAAATTATTGAAGATTAAATCAGACTTATAGACAAACCCACCAAGATGTGTTCCAGAGGTATTTTAAATCACTTATTTAGAAGTGTCACAGACGGCATTTTATTAGTCACTACATTATATGTATTATCATACTTTTTTGATGGCCTTTATCGCTTGCTGCAATGTCCCAGATATTAATCCTGCAAATAAAACTATATTCAAACCATTCCTTTTCAATCATTCCAAGGATCTGCTACAGAGGAGGGTAGGTTAGAGCTTCAGTGAACGAACCAACTGTTCTAGTATAGGCATCGTGGATCTAAGAGGTTACCTATACAAAGAAATCAAACGTATCCCGGGAGTTAGTAATTTCCAAACTCTTAAAACGATAGTCATGATATTATAACTCTAGTTCTATGATTGTAAGCGTAGCCGTCTAGGCTTCGCCTTATGGGCGAAGCCTAGACGGATTGGTGCATAGTTGGAAAATTCAAACTATGCACCAATCAGCGTTACCCACAGTATCGTGTCTATATAACGCGGTGTATACCGTCGCTCATCCTCCACGCTTTTCTTTCAGCATTTGGAGGGTACAGCAGGTGGGAAACTAGACGGCTACGCATACAATCATAGAACTAGAGTTATAATAACACAACTATCGTTCTATTTCATGTAGGCTATGCCGTCTAGTAGGGCTGGGCGATATGACGATATATATCGTGTGATGATATAAAAATGTCTATCGTTTCATATTATCCTCTATCGTTTATATCGTCTTGTCGCAAATCACACTCTTTACGGTAATATTTTACGTCATTTGGACGACGCTTTACATTCTTCCACACGGCACATGAACAAACAAACATGGAGGAGAGTGAACGTGACAATTCTGAATAGGAGAAGGACTCCCACGACCAGCCAAGACAAAGTGAGCTCGTACCTAAAAGAGGGGCTACGAAATAGGCCTTTCCATGTGGTCACTTTATATAAACTACCGTAATTTTCGGACTATAAGACGCGCCTTTTTTTTCTTTTTTTCGATTCTGCGGCTTATATAAAGGTGCGGCAGAGGACAGCTGATTTGGAACGGAACAACAGCTGTTCGCTTTCACAGGGAAAAACTAAGGAACTTCAACCTACTTAGGCCTACTAATTAACCTTCAAAAGCTATTAAATCTTCAACAAAATATGCAGATACTGTCATAATTGGTTCCAGGGAGTATATAGGGATTATTAATGTTGTTTTTGATGGTGTTTTTTCTGGAACGAGTATTCGAATATTCGCTCGGAAAAACCAACGAGTATTCGAAGCCTGAAAAAATGGCATTTGGGCAAGCCCTAATGGTAATTAAACATTAAAACACCTGCGGTTTATAGTCCAGTGCAGCTTATATATGTACACATCATTCAATTTAGCTGCTGCGGCACTCCGGTGCGCCTTATAGTGCGGAAAATACGGTATTTATTCATTGAATTTACAGAAAATGTCCTATATCGTGATATATATCGTTATCGGGATATGAATGACCTATATCGGGATATGATATTTTGGTCATATCGCCCAGCCCTACAGTCTAGGCTTCGCCTTAGACGGCTAAGGTGAAGCTGCGAGCGGAGCCCGATCAATGTACTCCTGCATGAACCCAGTCACAACGACTTAAGTCACCAGAGCACATTAAGACTCAAAAAGCCAAGGAAGTGTAAAACACAACAGCTTAATAAAGAACTAATTCCTCCTAGATCAAGCAAGGCAATGATCAAGAGAGAAAAAAGTGAGTCTGTAAAGACTCCGGCTCTAATCCGTGCTTCATGGAACCCATGAAAAGGAAAAGAAAAACCAGAGCAACACGGTTTCCATTAGGTCCGCTACCACCGGGGGCGGAGCTACAGAATCCGGCTCTCCAATAAGGGGTCTCTCTCGGCCGTTTCTTATTTGAAAGAAACGGCGGGAGTGCGACACTGGCAAACAAAACCACCTGACAATTTGCGGGCCAATAGAAAAACCCCTTAGCCTGTTCATTTGAAAAAAGGTGGGAGAGTAAGACTGGTAGTCAAGTCCAACTCGCCAGCCGGCGAGAGGAAATCCACCCACGCCGCTTTAAAGAACATGTCTATTTTCTTAAGCCGTAAAAGGGGTCCCGGACTCCAGGACAGAGTTGCAGAGTGAGCCCCTGGACATGTCTAACATGTAAAAACTGACAAATCGGCCGGGGGAAGACCAAGACGCAGCTGCGCAGATGCCTTCCACCGAAGCGCCCTTGAGTAGAGCCGTTGAGTAGAGCGGCCACGCTCCTTGTGGAGTGAGCTTTAACGCCCAACGGTGGCACCAAGCCCTGCCGAGAGTAGGCTAAGCAAACACCCTCACATACCCAGCGAGAAAACCGCTGCTTAGAGAGAGCGCGGCTCCTGCTAGCGTCGCTATAAAGGTGCGGCCACACCAGACGCGTATCTCGCGTAATTTTTACGCGAGATACGCGCGTAAAATGTTGCTTGACCATTTTGTGTCAAAAATGGTCACATACGCGCAATACGCGCATACGTCACTCGCCTAGATGAGTCCATGTCCATGCAAGTGAACGGAGCGTTCCCTCTTCGTCATAACTATCAAACCAAACATCCTTCACATTCACCGAGCGAACATTACGAAAGTAAAATGCACATTTCTCGCTAAAAATGCTTCCATAAACGCATTTAATGGCGTAACTATGTTACTATTTCCACCCAGAATAAAGAAAGTTGTCGGCCGTGGCTGTGTGTGTGTGTGTGTGTCTTGCCCCAGGATGAGGCTCCCCACGGTAAAGGCTCCAACACTTGGGTGTGTGTTTGTGTGTGCGTGTGTTGCCCCAGGATAAGCTGCGCTGGAGTCCGAGGTAGGAAACCCAAACGCCGCCGTGTTTGGGTGATAGAGTTTAGATCGGGTTAGATTAAATAATCTCGGATATAAATAACAATAATCTGGTTAAATAACTTCACATGGTGTGTCTGGTGTGTTTCCAGCATTCGTAGTGTTGATCAGCAGATATAGAGTCCGCCAAGACGTTGAGGTTGCTTAGTAACCAGAGACTCTGTCCATGCAAGTGAACGGAGCGTTCCCTCTTCGTCATAACTATCAAACCAAACATCTTTCACATTCACCGAGCGAACATTATGAAAGTAAAATGCACATTTCTCGCTAGAAATGTTTCCATAAAAGCATTTAATGGCGTTACTATGTTACTATTTCCACACAGAATAAAGAAAGATGTCGGCCGTATGCTTCTGTCCAAGCTCACTACTCTCTGCCAGTGACGTCGGGTCAAGCTCAACGCTGATTGGGCAACGCGGCTAATCGTCATGCGTATCATGCGTATTGAGCGTAAAAAGTTCAATTTTTTGAACTCTTGAAATGTACGCGATATACGCGCTATACGCGCGTAAAATGTTGCTTATACGCGTATTACGCGTTTCACGCGTAATACGCGCGTAAACCAAGGGTTCCCTATGGAAAAAATGGCGATTTTATACGCGAAGTACGCGAGATACGCGTCTGGTGTGGCCGCACCTTAATACGAGCGTAAACCAATGGTTCCCTATGGAAAAAATGGCGATTTTATACGCGAAGTACGCGAGATACGCGTCTGGTGTGGCCGCACCTTAACATACAAACAACTGTTGTGTGGAGCGGAACGTGGCTGAGCGATTCACGTACATAGCCAATGCCCGAACCGGGCACAGGAGCTGCAACTCCGCCTCCGCCTCACTAGAATGAGGCGGGGGGTGAAAAGCCTTAAGCACAATATCCCTCGACCGAAAATAACTATTAATGTTCTTCGGGAGGAACACAGGATTAGGTCTGAGCAACGCGAAGGAGCTGTCCTCGTTTAGCAACAAGCAGGGCCGGCCCAAGCCTTTCGGGGGCCCTAAGCAGAATTTGATATTAGGGCCCCCCCTCCCACCTAGCGGAGTCATTTGCGCTCGACGATTATTGACAAAAATGTCACACTACAATGATTTGACAATGAATTAATTGACATTATCAATTGTATTAATACTGAATTACGTAGATGTGATTTCCTGTATTTTTTATATGGCCAGCTGGAGAAGGGAAATACCTAAATTTAAGCATATTCATAGCATTTTGCTTTTTGACTTATTGAGATGGTGACTTGGGCTTGGGCTTCAGTGCCCCTTGACCTCTTGGGCCTGGAAGGCTCATTCAGTTGCTCTCATGCCAAAAATATTCTAGACTTTTGTCCCTTGATAGACCCCTGTATTATTATAGTCGTGATTTACACCAAAACAGTCACCAAAACGTCCTTTTAGATGACATGCTTATATATGTCCCTTCCAACTTAACCTTGAGTATTATGCAGTGTCTGTCTATGACCGCGAATTATCTGTCAGCACATTGAGCACGCAGTTGATATGCATGACTCGAACGCTGGCAGATATATTGATCGTAAAATCAGAATTTTCTTGTAGAGATGTATTCTTTATTTCATTCAATCAGGTCACTTGTTTAAGTTATTTAATATTATTATTATTATTATTTTTAATTATTTTTAATTATACTTTTTTTTTTCCGATAGGGGGCCCCCTGGCGGTCAGGAGGCCCCAAGCGCCCGCTTGTATCGCTTATGTCTCGGGCCGGCCCTGGCAACAAGCAACTCGGGCTGACAGCCGTCTTAAAGGACAGGGCATCCAAAGGGGCCTGAGAAAGAGGCTCGAAAGGATCCCTGGACAATCCGCGCAACACGGTGGGGAAATCCCAGCGTGGTGTAAGCACGCGTGAAACAGGCTGTCATGTGCGGAGGCATTAACCGTGACTACCGTGTATGTTTCATTAATAGTACAACTGGTTTATTTCCGGACACATGGATATGACGTCACAGGTATGGCACTACGGTGGCCCATTCATTCATATATCACTACATTTCCCCCTTTTAAGTCATTGAGTTATCCCATGCATTACCCAAAACAGAGGTCACATAGAACTAGGATTTTGGGTTAGACTGCCTGCCATCCACAGCAACGTAGGGATTATTCTGCCCTCAATAGTTGCTGTCCCTATTGCTCTGAAACAGTCCAAAAAGTCCATGGGTTTCCGACTTCGGCAACAGTCATACAGTCCATTTCCATTTCGTAACTCAAAAGTGCATTTCTTATAACAACCGTATGAAAGGGTAACCCTATGAAAACAGTCAGAATCTCAACAATAACATTTCAACTTGATAACATAACCAATCCCTGCTTTAATTTGAAGTGTATCATAAGTGTATTAAAGCAGGCCTAAGAGTTAAGTGTCCCTATACCTGTAAGGAAGTCTGACCTCACGACCTCTGGAAGTCACCTGTACCCCCCCCGGCGGTGTATGCGGGGATGCATGCCCCACGGCTCGGTCTGGTGACATCTGGTCTGGTGGCTTGTTGCTGAGGGCAGGACTGGCTGCAGGAGAAGACCCGCTTGGCAGTGGTGTAGGTCTCACCCGCAGCTGCTGTTCTTCAGACGAATCTGCAGACCACACTGACATCCTGGCTCGCGCACGGCACCTTGTCAGGCCCTGATGGCCTCCATGAATCTGCCCCAGTATGGCAGATCTCAGCGCAACAGAGATAACGATCCTATCCTGATATAGCACCAGCCCATCTGTTTCGGAGAGATGAGCCCTAGCAGAAAAATAAGGCTGTAGAGATGGTAGCATCCGTGACTTGTGCGGCCTTCCATTTCTGATAAAGGCTATGATCTGCAGCAGCTCACCGTCCTGATGAGTAGCTGTGCGGATCTCGCTGAGTCTTTGTGATGAGACTGGAGCATTGGCAACGACTGATTCTACGTAGGCCTGTACCTCGTGCTCCAGCTCCCCATCACTCACCTCGGACAAGGGCTGTCTGGAGAGTGTGTCGGCGACGACTTACTGTTTCCCTGGAATGTGCTCGGCCACCACATTAAAACGAAGAAGGCGCATGAGAAGCCTCTGACACCTAGGAGGAGCTTTGTCCAGGTCGTAGGTATTGATAAGCGGCACAAGAGGTTTGTGGTCTGTGTGCACGTGAAAACTGTCCATACCTTGTACGTAGCGTCCAAACCTCTCGCAGGCCCACACACACACACCAGGCACTCCTTTTCAATTTGTGAGTACCTTTTCTCGGCCTCTGACAGTGTACGAGAACAGAATGCCACTGGCTTCCACTCGCCGCCATGTTCCTGCATTAACGCAGCCCCTAAGCCGTAGCTGCTCGCGTCTGCACTGACGACAGTCTTCCTGTTAGCTTCGTAGTATGCCAGAGCAGGGGCTGACACAAGCATGGCTTTGACAGTCTCAAACGCTCTTTCCTGTGCCTCACTCCAGACCCAGTCGTTTTCCCTCTTCAGCAGATCAGTGATCGGATGCAGTTTGGTGGAGAGATCAGGCAGGAATCTCCCAACATAGTTGATGAGGCCCAGGACCTGACGCAGTTCCTCGACACTTGTAGGACTGGCCATTTGGGTGACTGCCTTCACCTTGCTGGGGTCCGGCCTCAGGCCATCCGCACTGATGAGGTGTCCAAAGTACTGAATTTCTGACTTGCCAAAGTGGCATTTGGCCCTGTTCAATTTCAGTCCACTGTCTTTGACAGTCCTCAAAACTGCATTCAGACTACGGTCATGCTCCTCTGTCGTGGCTCCATACACCAGAATGTCGTCCATCACTACGACAACCCCTCGTGGTCCTTAAGCAAAGTGGACATCTGTCTTTGAAAAATTTCTGGGGCTGACGTTATCCCGAATGGGAGTCTACGGAAACAGAACCTGCTAATGGGAGTAAAGAACGTTGTCAGCTTGCGGCTATTCTCCTCCAACGGGATTTGCCAAAATCCGCATGAAGCGTCGAGAGTGGAGAATATCTTTGCTCCAGCCAGCTTTGGAGCGATGTCCTCAAGCGTTGGCAAAATGTACCTCTCAGGCTTTACTGCCTTGTTAAAAAAAAAAAGAGTGTGCGTAGACGTTTTAGGTCTCTTACTTCTTTGTTCTTCTTTTCGACAGGGTCCATCGGGGCACACCAATCCGTGGGGTCCGTGACCGCCCCGATTATGCCCAGGAACAGCATGCGTCGCAATTCGGCTTCAACTTTTGGCAGGAGAAGAAACGGGATACGGCGCGACGTTGTCAGGGTGTAGGGCTCTGCATCCGGCTTCAATTCAATCTTCACAGGAACACACTTGAACAGGCCGATGTCCCCAAACACACCCTCTAGCAGATCTGATGCAACAGCATTGACTTTCATCACCAGGCCTATTCTCTTAGCGACACTGCATCCCAGTAGACTATGTGAGTACGGCCCCCTTTTAACAGTCACCCAGTACTTGTAATGCTGTCCCTTGTATGGACTTGTGGCAAGGACTCTGCCCACACATTGCACTTCACCTCCTGGGCTGGTAACGAGTGGTTTTGGCAATTCCACCAGCCACTCATTTTCTGAGCCAGGCTGCTCAATCACGTCTGTTGTCGCCTCCATTACAGCACCAACGAAAAATGCATCTTCACTGTACTCCTCGGTACAGTCAGACGTGACATTGACTTCTTTTAGTGATTTACTTTGACAGACGGCCTCGAAGTGCCCTAATTTGTTGCATTTCCTGCATCTCTTATCTTTAGCTGGGCAAGGGCGTGCGTTCCCATGCTGACCATTGCAACGTGAACAGGCAAACTGCCTTGACTCACCCCTGTGAGTCAAGGCAGTTTTAGGGTTGGGAGATCCGTTTTGTCGGTCATTTTAATGTAATCTCGATTTTACGCTGATAAGCACAAGAGCTGAAAGAAAAGAGAGGATGAGCGACGGTATACACCGTATAGACACGGTATAGACACGATACCGTGGGAAATGTGGGCGGTGCCCACGCTGATTGGTGCATAGTTTAATTTTTCTAGCCCATAAGGCGAAGCCTAGATGGCATAGCCTACATGAAATAGAACAATCTCAGCAAATTCACTAAGTGCACGGATCCCAGAGGAGAGCTATCATAACAGACGCGATCCGCACGCCACATCCCTGGCTATGGGTTATGCCCAGGGGTAGGGCACTGATGTAAGTGGGGTAGGCGTCTGATGCAAGATAGTAAGGGGCTGAGCGAGTCTCACCAGCCTTTTACAACCATTACTGGATACAGGTTTCACTGGCACCTTTCAGGTGGTGGTAGAATTGACGGATCTGACAGCCAGGTGAGAGGAGAAGCCTTCTGCTAGAGGTGGAGCAGTGGGCCAGGCCATTGAATTTTCTGGTTCTTCAGTCGTTTGACCACTTGTAGAGTAGTGCAACCTTATGTATCTAAATTAGTGAACGTTTGAATTTCTGTATTGCCAGAGGTGAATTCAAAACACATTCAGATGACGTCTTGAAATAAGGAGGCTGCTGCTCGTAGTTTGGGGGCTTCTGCTGGTGTTCAGGAAGCTGATGCGGCTGGTAGCTAGATACTAAAGATCTAATAAAAAGACTCCATACTGAACTGTAACGTTGCATTAGACCAAAGCAGCGGCTCCTGAAAAGGCATCAAAATAGGTTTCTGAATTTGCTGCTGGCATTCAGCCTAGCCAATGACCAATTTGACTATTTAAAAGTGATATTTTTATTCTTTTGTCAAATTTGGACCGTAGAACCATGTCATGGCAGGAACACAATTGAGAACTTTATACCATTGAAGGATTTGATGGAATTTTCAATGAAGCAAAGTTACAGAATGCAAACTTCTCAACTTCTGAGTTGCTGCTGGGGCTTGTAGCTAGGATGCTTGTAGCTTGGATGCTGCGGCTGCGGCTGGGGCTTGTAGCTAGGAGGCTGCTGGGGCTTGTAGCTAGAATGCTGCTGGGGCTTGTAGCTAGGATGCTGCAGGGGCTGCTGCGGCTTGTAGCTAGGATGCTGCTGCTGCTGCTGCTGCTGTGGCTTGTAGCCAGGATGCTGCTGCTTCTGGGGCTTGTAGCTAGGATGTTGCTGCTGCTTCTGGGGCTTGTAGCTAGGATGTTGCTGCTGCTTCTGGGGCTGGGGCTTGTAGCTATGCAGCTGCTGGGGCTTGTAAATGGGATGTTGCTGCTGCTGGGGCTTGTAAATGGGATGTTGCTGCTGCTGCTGCTGGGGCTTGTAAATGGGATGTTGCTGCTGCTGGGGCTTGTAGCTAGGATGTTGCTGCTGCGGCTTGTCGCTAGGATGCTGCTGCTGCTGCTGGGGCTTGTCGCTAGGATGCTGCTGCTGGGGCTTGTCGCTGTTGCTGGTCGTAGCTAGGCTCCTGTGGCTTATAGCTAGAAGGCTCCTGGGGCTTGTAGCTAGAAGGCTGCTGCTGCTTCTGGGGCTTGTAGCTAGGATGTTGCTGCTGCTGCTGCTGCTGGGGCTTGTAGCTAGGATGTTGCTGCTGCTGCTGGGGCTTGTAGCTAGGATGTTGCTGCTGCTGCTGGGGCTTGTAGCTAGGATGTTGCTGCTGCTTGTCGCTAGGATGCTGCTGCTGTTTGTAGCTAGGATGCTGCTGCTGCTGCTGGGGCTGTTGCTGGTCGTAGCTAGGCTCCTGTGGCATATAGCTAGAAGGCTCCTGGGGCTTCTAGCTAGCAGGCTGCTGCAGCCCATACGTAGGCATCTCCGGCTCAGCATATCCGATCCTGTAAGCTGTTATGCATACTTGTTAGCACATGGATACCTGCCTATTTAAATTAATACTTCAGCCTGAACTCACCATGTACTTGACAGCCCACATCAAGGAGTAGAGACAATTGAAGTACCCTGTTATATGAATAAAAACATATTTTAACGTGTCCATGCCACTGATAACAAAATGAAGTACTCCAAAATAAAGAATTTACCTCATTATTAAAGCCATGGTTGAGGTAGCGAGCGACTGTAGTACGCCTGTGAGCCTGCCACTACAACTCCAGTGAAATGAGGAATGCTGCTGAAGCTTTATATAAGGATTCACATCTAATCCCATTCTGACCAGGCACTGATTGGTTTGAAACAAGGTGCAACTCAATCATAATCAGTGTGCCTAATGAGTTGGAACAGCAGACTTGACATCTATGCATGTTGTTCATGATGGAGTCCGCTGGTATCAGGATTATTAAACATGTATGATTGCACTGGAAGCACTCTGATAGAGCGGGAAAACCCTATGGTGTCAGAGATCCACGCAGTGTTTGGTAGCAAAGTAGATGTGGATAAGTGTGGCTAGTATTGGTTAATCCACCCCCCACCTAGTGGTTAACTAGGGCTTATTCTTCCTTGGTCTAGTTGAGAGTATCCTGCTCCTGGTTGTAATATTTTTATTACAAATAGCTAATATTGACTGTAGTTCCTGGTGTTGAGTGTTGCGTTTTAGAGTGAGTGGGGGGCTCTGGACATCGTAGTGGAAGAGCTTATGTGACCAGACCATCTCTAGGACCCTTTTAACATGGTATGAGCAGCCAGGTGAGAGGAGAAGCCTCCTGCTAGAGGTGGAACAGTGGGCCAGGCCATTGAATGTTCTGGTTCTTCAGTCATTTGACCACTTGTAGAGTAGTGCAACCTTTTGTATCTAAATTAGTGAACGTTTGAATTTCTGTATTGCCAGACGTGAATTTTAAAGAGGTGAATTCAAAACACATTCAGATGACGTCTTGAAATTAGACGTCATCTGCTTTTAGCATTAGACCAAAGCAGCGGCTCCTGAAAAGGCATCAAAATGGGTTTCTGCATTTGCTGCTGGCATTCAGCCCTGCCAATGACTAATTTGACCATTTAAAAGTGCTATTTTTATTCTTTTGTCAAATTTGGACAGTAGAACCATGTCATTGCAGGAACACAATTGAGAACTTTACATCATTGAAGGATTTGATGGAATTTTCAATGAAGCAAAGGTACAGAATGCAAACTTCTCAACTTCTGAGTTGCTGCTGGGGCTTGTAGCTAGGATGCTTGTAGCTTGGATGCTGCGGCTGCGGCTGGGGCTTGTAGCTAGGATGCTGCGGCTAGTAGCTAGGATGTTGCTGCTGCTGCTGCGGCTTGTAGCTAGGATGATGTTGCTGCTGCTGCTGCTGGGGCTTGTGGCTAGGATGTTGCTGCTGCTGGGGCTTGTAGCTAGGATGTTGCTGCTGCTGGGGCTTGTAGCTAGGATGTTGCTGCTGCTGCTGGGGCTTGTAGCTAGGATGTTGCTGCTGCTGCTGGGGCTTGTAGCTAGGATGTTGCTGCTGCTGCTGGGGCTTGTAGCTAGGATGTTGCTGCTACTTGTCGCTAGGATGCTGCTGCTGCTGTTGTTTGTAGCTAGGATGCTGCTGCTGCTGCTGTTGCTGGTCGTAGCTAGGCTCCTGTGGCATATAGCTAGAAGGCTCCTGGGGCTTGTAGCTAGAAGGCTGCTGCTGCTGGGGCTTGTAGCTAGGATTTTGCTGCTGCTGCTGCTGCTGCTGGGGCTTGTAGCTAGGATGTTGCTGCTGGAGCTGCTGCTGGGGCTTGTAGCTAGGATGTTGCTGCTGGAGCTGCTGCTGGGGCTTGTAGCTAGGATGTTGCTGCTGGAGCTGCTGCTGGGGCTTGTAGCTAGGATGTTGCTGCTGCTGCTGGGGCTTGTAGCTAGGATGTTGCTGCTGCTTGTCGCTAGGATGCTGCTGCTGCTGCTGCTGCTGCTGGTGGTCGTAGCAAGGCTCCTGTGGCTTGTAGCTAGAAGGCTGCTGCTGCTGCTGCTGCTGCTGCTGCTGCTGCTGCTGCTGCTGCTGCTGCTGCTGCTGCTGGGGCTTGTAAATGGGATGTTGCTGCTGCTGCTGCTGGGGCTTGTAGCTAGGATGTTGCTGCTGGGGCTTGTAGCTAGGATGTTGCTGCTGCTGGGGCTTGTCGCTAGGATGTTGCTGCTGCTTGTCGCTAGGATGCTGCTGCTGCTTGTCGCTAGGATGCTGCTGCTGCTGGGGCTGGTCATAGCTAGGCTCCTGTGGCATATAGCTAGAAGGCTCCTGGGGCTTGTAGCTAGAAGGCTGCTGCTGCTTCAGGGGCTTGTAGCTAGGTTGTTGCTGCTGCTGCTGGGGCTTGTAGCTAGGATGTTGCTGCTGCTGCTGGGGCTGCTGCTGGGGCTTGTCGCTAGGATGTTGCTGCTGCTGCTGCTGCTGGGGCTTGTAGCTAGGAAGTTGCTGCTGCTGCTGCTGCTTGTCGCTAGGATGCTGCTGTTTGTAGCTAGGATGCTGCTGCGGCTGTTGCTGGTCGAAGCTAGGCTCCTGTGGCTTGTAAATGGGATGTTGCTGCTGCTGGGGCTTGTAGCTAGGATGTTGCTGCTGCTGCTGCTGCTGGGGCTTGTAGCTAGGATGTTGCTGCTGCTGCTGCTTGTAGCTAGGATGCTGCTGCTGCTGGGGCTGTTGCTGGTCGTAGCTAGGCTCCTGGGGCTTGTAGCTAGAAGGCTGCTGCTGCTGCTTCTGGGGCTTGTAGCTAGGATGTTGCTGCTGCTGCTGCTGCTGGGGCTTGTAGCTAGGATGTTGCTGCTGCTGCTGCTGGGGTTGCTGCTGCTGCTGGGGCTTGTAGCTAGGATGTTGCTGCTGCTGGGGCTTGTAGCTAGGATGTTGCTGCTGCTGGGGCTTGTAGCTAGGATGTTGCTGCTGCTGGGGCTTGTAGCTAGGATGTTGCTGCTGCGGTTTGTAGCTAGGATGCTGCTGCTGCTGGTGGTGGTCGTAGCTAGGCTCCTGTGGCTTGTAGCTAGAAGGCTCCTGGGGCTTGTAGCTAGAAGGCTGCTGCTGCTGCTGCTGCTTCTGGGGCTTGTAGCTAGGATGTTGCTGCTGCTGCTGCCGCTGCTGGGGCTTGTAGCTAGGATGTTGCTGCTGCTGCTGGGGCTGGGGCTTGTCGCTAGGATGCTGCTGCTGCTACGGCTGTTGCTGCTCGTAGCTAGGCTCCTGTGGCTTGTAGCTAGAAGGCTCCTGGGGCTTGTAGCTAGAAGGCTGCTGCTGCTGCTTCTGGGGCTTGTAGCTAGGATGTTGCTGCTGCTGCTGCCGCTGCTGGGGCTTGTAGCTAGGATGACGTTGCTGCTGCTGCCGCTGCTGCTGGGGCTTGTAGCTAGGATGTTGCTGCTGCTGGGGCTTGTAGCTAGGATGTTGCTGCTGCTTGTCGCTAGGATGCTGCTGCTGCTGTTTGTCGCTAGGATGCTGCTGCTGCTGGGGCTGTTGCTGGTCATAGCTAGGCTCCTGTGGCATATAGCTAGAAGGCTCCTGGGCCTTGTAGCTAGAAGGCTGCTGCTGCTGCTTCAGGGGCTTGTAGCTAGGATGTTGCTGCTGCTGCTGGGGCTTGTAGCTAGGATGTTGCTGCTGCTGCTGGAGCTGCTGCTGGGGCTTGTAGCTAGGATGTTGCTGCTGCTGCTGGGGCTTGTAGCTAGGATGTTGCTGCTGCTGCTGCTGCTTGTTGCTAGGATGCTGCTGTTTGTAGCTAGGATGCTGCTGCGGCTGTTGCTGGTCGTAGCTAGGCTCCTGTGGCTTGTAAATGGGATGTTGCTGCTGCTGGGGCTTGTAGCTAGGATGTTGCTGCTGCTGCTGCTGCTGCTGGGGCTTGTAGCTAGGATGTTGCTGCTGCTGCTGCTGCTGGGGCTTGTAGCTAGGATGTTGCTGCTGCTGCTGGGGCTTGTAGCTAGGATGTTGCTGCTGCTGCTGCTGCTGGGGCTGGGGCTGGGGCTGCTGGTGGTGGTCGTAGCTAGGCTCCTGTGGCTTGTAGCTAGAAGGCTGCTGGGGCTTGTAGCTGGAAGGCTGCTGGGGCTTGTAGCTAGAAGGCTGCTGGGGCTTGTAGCTAGGATGTTGCTGCTGCTGGGGCTTGTAGCTAGGATGTTGCTGCTGCTGCTGGGGCTTGTAGCTAGGATGTTGCTGCTGCTGCTGGGGCTTGTAGCTAGGATGTTGCTGCTGCTGCTGGGGCTTGTCGCTAGGATGTTGCTGCTGCTGGGGCTGCGGCTTGTAGCTAGGATGCTGCTGGGGCTTGTCGCTAGGAAGCTGCTGCTGGGGGTGGGGCTTGTAGCTAGGAGGTTGCTGTGGCTTGTAGCTAGCAGGCTGCTGCAGCCCATACGTAGGCATCTCCGGCTCAGCATATCCAATCCTGTAAGCTGTTGTGCATACTTGTTAGCACATGGATACCTGCCTATTTAAATTAATACTTCAGCCTGAACTCACCATGTACTTGACAGCCCACATCAAGGAGTAGAGACAATTGAAGTACCCTGTTATATGAATAAAAACATATTTTAACATGTCCATGCCATTGATAACAAAATAAAGTACTCCAAAATAAAGAATTTACCTCATTATTAAAGCCATTGTTGAGGTGGCGAGCAACTGTAGTACGCCTGTGAGCCTGCCACTACAACTCCAGTAAAATGAGGAATGCTGCTGAAGCTTTATATAAGGATTCACATCTAATCCCATTCTGATCAGGCACTGATTGGTTTGAAACAAGGTGCAACTCAATCATAATCAGTGTGCCAAATGACTTGAAAAAAAAAAAAAAAAAATCGCTCTACACTCCCCCCCCCCCCCGTCAACAATCGCTCCATACACCCCCCCCCGTCAACAATCGCTACCCCCCCCCCGTCCAGGCACGTCGGAACTATTTTCTGAGAGGGGGGGCGGGATTTTTTTTTGGGAGGGTCGGGGAGAGACGCACACTTACAGTATCAATGATTAACGAACTATAATGCAGCATCTTAATTGTTAAGAAAATGAAACAAAATAAATGAATAACTCAAGCCTTTATTAAAACACATAACACTAGGCTATAAAAACAGCATTCAGAAAAAGAACAGTTTGCGCTCCAAAGGGCTTTCACACTTTTCCAAAAGTGGACCTTCTCTCAGTTGACCTGCTGATGAATTCTTCAAGCAGGGCCGAAACATCGCATTCATCAATGAGGTCACTATGCGCATTCATAATGGCCAAATGCGTGAGTCTTTCCTGCTTCATGGTATTGCGCAGCCATGTTTTCAATCTGCGCAAGGCAGAGAAAGAGCGCTCGGATGCCGCGACAGATATAACCCTATCTTTCAAAAACAGACTGTCGGTGTCTGACCCGACCAACTTGCTTTTGACAGCTGACCTGCACACACCACACACAATGCCATCACTGCCCGCTATGTACTCCAGCCACTGCCACTCACTGAACCAGGCGGCCTTGCAGAAACGACTGAAGTTCTCACCGCTGAACTTCCTGGCAGGAAAATTGTAATCCTGTGGTGGTTTGGATGATATTGCCTCTTGGCTAGCACCGGGTAGCACTGGGGAGGGAGGATGAGGACCGGCGGGTCTTTCGGCTGCCTGCTGCTGTCCGGTTGCTGGCACACAGGGTTCAGGTGTCTGTCTCGGACGTTTAGCTGGGTCAGGCGGCGCCGGTTTTAAAAAAAAATCTGAAATTCTTTTCTGAGACATTGCTGATTCATTGAACATGTCTTGTAAGCTAACAACAATGCGCGCGATCATATCAAAACAACAATGCCCGCGAAACAAAAGACTTTGTTTATTTTAGCCTACGTCACACTGAGCTGTCAGCGCAGCCTGGTTGCATGTCACATGATCTGTGCATTATGAGATAAATGTAGTAAGTCAGACAAATTCAGTTTAAATTCAGATTCTTTATTTTTATTTTTTATGCATAATGCTGTGGGTAGGGAGGCTGATGGGGGGGGGGGGCGGGTGGGAGGGGGTGCGGCCGCACCCCCCGCAACCCTAGTTCCGACGTCTATGCCCCCGTCAACAATCCTCTGCCTAGGGCCCCCACACTACCTAGAATCGCCCCTGGTGTCAGAGATCCACGCAGTGTTTGGTAGCAAAGTAGATGTGGATAAGTGTGGCTAGTATTGGTTAATCCACCCCCCACCTAGTGGTTAACTAGGGCTTATTCTTCATTGGTCTAGTTGAGAGTATCCTGCTCCTGGTTGTAATATTTTGAGTATTACAAATAGCTAATATTGACTGTAGTTCCTGGTGTTGAGTGTTGTGTTTCAGAGTGAGTGGGGGGCTCTGGACATCGTAGAGGAAGAGCTTATGTGACCAGACCATCTCCAGGACCCTTTTAACATGGTATGGTCAGCCAGGTGAGAGGAGAAGCCTCCTGCTAGAGGTGGAACAGTGGGCCAGGCCATTGAATGTTCTGGTTCTTCAGTCATTTGACCACTTGTCGAGTAGTGCAACCTTTTGCATCTAAATTAGTTTGAATTTCTGTATTGCCAGACGTGAATTTTAAAGAGGTGAATTCAAAACACATTCAGATGACGTCTTGAAATAAGGAGGCTGCTGCTCGTAGTTTGGGGGCTTCTGCTGGTGTTCAGGAAGCCGATAGCTAGATACTAAAGATCTAATAAAAAGACTCCATACTGAACTGTAGCGTTGCATTAGACCAAAGCAGCGGCTCCTGAAAAGACATCAAAATGGGTTTCTGCATTTGCTGCTGGCATTCAGCCTAGCCAATGACCAATTTGACCATTTAAAAGTGATATTTTTATTCTTTTGTCAAATTTGTACAGTAGAACCATGTCATGGCAGGAACACAATTGAGAACTTTATATCATTGAAGGATTTGATGGAATTTTCAATGAAGCAAAAGATACAGAATGCAAACTTCTCAACTTCTGAGTTGCTGTTGGGGCTTGTAGCTAGGATGCTTGTAGCTTGGATGCTGCGGCTGCGGCTGGGGCTTGTAGCTAGGATGCTGCTGGGGCTGCTGCGGCTTGTAGCTAGGATGTTGCTGCGGCTGCTGCGGCTTGTAGCTAGGATGTTGCTGCGGCTGCTGCGGCTTGTGGCTAGGATGTTGCTGCTGCTGCTGCTGCGGCTTGTAGATGGGATGTTGCTGCTGCTGGGGCTTGTAAATGGGATGTTGCTGCTGCTGGGGCTTGTAAATGGGATGTTGCTGCTGCTGGGGCTTGTAAATGGGATGCTGCTGCTGCTGGGGCTTGTCGCTAGGATGCTGCTGCTGCTGGGGCTTGTCGCTAGGATGCTGCTGCTGCTGCTGCTGTTGCTGGTCGTAGCTAGGCTCCTGTGGCTTATAACTAGAAGGCTCCTGGGGCTTGTAGCTAGAAGGCTGCTGCTGCTTCTGGGGCTTGTAGCTAGGATGTTGCTGCTGCTGGGGCTTGTAGCTAGGATGTTGCTGCTGCTGGGGCTTGTAGCTAGGATGTTGCTGCTGCTGCTGGGGCTTGTAGCTAGGATGTTGCTGCTGCTGCTGGGGCTTGTAGCTAGGATGTTGCTGCTGCTGCTGGGGCTTGTAGCTAGGATGTTGCTGCTGCGTCTGCTGATGCTGGGGCTTGTAGCTAGGATGTTGCTGCTGCGTCTGCTGATGCTGATGCTGGGGCTTGTAGCTAGGATGTTGCTGCTGCTTGTCGCTAGGATGCTGCTGCTGCTGCTGTTTGTAGCTAGGATGCTGCTGGGGCTGTTGCTGGTCATAGCTAGGCTCCTGTGGCATATAGCTAGAAGGCTCCTGGGGCTTGTAGCTAGAAGGCTGCTGCTGCTGGGGCTTGTAGCTAGGATGTTGCTGCTGCTGCTGCTGCTGGGGCTTGTAGCTAGGATGTTGCTGCTGGAGCTGCTGCTGGGGCTTGTAGCTAGGATGTTGCTGCTGCTGGGGCTTGTAGCTAGGATGCTGCTGCTGCTGGGGCTTGTAGCTAGGATGCTGCTGCTGCTGCTGCTGCTCGTAGCTAGGCTCCTGTGGCTTGTAGCTAGAAGGCTGCTGCTGCTGCTGGGGCTTGTAAATGGGATGTTGCTGCTGCTGCTGGGGCTTGTAAATGGGATGTTGCTGCTGCTGCTGGGGCTTGTAGCTAGGATGTTGCTGCTGGGGCTTGTCACTAGGATGCTGCTGCTGCTGGGGCTGTTGCTGCTCGTAGCTAGGCTCCTGGGGCTTGTAGCTAGAAGGCTGCTGCTGCTGCTTCTGGGGCTTGTAGCTAGGATGTTGCTGCTGCTGCGGCTGCTGCGGCTGCTGCGGCTGCTGCGGCTTGTAGCTAGGATGATGTTGCTGCTGCTGCTGCTGGGGCTTGTAGCTAGGATGTTGCTGCTGCTGCTGGGGCTTGTAGCTAGGATGTTGCTGCTGGGGCTTGTCGCTAGGATGCTGCTGCTGCTGCTGTTGTTGTTGTTTGTCGCTAGGATGCTGCTGCTGCTGGGGCTGTTGCTGGTCGTAGCTAGGCTCCTGTGGCATATAGCTAGAAGGCTCCTGGGGCTTGTAGCTAGAAGGCTGCTGCTGCTTCTGGGGCTTGTAGCTAGGATGTTTCTGCTGCTGCTGCTGCTGCTGATGGTAGCTAGGATGCTGCTGCTGCTGGGGCTGTTGCTGGTCGTAGCTAGGCTCCTGTGGCTTGTAGCTAGAAGGCTCCTGGGGCTTGTAGCTAGAAGGCTGCTGCTGCTGCTGCTGCTGCTGCTTCTGGGGCTTGTAGCTAGGATGTTGCTGCTGCTGCTGCTGCTGGGGCTTGTAGCTAGGATGTTGCTGCGGCTGCTGCTGGGGCTTGTAGCTAGAAGGCTGCTGCTGCTGGGGCTTGTAGCTAGGATGTTGCTGCTGCTGCTGGGGCTTGTAGCTAGGATGTTGCTGCTGCTGCTGCTGGGGCTTGTAGCTAGGATGTTGCTGCTGCTGCTGCTGGTGGTGGTGGTCGTAGCTAGGCTCCTGTGGCTTGTAGCTAGAAGGCTGCTGGGGCTTGTAGCTAGAATGCTGCTGGGGCTGGGGCTTGTAGCTAGGATGTTGCTGCTGCTGGGGCTTGTAGCTAGAATGCTGCTGGGGCTGGGGCTTGTAGCTAGGATGCTGCTGGGGCTGCTGCGGCTTGTAGCTAGGATGCTGCTGCGGCTGCTGCGGCTTGTAGCTAGGATGTTGCTGCGGCTGCTGGGGCTTGTAGCTAGGATGTTGCTGCGGCTGCTGCTGCGGCTTGTAGATGGGATGTTGCTGCTGCTGGGGCTTGTAAATGGGATGTTGCTGCTGCTGCTGCTGGGGCTTGTAAATGGGATGTTGCTGCTGCTGCTGCTGGGGCTTGTAAATGG
This sequence comes from Gadus morhua, assembly GCF_902167405.1. Classification (NCBI taxonomy): domain Eukaryota; kingdom Metazoa; phylum Chordata; class Actinopteri; order Gadiformes; family Gadidae; genus Gadus; species Gadus morhua. The sequence continues at coordinate 4,057,574 of NC_044066.1, read as the reverse complement.
GATGTTGCTGCTGCTGGGGCTTGTCGCTAGGATGCTGCTGCTGCTGGGGCTTGTCGCTAGGATGCTGCTGCTGCTGGGGCTTGTCGCTAGGATGCTGCTGCTGCTGGGGCTGTTGCTGGTCGTAGCTAGGCTCCTGTGGCTTATAACTAGAAGGCTCCTGGGGCTTGTAGCTAGAAGGCTGCTGCTGCTGCTGCTTCTGGGGCTTGTAGCTAGGATGTTGCTGCTGCTGGGGCTTGTAGCTAGGATGTTGCTGCTGCTGCTGGGGCTTGTAGCTAGGATGTTGCTGCTGCGGCTTGTAGCTAGGATGTTGCTGCTGCTGCTGCGGCTGCTGATGCTGGGGCTTGTAGCTAGGATGTTGCTGCTGCTGCTTGTCGCTAGGATGCTGCTGCTGCTGCTGCTGTTTGTAGCTAGGATGCTGCTGGGGCTGTTGCTGGTCATAGCTAGGCTCCTGTGGCATATAGCTAGAAGGCTCCTGGGGCTTGTAGCTAGAAGGCTGCTGCTGCTGCTTCTGGGGCTTGTAGCTAGGATGTTGCTGCTGCTGCTGCTGCTGGGGCTTGTAGCTAGGATGTTGCTGCTGCTGCTGCTGCTGGGGCTTGTAGCTAGGATGTTGCTGCTGCTGCTGCTGCTGGGGCTTGTAGCTAGGATGTTGCTGCTGCTGGGGCTTGTAGCTAGGATGCTGCTGCTGCTGCTGCTGCTGCTCGTAGCTAGGCTCCTGTGGCTTGTAGCTAGAAGGCTGCTGCTGGGGCTTGTAAATGGGATGTTGCTGCTGCTGCTGGGGCTTGTAGCTAGGATGCTGCTGCTGGGGCTGTTGCTGCTCGTAGCTAGGCTCCTGGGGCTTGTAGCTAGAAGGCTGCTGCTGCTGCTTCTGGGGCTTGTAGCTAGGATGTTGCTGCTGCTGCTGCTGCTGCGGCGGCTTGTAGCTAGGATGATGTTGCTGCTGCTGCTGGGGCTTGTAGCTAGGATGTTGCTGCTGCTGCTGGGGCTTGTAGCTAGGATGTTGCTGCTGCTTGTCGCTAGGATGCTGCTGCTGCTGCTGCTGTTGTTGTTGTTTGTCGCTAGGATGCTGCTGCTGCTGGGGCTGTTGCTGGTCGTAGCTAGGCTCCTGTGGCATATAGCTAGAAGGCTCCTGGGGCTTGTAGCTAGAAGGCTGCTGCTGCTGCTTCTGGGGCTTGTAGCTAGGATGTTTCTGCTGCTGCTGGGGCTTGTAGCTAGGACGCTGCTGGGGCTGTTGCTGGTCGTAGCTAGGCTCCTGTGGCTTGTAGCTAGAAGGCTCCTGGGGCTTGTAGCTAGAAGGCTGCTGCTGCTGCTTCTGGGGCTTGTAGCTAGGATGTTGCTGCTGCTGCTGGGGCTTGTAGCTAGGATGTTGCTGCTGCTGCTGCTGCTGCTGGGGCTTGTAGCTAGAAGGCTGCTGCTGCTGGGGCTTGTAGCTAGGATGTTGCTGCTGCTGCTGGGGCTCGTAGCTAGGATGTTGCTGCTGCTGCTGCTGCTGGGGCTTGTAGCTAGGATGTTGCTGCTGCTGCTGCTGCTGCTGCTGGGGCTGGGGCTGCTGCTGGTGGTCGTAGCTAGGCTCCTGTGGCTTGTAGCTAGAAGGCTGCTGGGGCTTGTAGCTAGAAGGCTGCTGGGGCTGGGGCTTGTAGCTAGGATGTTGCTGCTGCTGGGGCTTGAAGCTAGGATGTTGCTGCTGCTGCTGCTGGTCGCTAGGATATTGCTGCTGCTGGGGCTTGTAGCTAGGATGTTGCTGCTGCTGGGGCTTGTCGCTAGGATGTTGCTGCGGCTTGTAGCTAGGATGCTGCTGGGGCTTGTCGCTAGGATGCTGCTGCTGGGGGTGAGGCTTGTAGCTAGGAGGTTGCTGTGGCTTGTAGCTAGCAGGCTGCTGCAGCCCATACGTAGGCATCTCCGGCTCAGCATATCCGATCCTGTAAGCTGTTGTGCATACTTGTTAGCACATGGATACCTGCCTATTTAAATTAATACTTCAGCCTGAACTCACCATGTACTTGACAGCCCACATCAAGGAGTAGAGACAATTGAAGTACCCTGTTATATGAATAAAAACATATTTTAACATGTCCATGCCATTGATAACAAAATAAAGTACTCCAAAATAAAGAATTTACCTCATTATTAAAGCCATTGTTGAGCTGGCGAGCAACTGTAGTACGCCTGTGAGCCTGCCACTACAACTCCAGTAAAATGAGGAATGCTGCTGAAGCTTTATATAAGGATTCACATCCAATCCCATTCTGATCAGGCACTGATTGGTTTGAAACAAGGTGCAACTCAATCATAATCAGCGTGCCTAATGAGTTGGAACAGCAGACTTGACATCTATGCATGTTGTTCATGATGGAGTCCGCAGGTATCAGGATTATTAAACATGTATGATTGCACTGGAAGCACTCTGATTGAGCGGGAAAACCCTATGGTGTCAGAGATCCACGCAGTGTTTGGTAGCAAAGTAGATGTGGATAAGTGTGGCTAGTATTGGTTAATCCACCCCCCACCTAGTGGTTAACTAGGGCTTATTCTTCCTTGGTCTAGTTGAGTATCCTGCTCCTGGTTGTGATATTTTGAGTATTACAAATAGCTAATATTGACTGTAGTTCCTGGTGTTGAGTGTTGTGTTTCAGAGTGAGTGGGGGGCTCTGGACATCGTAGAGGAAGAGCTTATGTGACCAGACCATCTCCAGGACCCTTTTAACATGGTATGGGCAGCCAGGTGAGAGGAGAAGCCTCCTGCTAGAGGTGGAACAGTGGGCCAGGCCATTGAATGTTCTGGTTCTTCAGTCATTTGACCACTTGTCGAGTAGTGCAACCTTTTTTATCTAAATTAGTTTCAATTTCTGTATTGCCAGACGTGAATTTTAAAGAGGTGAATTCAAAACAAATTCAGATGACGTCTTGAAATAAGGAGGCTGCTGCTCGTAGTTTGGGGGCTTCTGCTGGTGTTCAGGAAGCTGATAGCTGGATACTAAAGATCTAATAAAAAGACTCCACACTGAACTGTAGCGTTGCATTAGACCGAAGCAGCGGCTCCTGAAAAGGCATCAAAATGGGTTTCTGCATTTGCTGCTGGCATTCAGCCTAGCCAATGACCAATTTGACCATTTAAAAGTGATATTTTTATTCTTTTGTCAAATTTGGACAGTAGAACCATGTCATGGCAGGAACACAATTGAGAACTTTATATCATTGAAGGATTTGATGGAATTTTCAATGAAGCAAAAGGTACAGAATGCAAACTTCTCAACTTCTGAGTTGCTGTTGGGGCTTGTAGCTAGGATGCTTGTAGCTTGGATGCTGCGGCTGCGGCTGGGGCTTGTAGCTAGGATGCTGCTGGGGTTGCTGCGGCTTGTAGCTAGGATGTTGCTGCGGCTGCTGCGGCTTGTAGCTAGGATGTTGCTGCGGCTGCTGCGGCTTGTAGCTAGGATGTTGCTGCGGCTGCTGCTGCGGCTTGTAGATGGGATGTTGCTGCTGATGGGGCTTGTAAATGGGATGTTGCTGCTGCTGCTGCTGGGGCTTGTAAATGGGATGTTGCTGCTGCTGCTGGGGCTTGTAAATGGGATGTTGCTGCTGCTGGGGCTTGTCGCTAGGATGTTGCTGCTGCTGGGGCTTGTCGCTAGGATGCTGCTGCTGCTGGGGCTGTTGCTGGTCGTAGCTAGGCTCCTGTAGCTTATAACTAGAAGGCTCCTGTGGCTTGTAGCTAGAAGGCTGCTGCTGCTGCTGCTTCTGGGGCTTGTAGCTAGGATGTTGCTGCTGCTGGGGCTTGTAGCTAGGATGTTGCTGCTGCTGCTGCTGGGGCTTGTAGCTAGGATGTTGCTGCTGCTGCTGCTGGGGCTTGTAGCTAGGATGTTGCGGCTGCTGATGCTGGGGCTTGTAGCTAGGATGTTGCTGCTGCTTGTCGCTAGGATGCTGCTGCTGCTGTTTGTAGCTAGGATGCTGCTGGGGCTGTTGCTGGTCATAGCTAGGCTCCTGTGGCATATAGCTAGAAGGCTCCTGGGGCTTGTAGCTAGAAGGCTGCTGCTGCTGCTTCAGGGGCTTGTAGCTAGGATGTTGCTGCTGCTGCTGCTGCTGGGGCTTGTAGCTAGGATGTTGCTGCTGCTGCTGCTGCTGGGGCTTGTAGCTAGGATGTTGCTGCTGGAGCTGCTGCTGGGGCTTGTAGCTAGGATGTTGCTGCTGCTGGGGCTTGTAGCTAGGATGCTGCTGCTGCTCGTAGCTAGGCTCCTGTGGCTTGTAGCTAGAAGGCTGCTGCTGGGGCTTGTAAATGGGATGTTGCTGCTGCTGCTGGGGCTTGTAGCTAGGATGCTGCTGCTGCTGCTGCTGGGGCTTGTCGCTAGGATGCTGCTGCTGCTGCTGCTGGGGCTGTTGCTGCTCGTAGCTAGGCTCCTGGGGCTTGTAGCTAGAAGGCTGCTGCTGCTGCTTCTGGGGCTTGTAGCTAGGATGTTGCTGCTGCTGCTGCTGCTGCTGCGGCTTGTAGCTAGGATGATGTTGCTGCTGCTGCTGGGGCTTGTAGCTAGGATGTTGCTGCTGCTGCTGGGGCTTGTAGCTAGCATGTTGCTGCTGCTTGTCGCTAGGATGCTGCTGCTGCTGCTGCTGTTGTTTGTCGCTAGGATGCTGCTGCTGCTGGGGCTGTTGCTGGTCGTAGCTAGGCTCCTGTGGCATATAGCTAGAAGGCTCCTGGGGCTTGTAGCTAGAAGGCTGCTGCTGCTGCTTCTTGGGCTTGTAGCTAGGATGTTTCTGCTGCTGCTGCTGGGGCTTGTAGCTAGGACGCTGCTGGGGCTGTTGCTGGTCGTAGCTAGGCTCCTGTGGCTTGTAGCTAGAAGGCTCCTGGGGCTTGTAGCTAGAAGGCTGCTGCTGCTGCTGCTGCTTCTGGGGCTTGTAGCTAGGATGTTGCTGCTGCTGCTGCTGCTGGGGCTTGTAGCTAGGATGTTGCTGCTGCTGCTGCTGCTGGGGCTTGTAGCTAGAAGGCTGCTGCTGGGGCTTGTAGCTAGGATGTTGCTGCTGCTGCTGGGGCTTGTAGCTAGGATGTTGCTGCTGCTGCTGCTGGGGCTTGTAGCTAGGATGTTGCTGCTGCTGCTGCTGGGGCTGGGGCTGGGGCTGCTGCTGGTGGTCGTAGCTAGGCTCCTGTGGCTTGTAGCTAGAAGGCTGCTGGGGCTTGTAGCTAGAAGGCTGCTGGGGCTGGGGCTTGTAGCTAGGATGTTGCTGCTGCTGGGGCTTGAAGCTAGGATGTTGCTGCTGCTGCTGCTGCTGGTCGCTAGGATATTGCTGCTGCTGGGGCTTGTAGCTAGGATGTTGCTGCTGCTTGTAGCTAGGATGTTGCTGCTGCTGGGGCTGCGGCTTGTAGCTAGGATGCTGCTGGGGCTTGTCGCTAGGATGCTGCTGCTGGGGGTGGGGCTTGTAGCTAGGAGGTTGCTGTGGCTTGTAGCTAGCAGGCTGCTGCAGCCCATACGTAGGCATCTCCGGCTCAGCATATCCGATCCTGTAAGCTGTTGTGCATACTTGTTAGCACATGGATACCTGCCTATTTAAATTAATACTTCAGCCTGAACTCACCATGTACTTGACAGCCCACATCAAGGAGTAGAGACAATTGAAGTACCCTGTTATATGAATAAAAACATATTTTAACATGTCCATGCCATTGATAACAAAATAAAGTACTCCAAAATAAAGACTTTACCTCATTATTAAAGCCATTGTTGAGGTGGCGAGCAACTGTAGTACGCCTGTGAGCCTGCCACTACAACTCCAGTAAAATGAGGAATGCTGCTGAAGCTTTATATAAGGATTCACATCTAATCCCATTCTGATCAGGCACTGATTGGTTTGAAACAAGGTGCAACTCAATCATAATCAGTGTGCCTAATGAGTTGGAACAGCAGACTTGACATCTATGCATGTTGTTCATGATGGAGTCCGCAGGTATCAGGATTATTAAACATGTATGATTGCACTGGAAGCACTCTGATAGAGCGGGAAAACCCTATGGTGTCAGAGATCCACGCAGTGTTTGGTAGCAAAGTAGCTGTGGATAAGTGTGGCTAGTATTGGTTAATCCACCCCCCACCCAGTGGTTAACTAGGGCTTATTCTTCCTTGGTCTAGTTGAGAGTATCCTGCTCCTGGTTGTAATATTTTGAGTATCACAAATAGCTAATATTGACTGTAGTTCCTGGTGTTGAGTGTTGTGTTTCAGAGTGAGTGGGGGGCTCTGGACATCGTAGAGGAAGAGCTTATGTGACCAGACCATCTCCAGGACCCTTTTAACATGGTATGGGCAGCCAGGTGAGAGGAGAAGCCTCCTGCTAGAGGTGGAACAGTGGGCCAGGCCATTGAATGTTCTGGTTCTTCAGTCATTTGACCACTTGTCGAGTAGTGCAACCTTTTGTATCTAAATTAGTTTGAATTTCTGTATTGCCAGACGTGAATTTTAAAGAGGTGAATTCAAAACACATTCAGATGACGTCTTGAAATAAGGAGGCTGCTGCTCGTAGTTTGGGGGCTTCTGCTGGTGTTCAGGAAGCTGATAGCTAGATACTAAAGATCTAATAAAAAGACTCCACACTGAACTGTTGCGTTGCATTAGACCAAAGCAGCGGCTCCTGAAAAGGCATCAAAATGGGTTTCTGCATTTGCTGCTGGCATTCAGCCTAGCCAATGACCAATTTGACCATTTAAAAGTGATATTTTTATTATTTTGTCAAATTTGGACAGTAGAACCATGTCATGGCAGGAACACAATTGAGAACTTTATATCATTGAAGGATTTGATGGAATTTTCAATGAAGCAAAAGGTACAGAATGCAAACTTCTCAACTTCTGAGTTGCTGTTGGGGCTTGTAGCTAGGATGCTTGTAGCTTGGATGCTGCGGCTGGGGCTTGTAGCTAGGATGCTGCTGGGGCTGCTGCGGCTTGTAGCTAGGATGTTGCTGCGGCTGCTGCGGCTTGTAGCTAGGATATTGCTGCGGCTGCTGCGGCTTGTAGCTAGGATATTGCTGCGGCTGCTGCGGCTGCTGGCTAGGATGTTGCTGCTGCTGCGGCTTGTAGATGGGATGTTGCTGCTGCTGGGGCTTGTAAATGGGATGTTGCTGCTGCTGGGGCTTGTAAATGGGATGTTGCTGCTGCTGGGGCTTGTAAATGGGATGTTGCTGCTGCTGGGGCTTGTAAATGGGATGCTGCTGCTGCTGGGGCTGGGGCTGTTGCTGGTCGTAGCTAGGCTGCTGTGGCTTATAACTAGAAGGCTCCTGGGGCTTGTAGCTAGAAGGCTGCTGCTGCTGCTTCTGGGGCTTGTAGCTAGAAGGCTGCTGCTTCTGGGGCTTGTAGCTAGGATGTTGCTGCTGCTGGGGCTTGTAGCTAGGATGTTGCTGCTGCTGGGGCTTGTAGCTAGGATGTTGCTGCTGCTGGGGCTGGGGCTTGTAGCTAGGATGTTGTTGCTGCTGCTGCTGGGGCTTGTAGCTAGGATGTTGCTGCTGCTGCTGCTGCTGGGGCTTGTAGCTAGGATGTTGCTGCTGCTGCTGCTGCTGGGGCTTGTAGCTAGGATGTTGCTGCTGCTGCTGGGGCTTGTAGCTAGGATGTTGCTGCTGGAGCTGCTGCTGGGGCTTGTAGCTAGGATGCTGCTGCTGCTGCTGCTGCTGCTGCTCGTAGCTAGGCTCCTGTGGCTTGTAGCTAGAAGGCTGCTGCTGCTGCTGCTGGGGCTTGTAAATGGGATGTTGCTGCTGCTGCTGGGGCTTGTAGCTAGGACGTTGCTGCTGCTGCCGGGGCTTGTCGCTAGGATGCTGCTGCTGCTGCTGGGGCTGTTGCTGCTCGTAGCTAGGCTCCTGGGGCTTGTAGCTCGAAGGCTGCTGCTGCTTCTGGGGCTTGTAGCTAGGATGTTGCTGCTGCGGCTTGTAGCTAGGATGATGTTGCTGCTGCTGCTGGGGCTGCTGGGGCTTGTAGCTAGGATGTTGCTGCTGCTGGGGCTTGTAGCTAGGATGTTGCTGCTGCTTGTCGCTAGGATGCTGCTGCTGCTGCTGCTGTTTGTCGCTAGGATGTTGCTGCTGCTGGGGCTGTTGCTGGTCGTAGCTAGGCTCCTGTGGCATATAGCTAGAAGGCTCCTGGGGCTTGTAGCTAGAAGGCTGCTGCTGCTGCTGCTTCCGGGGCTTGTAGCTAGGATGTTGCTGCTGCTGCTGCTGGGGCTTGTAGCTAGGATGTTGCTGCTGCTGCTGCTGCTGCTGGGGCTGCTGCTGCTGGGGCTTGTAGCTAGGATGTTGCTGCTGCTGCTGGGGCTTGTCGCTAGGATGTTGCTGCTGCTGCTGGGGCTTGTCGCTAGGATGTTGCTGCTGCTTCGCGGGCTTGTCGCTAGGATGCTGCTGCTGCTGCTGGTGCCGTTGCTGGTCGTAGCTAGGCTCCTGTGGCTTGTAGCTAGAAGGCTCCTGGGGCTTGTAGCTAGAAGGCTGCTGCTGGGGCTTGTAGCTAGGATGTTGCTGCTGCTGCTGCTGCTGGGGCTTGTAGCTAGGATGTTGCTGCTGCTGCTGCTGCTGCTGGGGCTTGTAGCTAGGATGTTGCTGCTGCTGCTGCTGCTGGGGCTTGTAGCTAGGATGTTGCTGCTGCTGTTGCTGCTGCTGCTGCTGGGGCTTGTAGCTAGGATGTTGCTGCTGCTGGGGCTGGGGCTTGTAGCTAGGATATTGCTGCTGCTGGGGCTTGTAGCTAGGATGTTGCTGCTGCTGCTGCTGGGGCTTGTAGCTAGGATGTTGCTGCTGCTGCTGCTGCTGCTTGTAGCTAGGATGTTGCTGCTGCTGGGGCTTGTCGCTAGGATGCTGCTGCTGCGGTTTGTAGCTAGGATGCTGCTGCTGCTGGTCGTAGCTAGGCTCCTGTGGCTTGTAGCTAGAAGGCTGCTGCTGCTGCTGGGGCTTGTAGCTAGGATGTTGCTGCTGCTGCTGCTGCTGCTGGGGCTTGTAGCTAGGATGTTGCTGCTGCTGCTGCTGGGGCTTGTAGCTAGGATGTTGCTGCTGCTGCTGCTGGGGCTGGTCGTAGCTAGGCTCCTGTTGCTTGTAGCTAGAAGGCTGCTGGGGCTTGTAGCTAGAAGGCTGCTGGGGCTTGTAGCTAGAAGGCTGCTGCTGCTGGGGCTTGTAGCTAGGATGTTGCTGCTGCTGGGGCTTGAAGCTAGGATGTTGCTGCTGCTGGGGCTTGAAGCTAGGATGTTGCTGCTGCTGCTGCTGCTGGTCGCTAGGATATTGCTGCTGCTGGGGCTTGTAGCTAGGATGTTGCTGCTGCTGGGGCTTGTCGCTAGGATGTTGCTGCTGCTGGGGCTGCGGCTTGTCGCTAGGATGCTGCTGCTGCTGGGGCTGCGGCTTGTAGCTAGGAGGTTGCTGTGGCTTGTAGCTAGCAGGCTGCTGCTGCCCATACGTAGGCATCTCCGGCTCAGCATATCCGATCCTGTAAGCTGTTGTGCATACTTGTTAGCACATGGATACCTGCCTATTTAAATTAATACTTCAGCCTGAACTCACCATGTACTTGACAGCCCACATCAAGGAGTAGAGACAATTGAAGTACCCTGTTATATGAATAAAAACATATTTTAACATGTCCATGCCATTGATAACAAAATAAAGTACTCCAAAATAAAGAATTTACCTCATTATTAAAGCCATTGTTGAGGTGGCGAGCAACTGTAGTACGCCTGTGAGCCTGCCACTACAACTCCAGTAAAATGAGGAATGCTGCTGAAGCTTTATATAAGGATTCACATCTAATCCCATTCTGATCAGGCACTGATTGGTTTGAAACAAGGTGCAACTCAATCATAATCAGCGTGCCTAATGAGTTGGAACAGCAGACTTGACATCTATGCATGTTGTTCATGATGGAGTCCGCTGGTATCAGGATTATTAAACATGTATGATTGCACTGGAAGCACTCTGATAGAGCGGGAAAACCCTATGGTGTCAGAGATCCACGCAGTGTTTGGTAGCAAAGTAGATGTGGATAAGTGTGGCTTGTATTGGTTAATCCACCCCCACCTAGTGGTTAACTAGGGCTTATTCTTCCTTGGTCTAGTTGAGAGTATCCTGCTCCTGGTTGTAATATTTTGAGTATTACAAATAGCTAATATTGACTGTAGTTCCTGGTGTTGAGTGTTGTGTTTCAGAGTGAGTGGGGGGCTCTGGACATCGTAGAGGAAGAGCTTATGTGACCAGACCATCTCCAGGACCCTTTTAACATGGTATGGGCAGCCAGGTGAGAGGAGAAGCCTCCTGCTAGAGGTGGAACAGTGGGCCAGGCCATTGAATGTTCTGGTTCTTCAGTCATTTGACCACTTGTCGAGTAGTGCAACCTTTTGTATCTAAATTAGTTTGAATTTCTGTATTGCCAGACGTGAATTTTAAAGAGGTGAATTCAAAACACATTCAGATGACGTCTTGAAATAAGGAGGCTGCTGCTCGTAGTTTGGGGGCTTCTGCTGGTGTTCAGGAAGCTGATAGCTAGATACTAAAGATCTAATAAAAAGACTCCACACTGAACTGTAGCGTTGCATTAGACCAAAGCAGCGGCTCCTGAAAAGGCATCAAAATGGGTTTCTGCATTTGCTGCTGGCATTCAGCCTAGCCAATGACCAATTTGACCATTTAAAAGTGATATTTTTATTCTTTTGTCAAATTTGGACAGTAGAACCATGTCATGGCAGGAACACAATTGAGAACTTTATATCATTGAAGGATTTGATGGAATTTTCAATGAAGCAAAAAGGTACAGAATGCAAACTTCTCAACTTCTGAGTTGCTGTTTGGGCTTGTAGCTAGGATGCTTGTAGCTTGGATGCTGCGGCTGGGGCTTGTAGCTAGGATGCTGCTGGGGCTGCTGCGGCTTGTAGCTAGGATGTTGCTGCGGCTTGTAGCTAGGATGTTGCTGCTGCTGCTGCTGCTGCGGCTGGTAGCTAGGATGTTGCTGCTGCTGCTGCGGCTTGTAGATGGGATGTTGCTGGGGCTTGTAGATGGGATGTTGCTGCTGCTGGGGCTTGTAGATGGGATGTTGCTGCTGCGGCTTGTAAATGGGATGTTGCTGCTGCTGCGGCTTGTCGCTAGGATGTTGCTGCTGCTGGGGCTTGTCGCTAGGATGCTGCTGCTGCTAGGGCTGTTGCTGGTCGTAGCTAGGCTCCTGTGGCTTATAACTAGAAGGCTCCTGGGGCTTGTAGCTAGAAGGCTGCTGCTGCTGCTGCTTCTGGGGCTTGTAGCTAGGATGTTGCTGCTGCTGGGGCTTGTAGCTAGGATGTTGCTGCTGCTGGGGCTTGTAGCTAGGATGTTGCTGCTGCTGGGGCTTGTAGCTAGGATGTTGCTGCTGCTGGGGCTTGTAGCTAGGATGTTGCTGCTGCTGGGGCTTGTAGCTAGGATGTTGCTGCTGCTGCTGCTGGGGCTTGTAGCTAGGATGTTGCTGCTGCTGCTGGGGCTTGTAGCTAGGATGTTGCTGCTGCTGCTGGGGCTTGTAGCTAGGATGTTGCTGCTGCTGCTGGGGCTTGTAGCTAGGATGTTGCTGCTGCTGCTGCTGCTGCTGCTGGGGCTTGTAGCTAGGATGTTGCTGCTGCTGCTGGGGCTTGTAGCTAGGATGTTGCTGCTGCTGCTGCTGCTGGGGCTTGTAGCTAGGATGTTGCTGCTGCTGCTGGGGCTTGTAGCTAGGATGTTGCTGCTGCTGCTGCTGGGGCTTGTAGCTAGGATGTTGCTGCTGGAGCTGCTGCTGGGGCTTGTAGCTAGGATGCTGCTGCTGCTGCTGCTGCTGCTCGTAGCTAGGCTCCTGTGGCTTGTAGCTAGAAGGCTGCTGCTGCTGGGGCTTGTAAATGGGATATTGCTGCTGCTGCTGGGGCTTGTAGCTAGGATGTTGCTGCTGCTGCTGGGGCTTGTCGCTAGGATACTGCTGCTGCTGGGGCTGTTGCTGCTCGTAGCTAGGCTCCTGGGGCTTGTAGCTAGATGGCTGCTGCTGCTGCTGCTGCTTCTGGGGCTCGTAGCTAGGATGTTGCTGCTGCTGCTGCTGGGGCTTGTAGCTAGGATGATGTTGCTGCTGCTGCTGCTGGGGCTTGTAGCTAGGATGATGCTGCTGCTGCTGCTGCTGCTGGGGCTTGTAGGTAGGATGCTGCTGCTGCTGCTGCTGCTGCTGCTGCTGCTGCTGCTGCTGCTGCTGCTGGGGCTTGTAGCTAGGATGTTGCTGCTGCTTGTCGCTAGGATGCTGCTGCTGCTGTTTGTCGCTAGGATGCTGCTGCTGCTGGGGCTGGTCGTAGCTAGGCTCCTGTGGCATATAGCTAGAAGGCTCCTGGGGCTTGTAGCTAGAAGGCTGCTGCTGCTGCTTCTTGGGCTTGTAGCTAGGATGTTGCTGCTGCTGCTGCTGCTGGGGCTTGTAGCTAGGATGTTGCTGCTGCTGCTGGAGCTGCTGCTGGGGCTTGTAGCTAGGATGTTGCTGCTGCTGGGGCTTGTAGCTAGGATGTTGCTGCTGCTGCTGGGGCTTGTAGCTAGGATGTTGCTGCTGCTGCTGGGGCTTGTCGCTAGGATGCTGCTGCTGCTGCTGCTGGTCGTAGCTAGGCTCCTGTGGCTTGTAGCTAGAAGGCTCCTGGGGCTTGTAGCTAGAAGGCTGCTGCTGCTGCTGGGGCTTGTAGCTAGGATGTTGCTGCTGCTGCTGCTGCTGGGGCTTGTAGCCAGGATGTTGCTGCTGCTGCTGCTGCTGGGGCTTGTAGCTAGGATGTTGCTGCTGCTGCTGCTGCTGGGGCTGCTGGGGCTTGTAGCTAGGATGTTGCTGCTGCTGGGGCTTGTAGCTAGGATGTTGCTGCTGCTGGGGCTTGTAGCTAGGGTGTTGTTGCTGCTGCTGCTGCTGGGGCTTGTAGCTAGGATGTTGCTGCTGCTGGGGCTTGTCGCTAGGATGCTGCTGCTGCGGTTTGTAGCTAGGATGCTGCTGCTGCTGCTGCTGGTGGTCGTAGCTAGGCTCCTGTGGCTTGTAGCTAGAAGGCTGCTGCTGCTGGGGCTTGTAGCTAGGATGTTGCTGCTGCTGCTGCTGGGGCTTGTAGCTAGGATGTTGCTGCTGCTGCTGCTGGGGCTTGTAGCTAGGATGTTGCTGCTGCTGCTGCTGCTGCTGCTGGGGCTGGTCGTAGCTAGGCTCCTGTGGCTTGTAGCTAGAAGGCTGCTGGGGCTTGTAGCTAGAAGGCTGCTGGGGCTTGTAGCTAGAAGGCTGCTGCTGCTGCTGGGGCTTGTAGCTAGGATGTTGCTGCTGCTGGGGCTTGAAGCTAGGATGTTGCTGCTGCTGCTGCTGCTGCTGGTCGCTAGGATATTGCTGCTGCTGGGGCTTGTAGCTAGGATGTTGCTGCTGCTTGTAGCTAGGATGTTGCTGCTGCTGGGGCTGCGGCTTGTAGCTAGGATGCTGCTGGGGCTTGTCGCTAGGATGCTGCTGCTGGGGGTGGGGCTTGTAGCTAGGAGGTTGCTGTGGCTTGTAGCTAGCAGGCTGCTGCAGCCCATACGTAGGCATCTCCGGCTCAGCATATCCGATCCTGTAAGCTGTTGTGCATACTTGTTAGCACATGGATACCTGCCTATTTAAATTAATACTTCAGCCTGAACTCACCATGTACTTGACAGCCCACATCAAGGAGTAGAGACAATTGAAGTACCCTGTTATATGAATAAAAACATATTTTAACATGTCCATGCCATTGATAACAAAATAAAGTACTCCAAAATAAAGAATTTACCTCATCATTAAAGCCATTGTTGAGGTGGCGAGCAACTGTAGTACGCCTGTGAGCCTGCCACTACAACTCCAGTAAAATGAGGAATGCTGCTGAAGCTTTATATAAGGATTCACATCTAATCCCATTCTGATCAGGCACTGATTGGTTTGAAACAAGGTGCAACTCAATCATAATCAGTGTGCCTAATGAGTTGGAACAGCAGACTTGACATCTATGCATGTTGTTCATGATGGAGTCCGCAGGTATCAGGATTATTAAACATGTATGATTGCACTGGAAGCACTCTGATAGAGCGGGAAAACCCTTTGGTGTCAGAGATCCACGCAGTGTTTGGTAGCAAAGTAGATGTGGATAAGTGTGGCTAGTATTGGTTAATCCACCCCCCACTTAGTGGTTAACTAGGGCTTATTCTTCCTTGGTCTAGTTGAGAGTATCCTGCTCCTGGTTGTAATATTTTGAGTATTACAAATAGCTAATATTGACTGTAGTTCCTGGTGTTGAATGTTGTGTTTCAGAGTGAGTGGGGGGCTCTGGACATCGTAGAGGAAGAGCTTATGTGACCAGACCATCTCCAGGACCCTTTTAACATGGTATGGGCAGCCAGGTGAGAGGAGAAGCCTCCTGCTAGAGGTGGAACAGTGGGCCAGGCCATTGAATGTTCTGGTTCTTCAGTCATTTGACCACTTGTCGAGTAGTGCAACCTTTTGTATCTAAATTAGTTTGAATTTCTGTATTGCCAGACGTGAATTTTAAAGAGGTGAATTCAAAACACATTCAGATGACGTCTTGAAATAAGGAGGCTGCTGCTCGTAGTTTGGGGGCTTCTGCTGGTGTTCAGGAAGCTGATAGCTAGATACTAAAGATCTAATAAAAAGACTCCACACTGAACTGTAGCGTTGCATTAGACCAAAGCAGCGGCTCCTGAAAAGGCATCAAAATGGGTTTCTGCATTTGCTGCTGGCATTCAGCCTAGCCAATGACCAATTTGACCATTTAAAAGTGATATTTTTATTCTTTTGTCAAATTTGGACAGTAGAACCATGTCATGGCAGGAACACAATTGAGAACTTTATATCATTGAAGGATTTGATGGAATTTTCAATGAAGCAAAAAGGTACAGAATGCAAACTTCTCAACTTCTGAGTTGCTGTTGGGCTTGTAGCTAGGATGCTTGTAGCTTGGATGCTGCGGCTGGGGCTTGTAGCTAGGATGCTGCTGGGGCTGCTGCGGCTTGTAGCTAGGATGTTGCTGCTGCTGCTGCTGCGGCTTGTAGCTAGGATGTTGCTGCTGCTGCTGCTGCGGCTGCTGCGGCTTGTAGATGGGATGTTGCTGCTGCTGGGGCTTGTAGATGGGATGTTGCTGCTGCTGGGGCTTGTAGATGGGATGTTGCTGCTGAGGCTTGTAAATGGGATGTTGCTGCTGCTGCGGCTTGTCGCTAGGATGCTGCTGCTGCTGGGGCTTGTCGCTAGGATGCTGCTGGGGCTGTTGCTGGTCGTAGCTAGGCTCCTGTGGCTTATAACTAGAAGGCTGCTGCTGCTGCTGCTGCTTCTGGGGCTTGTAGCTAGGATGTTGCTGCTGCTGGGGCTTGTAGCTAGGATGTTGCTGCTGCTGGGGCTTGTAGCTAGGATGTTGCTGCTGCTGGGGCTTGTAGCTAGGATGTTGCTGCTGCTGCTGGGGCTTGTAGCTAGGATGTTGCTGCTGCTGCTGGGGCTTGTAGCTAGGATGTTGCTGCTGCTGCTGGGGCTTGTAGCTAGGATGTTGCTGCTGCTGCTGGGGCTTGTAGCTAGGATGTTGCTGCTGCTGCTGGGGCTTGTAGCTAGGATGTTGCTGCTGCTGCTGGGGCTTGTAGCTAGGATGTTGCTGCTGCTGCTGGGGCTTGTAGCTAGGATGTTGCTGCTGCTGCTGCTGCTGGGGCTTGTAGCTAGGATGTTGCTGCTGCTGCTGCTGCTGCTGCTGCTGCTGCTGCTGCTGGGGCTTGTAGCTAGGATGTTGCTGCTGCTGCTGCTGCTGCTGCTGGGGCTTGTAGCTAGGATGTTGCTGCTGCTGCTGCTGCTGCTGGGGCTTGTAGCTAGGATGTTGCTGCTGGAGCTGCTGCTGGGGCTTGTAGCTAGGATGCTGCTGCTGCTGCTGCTCGTAGCTAGGCTCCTGTGGCTTGTAGCTAGAAGGCTGCTGCTGCTGGGGCTTGTAAATGGGATATTGCTGCTGGGGCTTGTAGCTAGGATGTTGCTGCTGCTGCTGGGGCTTGTCGCTAGGATGCTGCTGCTGCTGCTGGGGCTGTTGCTGCTCGTAGCTAGGCTCCTGGGGCTTGTAGCTAGATGGCTGCTGCTGCTGCTGCTTCTGGGGCTCGTAGCTAGGATGTTGCTGCTGCTGCTGCTGCTGGGGCTTGTAGCTAGGATGATGTTGCTGCTGCTGCTGCTGGGGCTTGTAGCTAGGATGATGCTGCTGCTGCTGCTGGGGCTTGTAGCTAGGATGATGCTGCTGCTGCTGCTGCTGCTGGGGCTTGTAGCTAGGATGTTGCTGCTGCTGCTTGTCACTAGGATGCTGCTGCTGCTGCTGCTGCTGTTTGTCGCTAGGATGCTGCTGCTGCTGCTGGGGCTGGTCGTAGCTAGGCTCCTGTGGCATATAGCTAGAAGGCTCCTGGGGCTTGTAGCTAGAAGGCTGCTGCTGCTGCTGCTTCTTGGGCTTGTAGCTAGGATGTTGCTGCTGCTGCTGCTGCTGCTGGGGCTTGTAGCTAGGATGTTGCTGCTGCTGCTGAGGCTTGTAGCTAGGATGTTGCTGCTGCTGCTGGGGCTTGTAGCTAGGATGTTGCTGCTGCTGCTGGGGCTTGTCGCTAGGATGCTGCTGCTGCTGGTCGTAGCTAGGCTCCTGTGGCTTGTAGCTAGAAGGCTCCTGGGGCTTGTAGCTAGAAGGCTGCTGCTGCTGCTGGGGCTTGTAGCTAGGATGTTGCTGCTGCTGCTGCTGGGGCTTGTAGCCAGGATGTTGCTGCTGCTGCTGCTGCTGCTGCTGGGGCTTGTAGCTAGGATGTTGCTGCTGCTGCTGGGGCTTGTAGCTAGTATGCTGCTGCTGCTGGGGCTTGTAGCTAGTATGTTGCTGCTGCTGGGGCTTGTAGCTAGGATGTTGCTGCTGCTGCTGCTGCTGCTGGGGCTTGTAGCTAGGATGTTGCTGCTGCTGCTGCTGCTGGGGCTTGTAGCTAGGATGTTGCTGCTGGGGCTTGTAGCTAGGATGTTGCTGCTGCTGCTGCTGGGGCTTGTAGCTAGGATGTTGCTGCTGCTGCTGCTGGGGCTTGTAGCTAGGATGTTGCTGCTGCTGGGGCTTGTCGCTAGGATGCTGCTGCTGCGGTTTGTAGCTAGGATGCTGCTGCTGCTGCTGCTGCTGGTGGTCGTAGCTAGGCTCCTGTGGCTTGTAGCTAGAAGGCTGCTGCTGCTGGGGCTTGTAGCTAGGATGTTGCTGCTGCTGCTGCTGGGGCTTGTAGCTAGGATGTTGCTGCTGCTGCTGCTGGGGCTTGTAGCTAGGATGTTGCTGCTGCTGCTGCTGCTGCTGCTGCTGGTCGTAGCTAGGCTCCTGTGGCTTGTAGCTAGAAGGCTGCTGGGGCTTGTAGCTAGAAGGCTGCTGCTGCTGGGGCTTGTAGCTAGGATGTTGCTGCTGCTGGGGCTTGAAGCTAGGATGTTGCTGCTGCTGCTTCTGCTGGTCGCTAGGATATTGCTGCTGCTGGGGCTTGTAGCTAGGATGTTGCTGCTGCTGGGGCTTGTAGCTAGGATGTTGCTGCTGCTGGGGCTGCGGCTTGTAGCTAGGATGCTGCTGGGGCTTGTCGCTAGGATGCTGCTGCTGGGGTGGGGCTTGTAGCTAGGAGGTTGCTGTGGCTTGTAGCTAGCAGGCTGCTGCAGCCCATACGTAGGCATCTCCGGCTCAGCATATCCGATCCTGTAAGCTGTTGTGCATACTTGTTAGCACATGGATACCTGCCTATTTAAATTAATACTTCAGCCTGAACTCACCATGTACTTGACAGCCCACATCAAGGAGTAGAGACAATTGAAGTACCCTGTTATATGAATAAAAACATATTTTAACATGTCCATGCCATTGATAACAAAATAAAGTACTCCAAAATAAAGAATTTACCTCATCATTAAAGCCATTGTTGAGGTGGCGAGCAACTGTAGTACGCCTGTGAGCCTGCCACTACAACTCCAGTAAAATGAGGAATGCTGCTGAAGCTTTATATAAGGATTCACATCTAATCCCATTCTGATCAGGCACTGATTGGTTTGAAACAAGGTGCAACTCAATCATAATCAGTGTGCCTAATGAGTTGGAACAGCAGACTTGACATCTATGCATGTTGTTCATGATGGAGTCCGCAGGTATCAGGATTATTAAACATGTATGATTGCACTGGAAGCACTCTGATAGAGCGGGAAAACCCTATGGTGTCAGAGATCCACGCAGTGTTTGGTAGCAAAGTAGATGTGGATAAGTGTGGCTAGTATTGGTTAATCCACCCCCCACCTAGTGGTTAACTAGGGCTTATTCTTCCTTGGTCTAGTTGAGAGTATCCTGCTCCTGGTTGTAATATTTTGAGTATTACAAATAGCTAATATTGACTGTAGTTCCTGGTGTTGAGTGTTGTGTTTCAGAGTGAGTGGGGGGCTCTGGACATCGTAGAGGAAGAGCTTATGTGACCAGACCCATCTCCAGGACCCTTTTAACATGGTATGGGCAGCCAGGTGAGAGGAGAAGCCTCCTGCTAGAGGTGGAACAGTGGGCCAGGCCATTGAATGTTCTGGTTCTTCAGTCATTTGACCACTTGTCGAGTAGTGCAACCTTTTGTATCTAAATTAGTTTGAATTTCTGTATTGCCAGACGTGAATTTTAAAGAGGTGAATTCAAAACACATTCAGATGACGTCTTGAAATAAGGAGGCTGCTGCTCGTAGTTTGGGGGCTTCTGCTGGTGTTCAGGAAGCTGATAGCTAGATACTAAAGATCTAATAAAAAGACTCCACACTGAACTGTAGCGTTGCATTAGACCAAAGCAGCGGCTCCTGAAAAGGCATCAAAATGGGTTTCTGCATTTGCTGCTGGCATTCAGCCTAGCCAATGACCAATTTGACCATTTAAAAGTGATATTTTTATTCTTTTGTCAAATTTGGACAGTAGAACCATGTCATGGCAGGAACACAATTGAGAACTTTATATCATTGAAGGATTTGATGGAATTTTCAATGAAGCAAAAGGTACAGAATGCAAACTTCTCAACTTCTGAGTTGCTGTTGGGGCTTGTAGCTAGGATGCTTGTAGCTTGGATGCTGCGGCTGGGGCTTGTAGCTAGGATGCTGCTGGGGCTGCTGCGGCTTGTAGCTAGGATGTTGCTGCGGCTGCTGCGGCTGCTGCGGCTGCTGGGGCTTGTGGCTAGGATGTTGCTGCTGCTGCTGCGGCTTGTAGATGGGATGTTGCTGCTGCTGGGGCTTGTAAATGGGATGTTGCTGCTGCTGGGGCTTGTAAATGGGATGTTGCTGCTGCTGCTGCTGGGGCTTGTAAATGGGATGTTGCTGCTGCTGGGGCTTGTCGCTAGGATGTTGCTGCTGCTGGGGCTTGTCGCTAGGATGCTGCTGCTGCTGCTGCTGGGGCTGTTGCTGGTCGTAGCTAGGCTGCTGTGGCTTATAACTAGAAGGCTCCTGGGGCTTGTAGCTAGAAGGCTGCTGCTGCTGCTTCTGGGGCTTGTAGCTAGGATGTTGCTGCTGCTGGGGCTTGTAGCTAGGATGTTGCTGCTGCTGGGGCTTGTAGCTAGGATGTTTCTGCTGCTGGGGCTGGGGCTTGTAGCTAGGATGTTGTTGCTGCTGCTGGGGCTTGTAGCTAGGATGTTGCTGCTGCTGCTGCTGCGGCTGCTGGGGCTTGTAGCTAGGATGTTGCTGCTGCTGCTGCTGGGGCTTGTAGCTAGGATGTTGCTGCTGCTGCTGCTGCTGCTGGGGCTTGTAGCTAGGATGTTGCTGCTGGAGCTGCTGCTGGGGCTTGTAGCTAGGATGCTGCTGCTGCTGCTGCTGCTGCTGCTCGTAGCTAGGCTCCTGTGGCTTGTAGCTAGAAGGCTGCTGCTGCTGCTGCTGCTGGGGCTTGTAGCTAGGATGTTGCTGCTGCTGCTGGGGCTTGTCGCTAGGATGCTGCTGCTGCTGCTGCTGGGGCTGTTGCTGCTCGTAGCTAGGCTCCTGGGGCCTGTAGCTAGAAGGCTGCTGCTGCTTCTGGGGCTTGTAGCTAGGATGTTGCTGCTGCGGCTTGTAGCTAGGATGATGTTGCTGCTGCTGGGGCTGCTGGGGCTTGTAGCTAGGATGTTGCTGCTGCTGGGGCTTGTAGCTAGGATGTTGCTGCTGCTTGTCGCTAGGATGCTGCTGCTGCTGCTGTTTGTCGCTAGGATGTTGCTGCTGCTGGGGCTGTTGCTGGTCGTAGCTAGGCTCCTGTGGCATATAGGTAGAAGGCTCCTGGGGCTTGTAGCTAGAAGGCTGCTGCTGCTGCTGCTTCCGGGGCTTGTAGCTAGGATGTTGCTGCTGCTGCTGCTGGGGCTTGTAGCTAGGATGTTGCTGCTGCTGCTGCTGCTGGGGCTGCTGCTGGGGCTTGTAGCTAGGATGTTGCTGCTGCTGCTGGGGCTTGTCGCTAGGATGTTGCTGCTGCTGCTGGGGCTTGTCGCTAGGATGTTGCTGCTGCTGCGCGGGCTTGTCGCTAGGATGCTGCTGCTGCTGCTGGTGCTGTTGCTGGTCGTAGCTAGGCTCCTGTGGCTTGTAGCTAGAAGGCTCCTGGGGCTTGTAGCTAGAAGGCTGCTGCTGGGGCTTGTAGCTAGGATGTTGCTGCTGCTGCTGCTGGGGCTTGTAGCTAGGATGTTGCTGCTGCTGCTGGGGCTTGTAGCTAGGATGTTGCTGCTGCTGCTGCTGCTGGGGCTTGTAGCTAGGATGTTGCTGCTGCTGGGGCTTGTAGCTAGGATGTTGCTGCTGCTGGGGCTGGGGCTTGTAGCTAGGATATTGCTGCTGCTGGGGCTTGTAGCTAGGATGTTGCTGCTGCTGCTGCTGGGGCTTGTAGCTAGGATGTTGCTGCTGCTGCTTCTGCTGCTGCGGCTTGTAGCTAGGATGTTGCTGCTGCTGGGGCTTGTCGCTAGGATGCTGCTGCTGCGGTTTGTAGCTAGGATGCTGCTGCTGCTGGTCGTAGCTAGGCTCCTGTGGCTTGTAGCTAGAAGGCTGCTGGGGCTTGTAGCTAGGATGTTGCTGCTGCTGCTGCTGCTGCTGGGGCTTGTAGCTAGGATGTTGCTGCTGCTGCTGCTGGGGCTTGTAGCTAGGATGTTGCTGCTGCTGCTGCTGCTGGGGCTGGTCGTAGCTAGGCTCCTGTTGCTTGTAGCTAGAAGGCTGCTGGGGCTTGTAGCTAGAAGGCTGCTGGGGCTTGTAGCTAGAAGGCTGCTGGGGCTGGGGCTTGTAGCTAGGATGTTGCTGCTGCTGGGGCTTGAAGCTAGGATGTTGCTGCTGTTGCTGCTGCTGCTGCTGGTCGCTAGGATATTGCTGCTGCTGGGGCTTGTAGCTAGGATGTTGCTGCTGCTGGGGCTTGTCGCTAGGATGTTGCTGCTGCTGGGGCTGCGGCTTGTCGCTAGGGTGCTGCTGCTGCTGCTGGGGCTGCGGCTTGTAGCTAGGAGGTTGCTGTGGCTTGTAGCTAGCAGGCTGCTGCTGCCCATACGTAGGCATCTCCGGCTCAGCATATCCGATCCTGTAAGCTGTTGTGCATACTTGTTAGCACATGGATACCTGCCTATTTAAATTAATACTTCAGCCTGAACTCACCATGTACTTGACAGCCCACATCAAGGAGTAGAGACAATTGAAGTACCCTGTTATATGAATAAAAACATATTTTAACATGTCCATGCCATTGATAACAAAATAAAGTACTCCAAAGTAAAGAATTTACCTCATTATTAAAGCCATTGTTGAGGTGGCGAGCAACTGTAGTACGCCTGTGAGCCTGCCACTACAACTCCAGTAAAATGAGGAATGCTGCTGAAGCTTTATATAAGGATTCACATCTAATCCCATTCTGATCAGGCACTGATTGGTTTGAAACAAGGTGCAACTCAATCATAATCAGCGTGCCTAATGAGTTGGAACAGCAGACTTGACATCTAAGCATGTTGTTCATGATGGAGTCCGCAGGTATCAGGATTATTAAACATGTATGATTGCACTGGAAGCACTCTGATAGAGCGGGAAAACCCTATGGTGTCAGAGATCCACGCAGTGTTTGGTAGCAAAGTAGATGTGGATAAGTGTTGCTAACATTGGTTAATCCACCCCCCACCTAGTGGTTAACTAGGGCTTATTCTTCCTTGGTCTAGTTGAGAGTATCTTGCTCCTGGTTGTAATATTTTGAGTATTACAAATAGCTAATATTGACTGTAGTTCCTGGTGTTGAATGTTGTGTTTCAGAGTGAGTGGGGGGCTCTGGACATCGTAGAGGAAGAGCTTATGTGACCAGACCATCTCCAGGACCCTTTTAACATGGTATGGGCAGCCAGGTGAGAGGAGAAGCCTCCTGCTAGAGGTGGAACAGTGGGCCAGGCCATTGAATGTTCTGGTTCTTCAGTCATTTGACCACTTGTCGAGTAGTGCAACCTTTTGTATCTAAATTAGTTTGAATTTCTGTATTGCCAGACGTGAATTTTAAAGAGGTGAATTCAAAACACATTCAGATGACGTCTTGAAATAAGGAGGCTGCTGCTCGTAGTTTGGGGGCTTCTGCTGGTGTTCAGGAAGCTGATAGCTAGATACTAAAGATCTAATAAAAAGACTCCACACTGAACTGTAGCGTTGCATTAGACCAAAGCAGCGGCTCCTGAAAAGGCATCAAAATGCGTTTCTGCATTTGCTGCTGGCATTCAGCCTAGCCAATGACCAATTTGACCATTTAAAAGTGATATTTTTATTCTTTTGTCAAATTTGGACAGTAGAACCATGTCATGGCAGGAACACAATTGAGAACTTTATATCATTGAAGGATTTGATGGAATTTTCAATGAAGCAAAAGGTACAGAATGCAAACTTCTCAACTTCTGAGTTGCTGTTGGGGCTTGTAGCTAGGATGCTTGTAGCTTGGATGCTGCGGCTGGGGCTTGTAGCTAGGATGCTGCTGGGGCTGCTGCGGCTTGTAGCTAGGATGTTGCTGCGGCTGCTGCGGCTGCTGCGGCTGCTGGGGCTTGTGGCTAGGATGTTGCTGCTGCTGCTGCTGCGGCTTGTAGATGGGATGTTGCTGCTGCTGGGGCTTGTAAATGGGATGTTGCTGCTGCTGGGGCTTGTGAATGGGATGTTGCTGCTGCTGCTGCTGGGGCTTGTAAATGGGATGTTGCTGCTGCTGGGGCTTGTCGCTAGGATGTTGCTGCTGCTGGGGCTTGTCGCTAGGATGCTGCTGCTGCTGCTGCTGGGGCTGTTGCTGGTCGTAGCTAGGCTGCTGTGGCTTATAACTAGAAGGCTCCTGGGGCTTGTAGCTAGAAGGCTGCTGCTGCTGCTGCTTCTGGGGCTTGTAGCTAGGATGTTGCTGCTGCTGGGGCTTGTAGCTAGGATGTTGCTGCTGCTGGGGCTTGTAGCTAGGATGTTGCTGCTGCTGCTGGGGCTTGTAGCTAGGATGTTGCTGCTGCTGCTGCTGCTGCTGGGGCTTGTAGCTAGGATGTTGCTGCTGCTGCTGCTGCTGCTGCTGGGGCTTGTAGCTAGGATGGTGCTGCTGCTGCTGCTGCTGCTGGGGCTTGTAGCTAGGATGTTGCTGCTGGAGCTGCTGCTGGGGCTTGTAGCTAGGATGCTGCTGCTGCTGCTGCTCGTAGCTAGGCTCCTGTGGCTTGTAGCTAGAAGGCTGCTGCTGCTGGGGCTTGTAAATGGGATATTGCTGCTGCTGCTGGGGCTTGTAGCTAGGATGTTGCTGCTGCTGCTGGGGCTTGTCGCTAGGATGCTGCTGCTGCTGCTGGGGCTGTTGCTGCTCGTAGCTAGGCTCCTGGGGCTTGTAGCTAGATGGCTGCTGCTGCTGCTTCTGGGGCTCGTAGCTAGGATGTTGCTGCTGCTGCTGCTGCTGCTGCTGGGGCTTGTAGCTAGGATGATGTTGCTGCTGCTGCTGCTGCTGGGGCTTGTAGCTAGGATGATGCTGCTGCTGCTGCTGGGGCTTGTAGCTAGGATGATGCTGCTGCTGCTGCTGCTGGGGCTTGTAGCTAGGATGTTGCTGCTGCTTGTCGCTAGGATGCTGCTGCTGCTGCTGTTTGTCGCTAGGATGCTGCTGCTGGGGCTGGTCGTAGCTAGGCTCCTGTGGCATATAGCTAGAAGGCTCCTGGGGCTTGTAGCTAGAAGGCTGCTGCTGCTGCTTCTTGGGCTTGTAGCTAGGATGTTGCTGCTGCTGCTGCTGCTGGGGCTTGTAGCTAGGATGTTGCTGCTGCTGCTGGGGCTTGTAGCTAGGATGTTGCTGCTGCTGCTGGGGCTTGTAGCTAGGATGTTGCTGCTGCTGCTGGGGCTTGTCGCTAGGATGCTGCTGCTGCTGGTCGTAGCTAGGCTCCTGTGGCTTGTAGCTAGAAGGCTCCTGGGGCTTGTAGCTAGAAGGCTGCTGCTGCTGCTGGGGCTTGTAGCTAGGATGTTGCTGCTGCTGCTGCTGGGGCTTGTAGCCAGGATGTTGCTGCTGCTGCTGCTGCTGCTGCTGGGGCTTGTAGCTAGGATGTTGCTGCTGCTGCTGCTGCTGCTGCTGCTGCTGCTGCTGGGGCTTGTAGCTAGGATGTTGCTGCTGCTGGGGCTTGTAGCTAGGATGTTGCTGCTGCTGCTGCTGGGGCTTGTAGCTAGGATGTTGCTGCTGCTGGGGCTTGTAGCTAGGATGTTGCTGCTGCTGGGGCTTGTAGCTAGGATGTTGCTGCTGCTGCTGCTGCTGGGGCTTGTAGCTAGGATGTTGCTGCTGCTGGGGCTTGTCGCTAGGATGCTGCTGCTGCGGTTTGTAGCTAGGATACTGCTGCTGCTGCTGCTGGTGGTCGTAGCTAGGCTCCTGTGGCTTGTAGCTAGAAGGCTGCTGCTGCTGGGGCTTGTAGCTAGGATGTTGCTGCTGCTGCTGCTGGGGCTTGTAGCTAGGATGTTGCTGCTGCTGCTGCTGGGGCTTGTAGCTAGGATGTTGCTGCTGCTGCTGCTGCTGGTCGTAGCTAGGCTCCTGTGGCTTGTAGCTAGAAGGCTGCTGGGGCTTGTAGCTAGAAGGCTGCTGCTGCTGGGGCTTGTAGCTAGGATGTTGCTGCTGCTGGGGCTTGAAGCTAGGATGTTGCTGCTGCTGCTGGTCGCTAGGATATTGCTGTTGCTGGGGCTTGTAGCTAGGATGTTGCTGCTGCTGGGGCTTGTAGCTAGGATGTTGCTGCTGCTGGGGCTGCGGCTTGTAGCTAGGATGCTGCTGGGGCTTGTCGCTAGGATGC
The DNA here is from genome assembly GCF_902167405.1 of Gadus morhua. Lineage (NCBI taxonomy): Eukaryota > Metazoa > Chordata > Actinopteri > Gadiformes > Gadidae > Gadus > Gadus morhua. The sequence goes on along the minus strand of NC_044066.1, from coordinate 4,032,434 downwards.
TGCTGCTGGGGGTGGGGTTTGTAGCTAGGAGGTTGCTGTGGCTTGTAGCTAGCAGGCTGCTGCAGCCCATACGTAGGCATCTCCGGCTCAGCATATCCGATCCTGTAAGCTGTTGTGCATACTTGTTAGCACATGGATACCTGCCTATTTAAATTAATACTTCAGCCTGAACTCACCATGTACTTGACAGCCCACATCAAGGAGTAGAGACAATTGAAGTACCCTGTTATATGAATAAAAACATATTTTAACATGTCCATGCCATTGATAACAAAATAAAGTACTCCAAAATAAAGAATTTACCTCATCATTAAAGCCATTGTTGAGGTGGCGAGCAACTGTAGTACGCCTGTGAGCCTGCCACTACAACTCCAGTAAAATGAGGAATGCTGCTGAAGCTTTATATAAGGATTCACATCTAATCCCATTCTGATCAGGCACTGATTGGTTTGAAACAAGGTGCAACTCAATCATAATCAGTGTGCCTAATGAGTTGGAACAGCAGACTTGACAACTATGCATGTTGTTCATGATGGAGTCCGCAGGTATCAGGATTATTAAACATGTATGATTGAACTGGAAGCACTCTGATAGAGCGGGAAAACCCTATGGTGTCAGAGATCCACGCAGTGTTTGGTAGCAAAGTAGATGTGGATAAGTGTGGCTAGTATTGGTTAATCCACCCCCCACCTAGTGGTTAACTAGGGCTTATTCTTCCTTGGTCTAGTTGAGAGTATCCTGCTCCTTGTTTTAATATTTTTATTACAAATAGCTAATATTGACTGTAGTTCATAGTGTTGAGTGTTGTGTTTCAGAGTGAGTGGGGGGCTCTGGACATCGTAGTGGAAGAGCTTATGTGACCAGACCCCATCTCTAGGACCCTTTTAACATGGTATGGGCAGCCAGGTGAGAGGAGAAGCCTCCTGCTAGAGGTGGAACAGTGGGCCAGGCCATTGAATGTTCTGGTTCTTCAGTCATTTGACCACTTGTAGAGTAGTGCAACCTTTTGTATCTAAATTAGTGAACGTTTGAATTTCTGTATTGCCAGACGTGAATTTTAAAGAGGTGAATTCAAAACACATTCAGATGACGTCTTGAAATAAGGAGGCTGCTGCTCGTAGTTTGGGGGCTTCTGCTGGTGTTCAGGAAGCTGATGCGGCTGGTAGCTAGATACTAAAGATCTAATAAAAAGACTCCACACTGAACTGTAGCGTTGCATTAGACCAAAGCAGCGGCTCCTGAAAAGGCATCAAAATAGGTTTCTGCATTTGCTGCTGGCTTCCAGCCTAGCCAATGACTAATTTGACCATTTAAAAGTCCTATTTTTATTCTTTTGTCAAATTTGGACATTAGAACCATGTCATGGCAGGAACACAATTGAGAACTTTATATCATTGAAGGATTTGATGGAATTTTCAATGAAGCAAAGGTACAGAATGCAAACTTCTGAGTTGCTGTTGGGGCTTGTAGCTTGGATGCTGCGGCTGGGGCTTGTAGCTCGGATGCTGCTGGGGCTGCTGCGGCTTGTAGCTAGGATGTTGCTGCTGCTGCTGGGGCTTGTAGCTAGGCTGCTGGGGCTTGTAAATGGGATGTTGCTGCTGGGGCTTGTAAATGGGATGTTGCTGCTGGGGCTTGTAAATGGGATGTTGCTGCTGCTGCTGGGGCTTGTAAATGGGATGTTGCTGCTGCTGCTGCTGGGGCTTGTAGCTAGGATGTTGCTGCTGCTGCTGGGGCTTGTCGCTAGGATGCTGCTGCTGCTGCTGCGGCTGTTGCTGGTCGTAGCTAGGCTCCTGTGGCTTATAACTAGAAGGCTCCTGGGGCTTGTAGCTAGAAGGCTGCTGCTGCTTCTGGGGCTTGTAGCTAGGATGTTCCTGCTGCTGGGGCTTGTAGCTAGGATGTTGCTGCTGCTGGGGCTTGTAGCTAGGATGTTGCTGCTGCTGCTGCTGCTGCTGGGGCTTGTAGCTAGGATGTTGCTGCTGCTGCTGCTGCTGGGGCTTGTAGCTAGGATGTTGCTGCTGCTTGTCGCTAGGATGCTGCTGCTGCTGCTGCTGTTTGTAGCTAGGATGCTGCTGCTGCTGCTGGGGCTGTTGCTGGTCGTAGCTAGGCTCCTGTGGCATATAGCTAGAAGGCTCCTGGGGCTTGTAGCTAGAAGGCTGCTGCTGCTGGGGCTTGTAGCTAGGATGTTGCTGCTGCTGGGGCTTGTAGCTAGGATGTTGCTGCTGCTGGGGCTTGTAGCTAGGATGTTGCTGCTGCTGGGGCTTGTAGCTAGGATGTTGCTGCTGCTGCTGGGGCTTGTAGCTAGGCTGTTGCTGCTGCTGCTTGTAGCTAGGATGCTGCTGCTGCTGCTTGTAGCTAGGATGCTGCTGCTGCTGCTTGTAGCTAGGATGCTGCTGCTGCTGCTGCTTGTAGCTAGGATGCTGCTGCTGCTGTTGCTGGTCGTCGCTAGGCTCCTGTGGCTTGTAGCTAGAAGGCTGCTGCTGCTGCTGGGGCTTGTAAGTGGGATGTTGCTGCTGCTGCTGCTGGGGCTTGTAGCTAGGATGTTGCTGCTGCTGCTGCTGCAGGGGTTTGTCGCTAGGTTGCTGCTGCTGCTGGGGCTGTTGCTGGTCGTAGCTAGGCTCCTGTGGCTTGTAGCTAGAAGGCTCCTGGGGCTTGTAGCTAGAAGGCTGCTGCTGCTGCTTCTGGGGCTTGTAGCTAGGATGTTGCTGCTGCTGCTGCTGCTGGGGCTTGTAGCTAGGATGTTGCTGCTGCTCCTGGGGCTTGTAGCTAGGATGTTGCTGCGGCTGGGGCTTGTAGCTCGGATGCTGCTGGGGCTGCTGCGGCTTGTAGCTAGGATGTTGCTGCTGCTGCTGGGGCTTGTAGCTAGGCTGCTGGGGCTTGTAAATGGGATGTTGCTGCTGGGGCTTGTAAATGGGATGTTGCTGCTGGGGCTTGTAAATGGGATGTTGCTGCTGCTGCTGGGGCTTGTAAATGGGATGTTGCTGCTGCTGCTGCTGGGGCTTGTAGCTAGGATGTTGCTGCTGCTGCTGGGGCTTGTCGCTAGGATGCTGCTGCTGCTGCTGCGGCTGTTGCTGGTCGTAGCTAGGCTCCTGTGGCTTATAACTAGAAGGCTCCTGGGGCTTGTAGCTAGAAGGCTGCTGCTGCTTCTGGGGCTTGTAGCTAGGATGTTCCTGCTGCTGGGGCTTGTAGCTAGGATGTTGCTGCTGCTGGGGCTTGTAGCTAGGATGTTGCTGCTGCTGCTGCTGCTGCTGGGGCTTGTAGCTAGGATGTTGCTGCTGCTGCTGCTGCTGGGGCTTGTAGCTAGGATGTTGCTGCTGCTTGTCGCTAGGATGCTGCTGCTGCTGCTGCTGTTTGTAGCTAGGATGCTGCTGCTGCTGCTGGGGCTGTTGCTGGTCGTAGCTAGGCTCCTGTGGCATATAGCTAGAAGGCTCCTGGGGCTTGTAGCTAGAAGGCTGCTGCTGCTGGGGCTTGTAGCTAGGATGTTGCTGCTGCTGGGGCTTGTAGCTAGGATGTTGCTGCTGCTGGGGCTTGTAGCTAGGATGTTGCTGCTGCTGGGGCTTGTAGCTAGGATGTTGCTGCTGCTGCTGGGGCTTGTAGCTAGGCTGTTGCTGCTGCTGCTTGTAGCTAGGATGCTGCTGCTGCTGCTTGTAGCTAGGATGCTGCTGCTGCTGCTTGTAGCTAGGATGCTGCTGCTGCTGCTGCTTGTAGCTAGGATGCTGCTGCTGCTGTTGCTGGTCGTCGCTAGGCTCCTGTGGCTTGTAGCTAGAAGGCTGCTGCTGCTGCTGGGGCTTGTAAGTGGGATGTTGCTGCTGCTGCTGCTGGGGCTTGTAGCTAGGATGTTGCTGCTGCTGCTGCTGCAGGGGTTTGTCGCTAGGTTGCTGCTGCTGCTGGGGCTGTTGCTGGTCGTAGCTAGGCTCCTGTGGCTTGTAGCTAGAAGGCTCCTGGGGCTTGTAGCTAGAAGGCTGCTGCTGCTGCTTCTGGGGCTTGTAGCTAGGATGTTGCTGCTGCTGCTGCTGCTGGGGCTTGTAGCTAGGATGTTGCTGCTGCTCCTGGGGCTTGTAGCTAGGATGTTGCTGCTGCTGGGGCTTGTAGCTAGGATGTTGCTGCTGCTGGGGCTTGTAGCTAGGATGTTGCTGCTGCTGCTGCTGGGGCTTGTCGCTAGGATGCTGCTGCTGGGGCTTGTCGCTAGGATGCTGCTGCTGGGGCTTGTCGCTAGGATGCTGCTGCTGCTGGGGCTTGTAGCTAGGATGTTGCTGCTGCTGCTGGGGCTTGTAGCTAGGATGTTGCTGCTGCTGGGGCTTGTAGCTAGGATGTTGCTGCTGCTGCTGCTGGGGCTTGTAGCTAGGATGTTGCTGCTGCTGCTGCTGGGGCTTGTAGCTAGGATGTTGCTGCTGCTGCTGGGGCTTGTAGCTGGGATGTTGCTGCTGCTGCTGGGGCTGGGGCTTGTAGCTAGGATGTTGCTGCTGCTGCTGGGGCTTGTAGCTAGGATGTTGCTGCTGCTGCTGCTGGGGCTTGTAGCTAGGATGCTGCTGCTCCTCGCGCTTGTAGCTAGGATGATGCTGCTGCTGCTGCTGGGGCTTGTAGCTAGGATGCTGCTGCTGCTGCTGCTGCGGCTTGTCGCTAGGATGCTTCTGCTGGGGCTTGTAGCTAGGATGCTGGGGCTTGTAGCTAGCATGTTGCTGCTGTTGCTGGGGCTTGTAGCTAGGATGCTGCTGCTGCGGCTTGTCGCTAGGATGCTTCTGCTGGGGCTTGTAGCTAGGATGCTGGGGCTTGTAGCTAGCATGTTGCTGCTGTTGCTGGGGCTTGTAGCTAGGATGCTGCTGCTGCTCGCGCTTGTAGCTAGTAGCTTCCTGCTGGGAATTGTAGCTAGGAGGCTGCTGCAGCCCATACGTAGGCATCTCCGGCTCAGCATATCCGATCCTGTAAGCTGTTATGCATATTTGTTAGCACATGGAAACCTGCCTATTTAAATGAATACTTTAGCCTGAACTCACCATGTACTTGACACCCCACATCAAGGAGTAGAGACAATTGAAGTACCCTGTTATGTGAATAAAAACATATTTTAACATGTCCATGCCACTGATAACAAAATAAAGTACTCCAAAATAAAGAATTTACCGCATTATTAAAGCCATGGTTGAGCTGGCGAGCAACTGTAGTACGCCAGTGAGCCTGCCACTACAACTACAACTGCTGAAATGAGGAACGCTGCTGAAGCTTTAAAGAAGGACTCACATCTAATCCCATTCTGTTCTGGCACTGATTGGTTTGAAACAAGGTGCAACTCAATCATAATCAGTGTGCCTAATGAGTTGGAAGAGCAGACTTGACATCTATGCATGTTGTTCATGATGGAGTCCGCTGGTATCAGGATTATTAAACATGTATGATTGCACTGGAAGCACTATGATAGAGCGGGAAAACCCTATGGTGTCAGAGATCCACGCAGTGTTTGGTAGCAAAGTAGATGTGGATAAGTGTGGCTAGCAATGGTTAATCCACCCCCCACCTAGTGGTTAACTAGGGCCTTTTCTTCCTTGGACTAGTTGAGAGTATCCTGCTCATGTTATTTTGAGTATTACATGATGTTGCTGCTTTAGTAGTAAAAAAGGACATAGCTCATGTATTGACTGTAGTTCCTGGGCATCGTAGAGGAAGAGCTGATGGCGCCAGTCGCCAGACCTCATCTCCAGGACCCTTTAACCTGGTCCGGGCAGCCATGTTGAGTAGAAGCCTCATGCTAGAGGCGGAGCAGTAGGCCTGTCTGTTGATGCTCTAGTTATTCAGTTGCGTCTAAATGGGTGAACATTTGAGTTTCTGTAATGCCATGTGAATTTCAAAGATGTGATTTCAAAAACACATGACCTTGTCTTGAAAGTTTAAAGAGGCTGCTGGAGATATGGGGCGGCTAGTAGCTTGATACTAAAGATCTACTACAAATACTGTCCATGATGAAACGTAGTGTTGCATTTGGCCATTCAAAGCAGCTCCACCTGGAGAGGGATCAAAATGGGTGTCCACATTTGCTCCTGGCATTCAGCCTAGCCAATGACGAATTTCACGGTTTAAAATTTATGTTTTTATTATTTGCTGTACAAATATCCAATTTGGACAGTAAAACTAATGGCAATAGCACGTTTGCACAGTTATTGACCACTTATCTTGCAGGATTGGATGGCATTTCCAATGAAGCAAACGACACAATGTAATCTTCATAAGGTACAACTTTTGTGTTACTGCTTCTAGCTAGGCTAATGCTGCTGCTGGGGTGTCTAGCTAGGCTAATGCTGTTGCTGGGGCTATTGACTGTAGTTCCTGGTCTTGAGTAGTGTTAACTCTGTGTGATGGAAAATCTACATGTTGTTACGTTTTTGGTCTATCTATGAACTTAAGTTGTGTTACTATTTTGTGTGATGCATATATTGCCTGCCTTCTGCTCTCCTTTTGGGTCATTTAAAGTGTGAACGTTAGAGGGTCGTGTGATGCATTTTATTGCCTGCCTCTTCCTATCTTTTCGTGTGTTGTAAATCAGCTTTCAAGCCACGCTTTGATGTATGGGCTTGTTCCACGACCCCCTAGCTAGCGTAAACGAAGAGGGGGTTAGGTGGCACGGCCGCTACCCCCTCCAATGGCATCCAGGGGAGCTTCAGTTGTAAAGATAACCATCTGGTCGAAGTGAATAAGAACTCATTGACTTCAAACACTCAGGGGACTTGTCTGAGCGTACCTTCAGAGAATGAAGTAACACGCTAAGAGGAGCTCCCATCTGAGGCCTCAGATTATTGTAATGTATGCCTGTTATGTTGTTTGTTGATGCATGTTGTGATGTATCTTTGTTCGTACTTTTATTACAAATATATATAACCACTAATTGTCAACAGTATTGTGTGCTTTTTTCATCTAAATATCTCATCTGCTTAGACGCAATATCTGATACAGAAATTGCCATAACAGTTGGGGGCTCGTCCGGGATATCTAACCTGAAGATTCTACGAAATATCAGCTTCCAATACAGGTCTGAGGATTCGTTCTCAATCCCAAAGCTCTACCTCGCCTCCAGGTGACTGTAACCAGACTGTTTTATGGCCAGAGGTCGAGGAAAGGGTGCCTGTGGGGATAAACTAGTGGTTCTTCAGTACGGTATCCAAAGGAAAAAAGAATTCGAGCAGGTGAGATCACAATACTGTTAAAGCTTCAAAATAAAATCCGTTACAGGAACGGTATATAAATGTTTCGGTAAACGTAAACTTATATCTGAACTTAGGCCTCGTTCAAAGAAACTCTGTTATAGGAACATGCGGTAGCTCCGTTTCGCGTCCGTCAATATATATATGGCTATATAGGTAACAGAAAGGCCAGCTAGGGTCTGTCAGGGACGGTAAAGGGAAACCCGTTGAATCGCGGTTGGTGTTATACATATATATAAATAATAATAATAGGTATTCATTAATAAATATATGTATATGTGTGTAGTAACAAGGAGGTTTCGGCGATATTAGATAATTTGTTAAATAATAACTAGTGTAAAAGGATCTAAAATATGGGGAACAAATCTGGAAAAACGGAGATAACGGGACCTGCGAAGGTGATGTTGGAGAAGCATGGTGAAGCGGCTCTGGAGGGTTTAAAACATTGGTGCAAACTGGGTTTTCCTGAAATGGGGAGTTTTAGCTTAAAACGGTTGTTGAAGTTTTAATTATGTTGGTGTGCATTTCATTTGAGGGAAAGAGAGAGCCAGGATAGAGAAAAAAAATCAGCCAGGGACAGAGAGCGTAGAGAGTGTAGGAATATTTTGATCTCAATTTCACCCGAGATGTAGACCCGGACCTGGACTGCACCGGCGGACCGCGTGCGAATCCCCCTTCACCTCCACCGTATGACGACGACGCCCAGGCCGCCGCCCCATCATTCAACCTCTATCCAGACCTCACGGCAAAGGAGGCACCCGCTAACAGCGCAACAGGGGTTATGGCAGTCCGGCATACGTTTTCCGTGCATGGAGACCCAGTGACTTTAAGGACATAGCAGAATGTCTCCCGGACCCATCTGCAGTGGGAGGGGAATCCCTCGCTACAGCCATTCTGGAAATGGCCCATTACCCATCGGCGAACCACGCCAAGTCAAACTGGGCCTAAGGTGGGGTCGTATTCAAGGCGACATTCCCGGGAGAGACCAAGCTGATATAATGTTCGTGGAGGCGCCGGACGGCAAGGACGACCACAGGAAAGTGGGGAAGCACAGAGGCAGGCCTGCTTTCGTTGTGGCGTCATGGATCCTTGGTTCAACGATTCTCCCAAAAGAATCGACAAAGACAATGGAAGGGCCGGCTGGCAGTTCGCACCTTCCCGTGAAGTGACTGTGAATCATCCAAGAGGCAGAGGTGGAAGGGGGCATTCGCATTGACGGGACGCAGGCAGGCCAGGTCCAAGGAGGAGGTATGAGCACCATAACACATAACACAAACACGCAAAATGGTCTCAACGTCACAACGCACGCAAGCACCATATCCAAATGATTGTTGTATGGTTCTCACCAGCCTTACGCAACCTAATCAGTTAAATATTTATTATGTTACGTATTTTAGGAACACAAGCTGTATTTCCCTCACTTAACCAATAGGGGGTAGGACCAAACATATAAGCCGTAAATACTACACATAGCCACAAGGGAAAGCAGGACATTACTGAAGGCTGCAATAGATACTTTAGCCACAGAGGGCAGCATCACAGACCAGGCGAGGAAAACCGAGGATTACGTCACACCGGTTCCTCTCCAAGTCTTCCGGTCCTCGCTGAGTCCATAAGAAGCTCACCTGGCCATGAAAACAATAGAACTCTCCCGGCAGCGATTAGACATACGTGGGTTTGTGGCTAGGATCAGCTAGGAGAACACTCTCGCACGTGCTTAGAACACATCTTCAATCTCTCTTTACTTCAGAGCATCAGTTTACCATACCGAAAATACTTTATACAAATAAAGTCTCTTTAAAGCTAAAAATAAATAAATAAATAAAATACACAGTGATCTTAAAATAGAAATAATTATCTAGACTCCACATCATGAACGGTTGGCCTTTAAAGTTGTCCATAGCGAGCATACCGCTCGTCCACAGAAGTCCGGGGTTATCCAGGCCTGGGGATTCTTATTAGAAGAGTTCTGGGATAACCTCCAATAGAAGAGTCCCCCCCAATAGAGGATCCTGAGGACAAGCGGTAGAAATGCATAGTTCAACAGACCTGACGAGGTCCAAAATACCAAAATAAGAAAGAATACAAATTTCATTGCAAACTATGAAAATAATAAAAGTCTTCACGTAATCTATGGTTAATAATTGGCAATATTTACAATTAAATTACATAAGTAATAAAAAGTAATCCGTAATTCATAATTTTGATTAACAATATACGTGTTACGTTTTTCTTTACACGCCAAGACAGTGGATACTCGATTATTACAATATATCACAACCAGTTTAATGGTCAACCAAAACGCACAGCCGTACGTAACCCCGACTGTCCCCAACTGACAACGTTACGGTAACAACAGAAGTATGATGCCTAATATTGAAATGGAGATTTTTAATATTAAGATATTTTGATAATGTTAAATTTAAGTTTTGTATGTTTGTATTTTCCCATGTGGTCTTGTCACCCTGTTATTCTGCAGGGTCGTTCAAAATCCTTTGAGGTTAGTGGAAATCAGTTCTCACTCTGTTCCTCTGTTGTCCAGTGTTGGTTTGGACCCGTTATCCTTGATCCCCAGTGAAGCGCAGAGACGCAAGTGATAAGGAACGGCCAACCCCATATTTATGACATCTTAAGGAATGATGACTTAGATGCCCATATGGTTAACAAAGGCTTTTGGTTTGTTGTGAGGCAGCTGTCCTCAGCAACACTTCTGAATGTGTAAGAACTCCTGGCCACTCAGCGGACCTTTCTGCGGACCCTTTAGAAAATGAAGAGCTCCGCAGGAAGAAATCCCATGTGAAGTCTCAAATTGTTAAATAATATGCTTATTTTTAGGGCTGTTGATGCATGTTATGATTATTCTTCGTTCGTGCTTTTCTTAAGAATGTGTATATAGAGATAAAAATAAAATGAAAATAAAAATATAGAATGAAAACAAAGGGTGGATTCATATACCATGTGTGAATGTCCTCTTGTGTGTGTCAGAGCCACCAAAATAATGGAGGTTACTCGACTGTTACATACACGAGGGGATATTGAAAACATCTCACATATAAAACTAAGATAATTAGAAAATGGTTCATTATAATTAACTTGTAATAACATTTGCTTCACCCAATAACTTCTGAATTTTTCTTTTAGGATATAATAGAATAATATAATTAGAATATCACCCTATATTTAATGCCCAGATGTGCATAATTCAGATGACTCTTATTCTACCTAGTTTAGATCGATTTGATGTTGACCAACAAAAAACTAGATAATTATAATAATAAATACTGTTCAAGTAATGGTATAGTTTGGTCTGGGACCTGCGTAGGTAAAAAAAAAGCTGTTTTGGAAATAGTAATGGACGTGTCCGGGACATGTATAGCTATAAATAAGTAAAGATAAAACTGCGTTTTACTTTACTTCACTTTGCTAAGACATATGCACGTTTGATGTGGTATGCAAAAGGCAGAGAACAAGGCGTATACACGTTTGATGTGGTATGCAATGTACATAGGAGTGAATCTCTCTAAAAGATCCTATCGAGAAACCCCCCCCAACCCTGTCCTCTCAGGTCCAGTCGTCAGACCCCCCCCCCCCTCTCCCCATCCTTTTGTATTTGTTAAAATGGTGAATGTCTCGAAGTTAAGCCGAGACCACCATAAGGTATATGGTGAATGTGCCGAAGTTAAGCCGGGCCACCATAAGGTATTATTTATTTATTCTCTCTCTCTCGCTCTCTCTCGCTCTCTCTCTCTCTCTCGCTCAAGTGTGGACAACATCAAATGCGAGCAATAGGTAGAATAAATGAAGATTAGGTCATCCAATATACATAGTTAGTGTAGGACGATCAGGTAGTATGATGAAGGTAACTGTTATTGTGAGATACGGTTAACACAGAACTGATATTGAACATGCACATTTTAACATTGTTATTTCCCTTTTACATCTTTTTGGTTATAGAAACTTGATTGCACTACGGTGTTGTTAGCTTTGGTTGTCATTCAATGCGCATGGCTGAAGCATGCGCAAGGAGGGATGTAGTGTGCAATTAAATCAAAGTAGATACTATAAAACAATTAAAATTAGAATTCATGGAAATATGTTTTTGAACAACTAACTGCTGTACATGAGTTTGTATTTCTGCAATAGAAACAAAAGTTGTATTCCCAGATCACAGACCAGAAGCCGTCCGATCCAGAGGACCCTTCACCAACGTCGGCGACACCTGGCGAGTGGATCTGGGTGAAAAAACACCATCGAAAGAACCTAGAAGACCGGTGGGAGGGGCCATGCAAGGTACTCTTGGCCACACCCTTTTCTGTTTCTGTAGAGGACCGACGCGGGGCCCAGTGGCACCACCTGAGCCGGTGCCGCAAAGCAGATACTCCTGGCAGATCGTGGACTGAGACCCTGACCGACCTAGCTGCACTCCAAGCCAAGGACAAACACTCCTCATCCCAAGACGATGGGCCACAGCGTGCCCTTGGGAAAGTACCTGGTAGGATTCCTTCTGGTAGTCCTCTTCCAAGAAGGAGCGGGAGACAACATCGCCAGGTACCCACCGCCTAAACCAACAACAACAGGTCAGGTCTCGTTAAGGTACTGTCGAGGGATAGAAAGTATCTTTGAGCTGAATTTTTGTGATATGCTGCCCTGTGGGACCAGGAAGGACCGGGTCTACCAGGCAGAAAAGAACATGTGCGTAAGCACCAGACGAGACGGTAGCTACATGAGAGATTATTCCTGCGAGGCGTGGTTTCAGACATCGTGGCTTACCCATCCTGGGTACAAGGAGGGCTATTATCCCCTGTGGTCCAACTACAAGGAAATCCAAAAGGGAATCTCCCTTACCAGAAGATTATATATGGCTATAAGGAAGTCTGGAGCAATAATGGTCTAGCAGTCAAGGGAGAGTCAATATTCATAAAGTTAAGGGCAGATTTACTCATTCCCGAAAACATATCTCATAAGACAGACAAAGGCCTGGTTTTTCTAACGTTAAGGGCGGATACTTATGGGGAGGACCTAAAAGTAGTTATCCATCTATCAGGAGTTGCATGCGGGCCCAATAAATTTCCATCTAGAGGGACGTATGATTCCTTAGAAGCGCCACATCTCTCACCACCCCCGGTAGTGCACCCAAATGGAGGGACGCACGAAGAATATTGGGAGGTGAAGACGGGTGAGCTTGATCAGAATATGTGGTTAAAATGGATGAACTACACGGCCCGGGCCCAGGGCAAGACCAACTGCATTATCTGTGCCGCCGGCCGCCCCTCCTTGACCACAGCCCCCGCTAGAATCACCCCGCATAATTCACCGCAAGGTTTTGTTTGTCTATTAGAATTGTTCGTGGACGGCCACATCCCAGGACGGCCAATCCAAACTAAATTACATGTATCCTCAGACCCCGATTAGATCTATACCCCCAAGATTTGAAGTTAATTTAACTCCGGACTATCATTGTATCACAGGAAGGGGAACAGGGAGAAATGTGGGATCATTTCCTCTTGACTCTTGTAACACCACTAGAGCGATAAAATTGTTGTCCAATATGACCCGTGCCCGTAGTGATATATGGTGGTTCTGTGGAGGTCAGATCCTCAGGGGAGTTCTCCCCTTTAATTTCTCAGGAACATGCGCAATCATACAGTTAATAATGCCCATCTACATTTTACCCGATAGCAAGACTGTGATGGATCTCACATTATCCAGCAACCGTGGTCTCCCGGATTTGACCCGTCGGAAACGAGAGTATGCACCAGTCCCGGGTAGTTTTGATAAAAACATATACATAGACGCAATAGGAGTACCCCGAGGGGTCCCCAACGAACATAAAGCCCGGAATCAGATAGCGGCAGGATTTGAATCAGTTATATTTTGGTGGTCTACAATTAATAAAAATGTTGAATGGATAAATTACATATACTATAATCAACAACGGTTTGTTAATTTTACAGAAGAGGCAGTCAAAGGACTGTCCGAACAATTGGATGCCACCTCCCAGATGACCTATCAGAATAGGCTAGCTTTAGATATGTTATTAGCAGAACGAGGAGGGGTGTGCGGGATAACACAGCACCAGATGGGTCCTTGGCCAGGGCATTGGCTGGACTGCAATCCCTCAAGTTGGAGTTGGCCGAGAACTCCGGTATTGGTGACCCAATAGCTGGATGGATGGAGAACCTTTTGGTAGGTGGAGAGGTATGATCCAGTCAGTACTCATAGCGGGAATAATGGCAGTAGCCGTGTTAACTGTTGTCAGCTGCTGTTGTATTCCCTGCGCACGAGGGCTACTGAATCGGCTGATCACCACAGCAGTGGGCGCTACACAAATGCCAGGCGACATTCATGCTTACGTAGGAATCAGATATAATCAGTTGAACTTGAATGAGATACCACCTGAGGAACCCGAACCTATCCAGTTACAATATATAGAATAAAATGCCACCATTTGTAGCACCTGTGTCTAAGATAATCAATATCCTGGATTTACTTGAATAATTAATTATTGAACCACCAAGACGAGTTGTGTTTGTTATAATGTAGTATTGTTTGGTTGCGAGTACAACTCGTTATTTCTGAATCGCTGCATTGATAATGGTACTGTTGATCTTCCTTGAGACGATTGTTTTACAGGCCACCTGTTGCTGACACGACGACGGAGAACCTGTGTGGAGGCTCCCATGGTGTAGGAGTAACCTCTCTGAGATGAGCCCTTGACAAGGAGGGACGAGTCTTGGGTTCATGAATTACAGACCCGACGGCGACAGAAAAAACAATGACTACAATAATAACATTGCCCAAAACCACGCACAGGAACCGGCACACCATTACACGAAGATCACTTGAACTCCCCAAATCCATGCCCAAACCACCCACATGAACCGGCGCACCAATACACGAAGATCACCTGAACCCCCCAAATCCATGTTAGTTTATCAATCATTTTGAAATTTTAAAATTGTGTTATGACCACCAATTTTTACGCTACTTTTGCACCTGTTGAATATTTTATGACCTTGTTGCACATAACCAAAAAGTATTAGCTCAGGATTTCTATGGATAGTTTTGTTTGTGTGCTGTTTGGCCATGTGATTGTATGTTAACAAGATTTATGTTCATTGTTGTATTGTTAAATAATGACCTGTATTTCCAATAAGACCCACAAGGTGAATGCCGTCTCAGTATTATGGGGACGCGTAGTGGTTTTTCCCTCTCTTCAAGAGGTCTTTCCACGACGGTTGATGGTGTTGATGATTGATACTACTTTGACTATGTTTTCGGTGTGGTAAATGGTGTATATGATTTAAAATATTATTGTATGGTCATCTAAGATGACCAAGGAGGGACTGTTACGTATTTTAGGAACACAAGCTGTATTTCCCTCACTTAACCAATAGGGGGTAGGACCAAACATATAAGCCGTAAATACTACACATAGCCACAAGGGAAAGCAGGACATTACTGAAGGCTGCAATAGATACTTTAGCCACAGAGGGCAGCATCACAGACCAGGCGAGGAAAACCGAGGATTACGTCACACCGGTTCCTCTCCAAGTCTTCCGGTCCTCGCTGAGTCCATAAGAAGCTCACCTGGCCATGAAAACAATAGAACTCTCCCGGCAGCGATTAGACATACGTGGGTTTGTGGCTAGGATCAGCTAGGAGAACACTCTCGCACGTGCTTAGAACACATCTTCAATCTCTCTTTACTTCAGAGCATCAGTTTACCATACCGAAAATACTTTATACAAATAAAGTCTCTTTAAAGCTATTCCTTTGGATTCGACCCCTCTTTCCATGAAGAACATTGCAATTATATATGGTTATTTTAAACAACGGGCTATTGTAGACAGTGGATACTCGATTAATACAATCTAACACAACCACTTTAATGGGCAACCATATCACACAGCCATGACATGACCCAGACTAACCCCGACTGACCCCCGACTGACAACGTGACGGGGACAACAGAAGTGTATTGCCTAATATTGAAAATGCAGATTTTTAATATTATGATATTTTGTTAATGTTTGATGGCCAAAATGGCAACAAGGTGAATTGACGAACGTATGAGAGAGATTGGAAGAAGTATGTGTTATGGAAGGAGAAGAGATAGATGAGAACGTAAGGCACGACAAGCTAAGGAAAGGGGTGGGGAGAGAGATAACCCATCTGCATCGAGTTTTGTTCAAATAGATCCGGACCTGGACAACGCTCCTCCTTCTCCTGCTTTCAGCCCGACCAGTGGCCCAGTACAGTGCAAATACCCCACGTCACGACTCCTCTACATCAGATTTTATGAAGTTACAGACCATGCGAGGCCCACCTGAAGAGCTACGGAACGGTCTGCTGGACGACACAAGGAGACAGTCCAGCAGGACCAACAGCACCAGAGTGGGGGCCTCCATGGTGCCTGTGTAGCCACAAGGAAGTGGCCTGAACATTGAGACAAAGGAGGGTCTCAGAGACGGGAGAGACGTGGGGACACGCACTTCAAAGGACAGCCTGTGACGCAGGAAGCAGAGAGAGGTGGAGGGGTGTCCAGGCGGATGGAGAGAAGAGCAGTGTCCCTCAGAGACATCATGAAGGACAATGGGAAAGAGAAGAGGAATACCGTTAAAATGTTGGGTTATACTTTGTGTTATTGATACTGACTGGATTGACAATTAATGTTTAGAGTAAACATTAAGTGCTTGCCAACTACTCATGTGTTTGTATCACGGAAGCAGCATTAAGGATACATCAAATAAGAATATTTTTGTTTAGAAATGTTTTTAAAAGGTAGCCTTGTTTCTTTGTTTTTCCTGTTTTTATTTTTATGACTTTTGAATGTATTGAAACAGATGACTTGATTGTGATGTTAGGAGATTTTATGCTACCTTCTGTAAAAGCGAACGGTGGTATAAATATCTGTACTTGGAGGCCATGGTCGGACATAGTAGATTATGAACATATGCATGTTGTGATTAAGTGATCATTTTAATCCTAAAGGTTGCATAATTTTGTGATTATAAATAATCAAAGGGGGGATTGTGATGGAAAATCTACATGTTGTTACGTTTTTGGTCTATCTATGAACTTAAGTTGTGTTACTATTTTGTGTGATGCATATATTGCCTGCCTTCTGCTCTCCTTTTGGGTCATTTAAAGTGTGAACGTTAGAGGGTCGTGTGATGCATTTTATTGCCTGCCTCTTCCTATCTTTTCGTGTGTTGTAAATCAGCTTTCAAGCCACGCTTTGATGTATGGGCTTGTTCCACGACCCCCTAGCTAGCGTAAACGAAGAGGGGGTTAGGTGGCACGGCCGCTACCCCCTCCAATGGCATCCAGGGGAGCTTCAGTTGTAAAGATAACCATCTGGTCGAAGTGAATAAGAACTCATTGACTTCAAACACTCAGGGGACTTGTCTGAGCGTACCTTCAGAGAATGAAGTAACACGCAAAGAGGAGCTCCCATCTGAGGCCTCAGATTATTGTAATGTATGCCTGTTATGTTGTTTGTTGATGCATGTTGTGATGTATCTTTGTTCGTACTTTTATTACAAATATATATAACCACTAATTGTCAACAGTATTGTGTGCTTTTTGCATCTAAATATCTCATCTGCTTAGACGCAATATCTGATACAGAAATTGCCATAACAGTACAGTGAGTGGAGGGCTCTGGACGTCATACAGGAAGAGCTCATGTCGCCAGACCTCACCTCAAAGACCCTTTTCAAGATGATCTGGGCAGCCATGTTAGAGGAGAACCTCCCCCCCCCCTCTCTCCGGTTGACTATCAAGTGCCACCCCAAATATAAGACTGGCCCGAGCTGGCCACCACAGTAATGATGTCCTGGCTACTGCTAGATGTCTAGGAGCCTCTTGCTAGAGGTCTAGAAGACTCCTGCTAGAGGTCTAGGAGCCTCCTGCTAGAGGTCTAGAAGCCTCCTGCTGGACTCTGTGGCTGGGTCAGGCTTCACCCCTGTTGCAACTGGAGTAATCATCGTTCACTGGTTGAACCAGCCATCACCACAAACACTCAGGGAGAGATCTCCTGCTTGGCATATGGAGCACCATCGTCATGTATTATTACCTTCAAAATTCTTAGGGTTAGGGTTCAACATCACCACCATGACTTCTTTGTTTGGAGGTGACCAGTAAAATTCACCTAGGGGAAGTGTGGCAATTTACATTGTTATCGGATTCCTTAACATATTGTTAGAATATAAGCCTGAGCCTGTCTGTGGCAAACACAAGCACTTTAATGGCGCATTTCCACCGGGGGGTGCGGGTCGGTGCGTAATGTGTTTGTTTGTTATTTGCCCCCTGTCGCACGGAAGTGCGAATATGTCGACCAATCAACGGACAGCATGTGTAGCTCGAACTTGCCTGCACCCCTTCAGGCGTATCAGTACCCCAACGGAGGAGTACTGCAAAACGAGTACGGCTCAATACGTCTCAGTCCGGGTCACGCCCACTTTTGGTGTTGGAAACGCGATCCGTACTGACCCTTTGCGAATTGAAATCGACCCGCATCCTCTGTTGGAAACGCGCCATAATAGAGCGTACATTGACGGGCACTTGCCCCCATATAATTACTTTGCAGCTTGTTTTTGCAAATAACTACTGAAGTGATCACTGTCAATACTGGAAATTCAATTCTGGATTGGTCCCTTGACCCAGAATTATCGGTTTGTTAGACAAACATTTATGATTTTTTATATGATGAGATTTTTTATAACTTTTGTACTAATCTATAAATGAAAATAAAGGCTTTCATCAGCCAAAATATTTGGTTGATAAAGCCATTTCTGTGTTAATGTCATTGAAAAGATAATAGCTGCCTCCATTTATATGTTGAAAATATTCAAGTCTCCCCAGAATTGAGGGCCCTTCCCTTATACCAAGTTTGTACCAAACGATATTTTAGTAGCACCACATGATATTTTATGACCTACATATATATATATATATACATATATATAAAAATATAGGTGTCAAAAATATCGTGTGGTGGAACACACGACTTCAAGAGACCCCATTACGTCAGACGGTATGTGTGTAATACATCGATATATATATATATGTTCAATAATTTTTCTCCTTGGAACTTGGATCACTAGCTTCTTGCCAACATCCTTTTTTTGAAGCGTCACTTCTTGCTTGTGTTTTCATGATTCAACATAGTTTGGAGACCAGAGAAACTTGTGGGGTGGAACACACGACTTCAAGATACCCCATTACGTCAGTCAGTATGTGTGTAATACATTGATCGGAGAAGGGGCCATAGTTGTGAGCTACATAGGTATTAAACCAGTATCATACCATAGATGTGACTTTTTATTGATATTTGTTTGTGTTGCACTCAGAAAATGGGTTTGTTGTGGTGCTCTCTGCAATGCTATGCATAATGTGCAATTTGTCCTTATCTAAATCCTTAATTTTTTTTGCATTTTTTATTATTACTATTTATTGTGCTGCTCTCTCTCGATCTCTCTCTCTCTCTCTTTGTATTAATGCTATGAACTTGACTTGGGAAGCCCTGAACAAGAATTCCTATGTGTTGAGACTGTCTGGTTTCTTCACAAATGGTGAATAAAAAACCTTTGACCTTTGAAATATCTTACTATAACATTTATTATTTAGTAAGATATTTATATATATATTAAATATAATATTTATTTAGAAGGCTTATAATATCCTACTATAGACCGAATGTTACGTAAACCACTGGTATGATATCATACTAATATATAGGCCTACAGACAGGGTTGTGATTAAAAACAACTACAAATTGGAGAAGGAAAATAATATTTATTTTATTGCATGTCTGTCTGTGTCAGCCTGTATGTCAGCCCTTGTGTCTGTCTGTTTGTCAGACAGTCTTTCTGTATACCCCTGAAGGTAATATGTGTTTACATGTCTTTTTTCCCAAACGTTAAAACTTTTTTTCTCATGAATCGAAAACCGTTCAATTGATAACCCTAACCCTTGTGAAATGGTACAAGCTGATGCATTACCATGACCATAGCACTGAGCCAGGATGCATGCCTTTGACAACCTGCTGTGTGTTGGGTCTTGTGTTTAATGTGAGAACAAGAGTGTGCATGTGCTATCTTGGTCCAGAGAGCATGCTAGGCTAGGCCACTCCAATATGAGGGTCTAAGGTTAATTCAGCAACTGCCACACACGGCTGTGCACTCATTAGCTATTACTGAGATTTCCTAAACTTTAACTATGCCATAGTTTACATAATGATACATGAATAAATACTGTTTTACACTGTAGATATCAGAATCCAACCGTTTGTGTTGATTTAACTTTTAACCTTTGACCTGGAAGTGCTAGAGTGTAAGGCCAGGGTGTAATTTTCCTGTCCAAGGCCATAGTCTTTACTGTCTAAATCCATGTCTTGCCCATCCCAGGGAATAGTGACTGCCCTACGGTAATACAACGCTTTGACCTGGCTGAGTGGAATAATATAAGATGGAGGGCTAGAGTCCCTGCATGGTGCGGCAGCAGAAGCCAGCAGATAGGGGGCGGTGTTGAGCAACACTGTGAACTGGGCAGCCATGAACTGTGCTACCACACTGGTGTCACTGTCCACCTCTCCTCAGCCGGAGGGGCGGGGCTTCATTTGGCCAACATTGGCATGTCAGTGGTGTTGACAGGCACCAACGCCCCCTCTTCATCTGAGTCGCCCTCAACGCTGTCAGACTCATCCGATTGGCTATCGGCAGCGCCGGGTGTGGCTGTGGCGTCCTCGCTGTCCTCCGACTCGTCGCTAGCGCTGGCACTATCGCTAGGGCTGGCGGTGCTCTCCTCGGCCTCCTCGTCGGTGGCACTGGAGCTGTCGGTGGGGGCGGCGTCGCTGGGGCTGAAGCTAACCTCCTGCTCCTGGAGGTTGGGGAGAAGGGCCTGCTTGGGACTGGCCTCTTGGTCTGGGGAGGAGGTGTCCAGACCCTGGCTCTCCACCTCCGGAGTACTGGTGTCCTCCTCCAGGAGGTCAGCATGCACCTGCAGCGCCTGGAGAGCAGCAGGAGGAGGAGGAGACGGAGGAGAAGCAGGGTTATAGTTAGATCAATTTGATTTAAAAATAATGATCGGAAAAGGGTAGTGTATTGATAATTGATTATTGGGGACATGTCAGTAATGTCAGGCAGGATTAGGCCATGTCTCGGAGTCGTGTGGATCCACTGATCTATTTCCTATAGATCTATTGGTCTTATTGCGACTGGATCTACTAGTCGACTGGAGGAGTGAAGGAAAGAACAATTGATAAATACATTTTTGGATCCATCCTTTTACATTTTGGAAAATGGGCAAACAAATCAGTGGTGAGAGAGGAAGGCTTACCTTGTAGACCTTCAGGCCCTTCTCCACCTCGTTCCCATTGGTCATGTCGTAGGCCATCCTCTTCGCCCCATCCAGCACCTCGTAGGACTTGTAGGGCGAGAGGCCCTTGTGGTAGGACTTGTCCTCCCCGTACAGGTTGCTCTTGTATTCGCTGGGGAAGCGCAGCAGGCTGTCCCCGCGGCCCTGGTCGGTGACCACGGTGGGGGTGATGGGCTCCACCGTGGTGTCCGCCGTGGGCTCCTCTGTCCCGACCGCCATCACCGTTGTCCCGGTAACGGGCGATGGGGTGGAGGGCTCGCCGGACTCGTCCTCATCGGATTCCTGCGGGCGGCAGAGGGAAAGGTCTAGGAGGATTGCATAGTACTTTTCCTCTTTGTAGATCCATAATCCATATGCTGTACGATTTACCGTTCAGTCATTTATCAGATGCTTTTATCCAATGTGTCTTCAGGGGAATTCAAGTATGCGTAATTTTTCTTCCCAGCCGGACTTGATCAGCACATTAGCACATCTTTATCCTTAAAGGTTGGGTAGGTGATTCGCTTTTTTGGCCATTTTTGCAAAATTACTTGAAATCCTTATCTTAACCCGCTTACAGCCACTGAGTTAGAAGTACTGACATGAAAATTAAACAAGTCAATCATCTGTGGAACGGGCACGGCTCAAAAAACTCCAGCCAATCATTTCCATTGCCACCGAGTTGCATTGGACAGTAAGTACGTCAATCAAACGGTCGTACTGCACTCCCCCTCCCCCGCGCCCCGCGCGCGACCCCTTCGTGCAGTACTCGTGACCCAGAGCTCGTGACCCAGAGCAAGCTCCTGTTTGTTGTTATCCTGCGGTAGCTACTGGAACTAGTTAATCCACAATTGGACCTAGCAGTAGAAGACAATTTCCATGGCAGACAAGACGCCACCATCCCCACCACCACCAGCAAAGAGAAGGAAAACTCTTTTTCAGAGAGTAATTGATAATAAAAACGCTGAAAGAGAAAAACTGAAATCAAGAATAATCCTAGGCGCTGCTTTCGAACGTTGGCGGCAACTGAAGGACGAGAAGGGTCTAAAAACCGATGCTTGTGTGGCAGTTGACCTAGTTTCAAAGTTTATACCGTTTATACTCGGTAATACCGGTGTGGAGACGAGTGCATTACTCGGTGTGAAAATGTCCACACCGCGGCAACCCTAGTGAAAACCAGGACTTCCAATACAATTATATGAAACAAACATACATTTTCTAAAAATAGATTTATGTGACCGTTTAATGTTTATTTCATCTGGTGCAACCATAGCAGCGAGAACGTATTCTCAGCAGGGGGTGCTGGGAAAAAAATAACTCAGCCTGCACTAGACTCGCAACTCGTTACATTGATAAAAAAGATGTATAGCAGCGCAGCTCAATTACACCAGTGCATGCGCGCACAGTTGAAAATCGATCGTTCACATCCAGCTGCTCACAGAACAAGTTTAGCGCACCACCGCTACCCTCACACTTTTTCACATAACCTTTTTTCAGCACTAGGTCATATGAGCATTAAATAAATGCTGCGTCTCAAAATGCCTTGGACAGCAGCGAGGATGACTCGCTTTGCCACGGGCCGAAACAGTGCGGAGCGACCACAGCCAGAGCGAACACAGCGGGGCAGAGGAGTGTCAGGAATAGTCTTTGGTGTACACATCAGTACGGCCTATTTGCACTACTGTTTAGTGGCTTTGCAGTGTTTTATTCGATGCCTTTTTATTTTCGTATATTATTTCAATGAATACAATTTTTTTATTCATAAAAACCGGATCTGGTCTTCAAATCTTTTTTCCAAATATAGGTCGTCTTACAATGGGGTTTGTGTTTATATTCGGACCAATACGGTACAGCGGGCGCTCACATGACGTTAAGCATTTCCTGGTGTATAATGTGACGCTTCAGAACCTAAAATCCCGTTTCTCCCCGTTGACACGACAACACATAACCGGCGTTTTCAGAAATCTCCACTTTGGCCGGAGTTTTTAGAAATGATCGTTTTCTGTGATAAAACAGGGCCTCTGACAGGGGGTGTTGCAGCACCCCCAGCACCCCTACTTCCCGCGGTACTGGGTGCAACTTACAGCTGAATGTAGTGCCATGTTGTTAAACGAAAACCTACGCTAGCCTGGCTCGCTCTCGCGCATCTCTGTTCGCGCTCGTGCATGATTGCGCGTCCAGGTACTTGGAATGGGTGGAGTCAGAGTCAGCGTTGAAGGAGAGGGGGTAGGACCATTTGAGTTGTGTATTTTCAAAATCTGCTGGCGTTTCGCAAATCACCTACCCAACCTTTAAGTGGCAATCTCCAAGATTCCGCTTCATTGTAATTTTTCCCGAGAGATATAAACATTGTTCCAACCGACAACCAGTCCATATTGCTCATAATACTTCAAATGCGGCGTTCTTTAGTGGTCTGTATCTGTATCAATCAACATTGTGTAACCTAATTGTGTCTTGAAAGACATGTATTCACATCTTTGAGATTGACAAAGAATACTCAATAGTGACAACGTTTTGGCATGTTTGATGAAGCTTCATGCGTATCAACTTCTCATACTTGAGTAAACTCTTAACAGAGAATGTCTACTGTTGTTGGAGGGGGTTCTAGCTTTGTGGTAAGAATATGATAGGGTTACCTTATCTTTTACCTGAGGGTCTATAGACCTCAAGTGCTTTAATCAGAGTTTATCAGTCAAATGTACAATAGCATTGAGAAATATTTGTATGCAGATTGAGTAGTGAAAAGCTTGTGACTCATGGGTTTCTGGGACTGGGGATAATTTTCTCAACCAAACAGTTGGACGCTGTTGTCCATACACTCGTTCTCTTTCCCTGCTTCCTTCACTTTCAAATCATCTTGATTTAGTGAAATAATGTCTGGAAAATGATTATGGAGGGTTTCCTGAAGCTCAGTAGGTATCACCTGCTGTCAAACGCAGCCTGACGTCAGCGGCCTGCTGCTACTCACATTCTCCTCTGTGTCTTCGCTGTTATCTTCCTCATCATCAGCGTCATCCTGGCTTTGGTCAGACGCGGTGTCTGGGGTGGCGGAGGGGTCGGGCAGCGCCGTTGACTCTGAGAGGATGTCTGTGATGGCAGATTTCACCGCAGAGACGAGGTCCACAACCGCCTAAACAAAAAAAATCATTGACAAGTTGACCAGTGGTAACAAGGGGTAGGTAACCAGTGACAACCTGTACCTAAATAAAGACCCAAGTATGTTCAGGAGATGATTTGTACACCTCAGCATCTACTTTGTTGATTACCCTATTGGCACGGAGCACCACTACTGAGTGAAACCAGCTGTCTCCTTGTAAAGGACAGCAAGAAAACCTACAAGATGCCCAACCTCTCAATCTAGAATATTCTCTCTGTTATTAACAGACACATGGATAAGAGACCCTAGTGTCCCATGTTGCCAGCTAACCAAGGTGGGATATGATGGGTGACTCGCCTCTTCTTCTGAAGAGAGAGGGTCCGACGCCCGGATCCTCTGGAAGATCAACCACACCAACTCTTTAGTTAGCTCTCACCACACCAACTGTTTGGTTAGCTCTCACACCTAACCAACTATTTGGTTAGCTCTCACACCTCACCAACTGTTTGGTTAGCTCTCACACCAACTGTTTAGTTAGCTCTCACAACCCACCAACTGTTTAGTTTAGTTAACTCTCACACCAACTATTTGGTTAACTCTCACGCCAACTCTTTAGTTAGCTCTCAAACCAACTGTTTAGTTAGCTCTCACCACAACTGTTTAGTTAGCTCTCACAACAACTGTTTAGTTAACTCTTTAGTTAAAACTTTAGTTAGTTAGAACTTTACCTGGACTGGAGCTCGGTTTCCCTTGGCCCGGGCGGGTTTAACCTGCACATACAAGAAACATCAGTTCTCTCTCTCTCTCTCTCTCTCTCTCTCTCTCTCTCTCTCTCTCTCTCTCTCTCTCTCTCTCTCTCCCTCTCCCTCTCCCTCTCCCTCTCTCCCTCCCTCTCGCCCTCTCTCTCTCTCTCTCTCTCTCTCTCTCTCTCTCTCTCTCTCTCTCTCTCTCTCTCTCTCTGTCTCTTGCTCCATCTCACCTGTTCCTCTGAGCTCTCTGAGCTGCTGAATGTTCTCCTGGCCTGAAACAGAACAAAACGCAACATGTTGCTATGGTAACATCATGGAACCATATTGATACTACATATGCCATTGTTTTTTCAAATTATTATTGTAATATGTCTTTATATACATGCTACATATATATCATTGTGAGTCATGTGTGAGTCATGTGTGAGTCATGTGTGATTGTGTGTGTGTGTGTGTGTGTGTGTGTGTGTGTGTGTGTGTGTGTGTGTGTGTGTGTGTGTGTGTGTGTGTGTGTGTGTACCGGTCTGCACAGCACAGTGGTCAGGAGCAGAGTGAAAATAATGGCCGCCTTCATCATGTCACTGAGAGAGAAAAAGAGAGAGAGACACAGGGACAGAGAGAGACTATTATTCAAGATGAATCAGGATGGCAGGTCTCTAACCAGCACCTAATCAGCATCACTTCCTGGTCTGCTCAGACTGGAAGTGGTTTAGTCTTTAATGACAGACTGTAATGTGCTGCTCTAATGTACTCACTCTGTCATCTTCAACCTTCATGCGTGTGTGTGTGTGTGTGTGTGTGAGTGTGTGTGTGTGTGTGTGTGTCTGGGGTGTGTGACAGGTTGAGTGTTTGTGTGGGAGGGGGCGGGGGAGGAGTGGTATGCATAGGCTGTGTGTGTGGTAAGTTTTGTGTGTCGGGTTATGTGTGTGTCTCTGTGTGTGTGTGTGTGTGTGTGTGTGTGTGTGTGTGTGTGTGTGTATGTGTGTGTCAGTGTGTGTATTGGATTCCTTCATTCATGGACTCCTTAAACCACCCTTTCCAGCTGCATTCTTATTTCACTTGTTACGATTTTTGAAGTAACATTTCGACTGTACGAAAATAACTTTTTGACGTTTGCTAAAAGGGAAACATGCTTCTTTTTTTAGGATGGGAGTACTGCCCGTGTATATTCGGTTGGCCGTGGCGGG
The DNA here is from genome assembly GCF_902167405.1 of Gadus morhua. Taxonomy (NCBI): domain Eukaryota; kingdom Metazoa; phylum Chordata; class Actinopteri; order Gadiformes; family Gadidae; genus Gadus; species Gadus morhua. The sequence goes on along the minus strand of NC_044066.1, from coordinate 4,006,852 downwards.
ATTCTGTCTTACCACCCTTAACACAGGCTATCCTGGAACATGGAGGATTCCGTGGTAACTACATCCTGTTAAAGACACGCTGTTTAGGTATGGCTATAATAAAGACCCAGCTACTGTGTAATTCTCCATATCCAAACTGAAAAGCATGGGAAAACCACAATGTACAGCCAGGAACGCATGGCAGACACCCATGTGTGTGGGTGTGTGTGCGTGTTTATGTGTGTGTATGTGTACATGTGTGTACATGTGTCTGTGTGCGCAAGTGAGTTAGCTTTTGCAATTTAAAACAAATAGAAGGTGACCCCTGAGACAGCGAACAGATATATGTCTTAACTTAACCAGAACAGACAAAATGTATGACTTTAAAGGGAAATTGCTAGCTAGGGTGCTCGGCATGAGAACCGACATTCCTATTTAATTCCAGACTCCTGCCATCCTAAACACAACAGACGTGCATATGGGACTCTGACCGCGTAGCCGCGGTTGGAGACGTCACATAACCATGAAAAGATCCCTCTTTCTTTCTCTTGTTCTGCTAAAATGATTGTTGAAAAACAGTGATATTGAAGTTACGGATCTCAGATCATAGATCTGGTCGCCGTTAAACCAAAATACCCTCGTGGACCTTTACTCCACAAGTGGTTTACTCCTATAGTATTATCATGTTTGTCTCTATAAAGATCTGATAGAGGAGAACTGAATGAACGATAGAGAAATCGGCCTAACGAAGATAGACGTGAACATTAACTCTTGGTTAAACTTACTGCTACTTCTTATTCAAAGTTTTATCTAAATTGCATTAAATGTTGTGGGAATCCCTCTGTGCCAATTACAGCCCACATTTGTTACGATGAACTCCATCTCCCATCATTCCTAGCAGAGAGTTGTCCATCAGATGAACAATGCATCAGTGGATGAACTCCATCTCCCATCATTCCTAGCAAAGCGCGTTATAGCAGATGAACAGTTCAGCAGAAGAACTTGAACTTCTTGAGGCGTTGCCAGAGCAACAAAAAATCAGCGGTGAGTGTCAGAGTTGACTCTTGGCGAATCACAAGCTGTGTAACGAGATGTCTCTAATTAGGAAGGATAAAAGAAGGAGTGGACCAGCGTTTTACTATGATCCCACGGCCGTACAAAGGTTCTGAATTTAGTTTTAGTGCTGGGTGGCGGCACATAACTCTTCTACTTTGGTCCCAGATGGGAAATTAGGGTGTAAGAGTAAAAACTGCCTTCAATATATCTTTATGCAAAATATGTAGCAATTCAAAAATGAATTGATAAATAGTAATTAACAATGGCAATAACAATGTTACTGTAAACGCAAAAAATATGTAAACATTACAGGCACTTGAGGTACATTTTAACAATATGTGCTACATTATTGAAACTAGATTTATTGACCAGCTATAAACATTTAATGTATATTTTTAAAAGATAAATATGAACTCATATACGATTACATTATTTATAATTATTCTTTATGTGTGTGTTTTGTAATGAGGTCCTGTTAACCCCTTTTCTTTTTTGTTGACAGTACTAAGCTAAAAGAGTTCAGTTCTCTTTTGACCCCTCTGTGAAGTTCTGTTTTTTTAATCATGAGGCGCATTCTTATGACAAAAAATAGCACAGACTCATCAATATCATCACTGTGAGGGATGACAACTGAAATGGAAAACATCCGCCAAAACATTTGTGGTCTTACCTGGTCTTTGCTGTTGACTACAAAATAGGTCTGAAGTTCTGCAGGACTTTTAAGTTCAGAGGGGATGGAGAGAGAGAGCAGGTCTGTATCCTCCTGCTTTGACTGCTGAGTGATGCTTTCAATTGGGCCTGCCGGTTGGTTTATAAACCCCCCAGCCTCTGCTGGCAGCCAATTAGATCACAGCACGTGATGTCATGAGGTTAACCACGAAGTGGTGCGCCTCTCCTCTCTCCCACTCTTCCTGTGGCTGGACACACTCACTCACAAACACACACACACACACACACACACACACACACACACACACACACACACACACACACACACACACACACACACACACACACACACACACACACACACACACACACACACACACACACAAAAACACAGACATATACATGTATATATATATATGTCATATTCATGCTTTGCACACACAGGGCATCATGACACTTTTTACTCCCTCTCCTTTTTCCACTTTATCCTCTTTCACTGTTACTTCCTCTCTCGCTCTCTCTCGCTCTCTCTCTCTCTCTCTCACACACACACACACACACACACACACACACACACACACACACACACACACACACACACACACACACACACACACACACACACACACACACACACACACACACTGTGTGTGATCTGTAGGGATCCAGTAGTTTTGAGTTAATTCACGTTGTGTGAGTGTAGTCACACAACACAAAGTCTCTCCCCAATAGACGCCCATCAGGAGGCAAATGGAAAATCCTAACTGCTCCTGAATACCTTTATCTACTAATACGAATGATTATTGAGGATGGAGTAATAACTCCTCTCCTAATTTTTAATAATAATATTATATTACTATAATAACCTGATAATAATAATAATATTAACTTACAGTACATAATACTTGTAGTAATTAATATTACTTACAACCTGCATTAACAAATAATACTTACATTTCTGTGTCTCTAGGATTATACTGGTCTCACTACCATGGAGACGGGGTGTCTCTCTCTCTCTACCATGGAGACAGGGTCTCTCTCTCTCTCTCTCTACCATGGAGACAGGGTCTCTCTCTACCATGGAGATGGGGTGTCTCTCTACCATGGAGACAGGGTCTCTCTCTCTCTCTCTACCATGGAGACAGGGTGTCTCTCTACCATGGAGACAGGTGCTGTGTCTCTACAGAGTTTGAACCATTTTTCTGATGAGGTTAACGTTTCTGGTTCAACCTACAATCAACACGTCTGGATGTGTTAATTTGTGGGTGCCTTCGAAATGTACACTCATAGATAGTCACAACTAGTTTCACACACGCCTAGTCACACACACACACACACACACACACACACACACACACACACACACACACACACACACACACACACACACACACACACACACACACACACACACACACACACACACACAAACGCACGCACAAACCCACACACATCCAAAATACACGCACACACACACACACACACACACACACACACACAGACACACACACACACACACACACACACACACACACACACACACACACACACACACACTCACACACACACATACTTGCACTCACCCACCTAGTCTCAAACACACACGCACACACACACACACACACACACACACACACACACACACACA